>NW_028277028.1:1257777-1572222 GCF_059951505.1 Python bivittatus
TAGTCTTATGTAATACTGGTATTAGGGTTGTGCACAGAACTTAGCTGACCTGAAAAAATCAAGAAGAAAGCATTGTTCATCCTTAACATTAAGCCACAATGTGATTTGTTTTTACCCTAGTTTAATGTGTGAATTCATCCTTTTTAATTTATTAGCCATACTTTCATTCTTTGGATAGGATGACACATTATGTTAAGCACAAAACCAACCATATCATGGATTAATAATAGGTTTGCTATGTAGACCTGTTGTCCCTAGCTTGAATTTTTAATCCTGAGGACTTAACCAGAACCTTGCAGGTTCAGATATGAGCTCAGATATCCCTAGATCTAAAATAACTTAATATTTGACACAGTGTGGAAAGAATAGGTACAACACCTCTCTCTCTCTCTCTCTCTCAATACACACACACACATATATACATACATACATACACACATACATATATACATATATACATCCCTATCTTTTATGCTGAAAAATTGACAAACTGATAAAGATTTTTCCAGTGTTTAAAACATTCTTATCTTTATGTTATATAAAATGTGGGTCATTTCCAAGTATTTCTTCATTTTTTCTAAGGATATTCTGTGATTGTTGTTTAGCATGAAGCCCTTGCATTTAAGGCACACGTTAAATGGGAGATTCACTATTAAGTATGTTTTTTAAAGATTTCAAATTAATTGCAGGGAGATGGTTAGCGCCAAGGAATGAGGAGGTTTGGGTTTGCCTAATTTAAAACATATTTTGATGCTTGTTTGCTCTGGATGAAGGAGTGGATAACCTTGGAGAATAAAGAATTATTACAACTTGAAGGTCATGAATTAAGATTCAGGTGGCATTCCTAGTTGTGGGATGATAAAGTTAAAGTTAATAAGGATTTTAAAAATCATTATATTAGGAATGCCTTACTGTGGATTTGGAAGGTAAGGCTGTCTCCTAATGTACCTTTGTGGTTGTCACCTCAGGAAGCATTTACTAGAAGAGAAAATATGGGAGAAATGAAGTGGTTAAAATATAAAGATTTATTAAATTTTGAGCAGGGTGAACCAAGTTTTAAAACAAGAGAACAGTTAGAATCAGAAGGCTTTATATGTCATTGGTTTACTCATATGCAATTGTTTCAACGTTTCAAGCTGGATAAAAAGAACTATAGATTTGTTAATGAAACATCTTACTTTGAGACTCAACTTTGTATAAAGGATGAATGTGTTATTGCTAAAATGTATAAAATGTTGTTACAGATGAACCTAGAAGATGAACAAGTCAAGAAATGTATGATTAAATGGGCTAAAAACGTTGGATACAATATCATGTTGGAATGATGGGAAAACATGTGGAACAAAGGTTTGAAATTTATGTTGAATTATGATTTAAAAGAACATTTTTATAAAATGATGTACTGCTGGTATAACACCTGAGAAGTTATCAAAAATGTGTACTGGTATAACAAATGTTTGTTGGAAATGTTCACAGGGTGAAGGAACCTTTTATCATCTTTGGTGGACCTGTGAAAAGGCTAAAAAATTTTGGGACCAGATATGCAATGCTCTTCGAAAGATTCTTAAAGTGACCATTCAAAAAAACCCAGAGTTTTTCCTACTGGGTTTGATGGAGAAAGGACTGGAGAAACAACATGGAACTTTGTTTCTATACATGACCGCAGCTGCAAGACTGTTATATGCGCAAAGATGGAAGGACTCACAAATACCTACAGTGGAAGAATGGATTATCAAATTAATGGACTTGGCTCATATGGCAAAGCTAACAGCTTTAATAAGAGATAATACTGTTTCTAAATTTGTCTCCTCATGGCAACCCTTCCTAGATTACATGCTTGGGTTGGGAAAAAATGAAGCTTTGATTGTGGGATATAATGATTAGATGGTTTGTGTTGATAGAAATAATGTGAATTTGGATTAATTAGTGGTAAGAGATTAACTTTTTAAAAATTTGTACTCATATTTGTATTGGAGATAGTCGGAAGTCACTTTCCGTTTCATCTTTCTACCTGTTTTCACTATTTTAGTTTTTGTCATTTTCTTTTAGTTCTATTTTCTTTCTTTTCTATACTTTCTGATTTGTATTTTAATTGTACTTTTTATATATCTTAATAAAAGTTTTAATTAAAAAAAACAGGGAGATGGTTAGACAGCAAGACTATATTTAGACATTAACTCTGGGGAATTTGTTTTCAAATACTTTTAATCCATTGTTATCTTTTAAATGAGAAGAAACCTCCCCCCAAATACTGATTTGAGCATTTCCACAACTACTATTAATATAATAAAACAAGTTAATGTATTTTAAAATATGAAAAATGCCTAAGTTTAAATCCTGTGCTATGACTCTATGGTACATAATTTCAAACTGTAGACTGCATGTTTTCCACAACATTTCCCAAAACCTCAAACCACTTAGCTTTCCTGACAATCCCTCTACCAAGTGTTATTTGCAATCATCAGATAAATATATTGACTAAAGCAAGACTGGGCAACTCTTTTTCCAGTTTCTGGGTGATGTTCTCAAACCCAAAATCTCACTGGACCAATAATAACTTGT
Source organism: Python bivittatus (assembly GCF_059951505.1). NCBI lineage: Eukaryota > Metazoa > Chordata > Lepidosauria > Squamata > Pythonidae > Python > Python bivittatus. The sequence goes on from NW_028277028.1 coordinate 1,260,340, forward strand.
AGGAATTATTCCAAGATTACTTCCTCTGCTAGCTTCTTTGGGATTTTTATATCTTGTTGCAACCACTTCTCTCTTAGGTTTGTCAAATCAGTCCACAACTTCCTAACTCCTTCTTGGGGAACATAGGAACATTCTCTAAACCACTATCTGTATGTGTATTTTGTCACATCATTTGTCACATCATAACCATATAACATTGCTCCCAAATGGCAGATACAACTGGTTGATCAAAGCCATGCCCCTTTTATCATGCTTTGTGTGCACCACAGTTATGTAAAAAGAGGGGGAACTTTGACTGCCCAGTTGTATCTGCCAGTTTGAAGCTGATGACCATTGCTGTGGACACGTCTGTTCCAGAGTACAGGTATATATGGGTGTGAATGTTAAAAAAAACTTTGTAACACTAAGAGCAGTTCAACAACGGACCAAATCATCCAGGACCAGAAGCAGTGGCTCCCCTTCATTGGGGAGCAGAGACGATGAGGTTGAGGACGATCAAGCAATTAAAACTAAAACCTATGAAGACTGATTGCAGAAATGTAGTCTTGAATGCAGGATATGACAGCACTGGATTCTTGCACTGAGCAGGGAGTTGTACTTCTGAGATCTTCTACACCTGTATGTGAATACACAGGACACATTTCTGGCAGGACCAGCAACAAAACCAATTTTCCAACCAAATGGTTTGCAAAGGCTGACAATCAGAAGACACATCAACAACCAGGTTCCCTCATAAGCCCCTTTTGAAAAGAGAGTTTGATGTTTGATTAAAGTAATGATTACAAATAAGCCCCTTATTAATATTAATCATGCTTAATGTATAATGATTAAATCTCAGGAAGATATGCAACTAAGAAAAGATGATAGGATTTAAATGAATGTAAAATTTCAAATGCAACTAAAGAAGATTGGAAATTCCCCTTCAACTGAACCATTTTTAAGTCTAATGAACTTCCTCACGGTGGACATTTATAGATACTTATCAATCACTTATTAGAAAAAAAATTATATTTATTATACAGGGCAAATACTGCTCTCTGTACAATCGTTTATGGGAACATCAATCAGACAATTTTTTCTTAGAGGGAAAGCTTAAAAGTATCAGCTGAATTTCCACTGTGTGTGCGGCTTTTAAATCACAGGAAACGATAGGGTTCCAATTTTAACCTCTAGAACATATTCTCAATCTCTCCAATTCACTAAATATGCTTCCAGATCACTGCTTGCTTGCTGTAAGAAACAAGTGGAACTGCAACTGACATTCTGCTGTTAAAAGTCTTCGGCTTTTTAGATTTATGCCATGTTAGAAGTGTTCCGCTCTCACCTTTCCCCACCTCTCATGGTGACCATTAGGGCTGTGCAAAAGTACTTGAAAGTGAAGTAAGTTGGGTTTTTTAAAATTTATTTTTATTGCTTTTAAAATAATGACAGAAAAAAAGGAACAAAACACAAAGATAACCATGATAGAAACACATACATTGTCAAAGAAAAAAGAAAAAAAGTGCTTTAAAAAAAGTAAAAAAAACAACAGGAGAAAGAAAAAAGAAGCAAAGTATAAGATGATGTTATAACAGCAAACAGTTTTAATTCTATATATACTTGATCTAATGCAAATATTATGCAAGTATAAATATATTTATTTCTAATACTTATATAACTATCATGCTTTTTTTAACCTACTGTATTTTGTATAAATGAGTCCCATATTTCATTATACTTGTCCAGACAAAATCTACATCTACAGGTAGTTCTCGCTTAATGACCATTTGTTTAACAATCGTGTAGAGTTACAATGGCCTTGGGGAAAGTGCTTTATGACCCCTGCGGTCACGTGATCGCGATTTGTGACTTTTTTTACAACTATCGTTAAGCAAATCACTGCTGTCATTAAGCGAATCACATGGTTGTTAAGCTAATTCCAGCAAAAAAGTCCATTGGGGAAGCTGAATTTGTTTAACAACCATGTGATTCAGGTAACGACCATGTGATTCACTTAACTGCCATCATGAAAGGTCATAAAATCAGCTTTTATTTTATGCTTAATGACCAAATCGCTTAGCAACCTAAATTCTGGTCCCTATTGCAGTCAGATAGCAAGACTACCTGCATAGGCAATCCACTCACAGGTGGTAAATGTAATCAGGTCTTCAATTCACTGAGTGAATGGGGCCATACATTTATCTTTCCAATGCTGCAATACCAGTTTTTTGGCCATAGTAAGGGCATGGAGAATCCATTTATGTTGTCCGGTTGTCAAATTCCATGTACTAGGTATGTAATTCAAGAGAATATTATCCTCTCAAAATATTAGCTTTTGTTGCACAGTCACATTTATATAACCCACTACTTTCTCCCCCAAATATAGGACACTGTAAAAACATGTGTTTTAGTTTTAATCTCTGCAGTCCTGGTTGCTGTTGTTAACTGAATCCCATGGTTGTTAGGCAAGGCAACTTCCTGCCAGCTTCCCACAACCAAATGTCAGGATCTACGCAAACCAGATTCTTTGATTGTTTATATGCTTTAATTACTAATTATATTTTTGCTTTAATTGGTAAACATAGATCAATAGAGTAATGCTGGGAATGTTATTCTAACCGTTTGCTTGACCTGCCATAAGGGGGGGAAGGAGGAGGCCAGGTGCCGTTATCTCTCTCTTGAGCCAGACATCCAAGGCCAGGACGTGTGAGAACTGGAGGAAGGCGCGAAGAGCTGCAAGCGGGAATAGAAACCTAGAAGGGGGGGAAGTTGGGCTTAAAAAGACAAGGCTTTGCTATGTTGGGGCAGACTCAACAAACTATGATGCTGTGCGCTTCTCCTAAAATAAAGAAATCTGTAATGGAACTCTTTGGACTCCAGAGGATTTATTGAACTTTGGGATTGAGTGTGCAGACTCTGACATTTTGTTGAGTCTGCCCCCCCTTTACGAGGGATTTACCGGGAACCCACCACCGTGGAGAAATCCCTCGAAAAGCCGACCGCGGCTGCGGGAATGGAGGAGGAATGCCCCGAGGCCGGGGTTGTAGGTGGATCCGTGGGGGAGGAATCCTTGACCGGCACCTACCCGTCTCTCCCGGCGCCACGGAAGCCCGACCGGCGCAAAACTAAGTTGTGGACCATGGAAAAGGTGACGGGGGAAATGTCATTTCTAGACATGGAGCCTGATAAGCGCTGGGCCCTGACAACAGGAAGAACTGAATCCACCCGGAGGGGGACCCTAGAAGGTTGCGTGCAGATCCTGCAATCGGAAAACACCATGATGAAGAGGGAGCTGATGAGGATGAGCGAGCTCGTCCGTCGTTCAGGTCTGTACCAAAGCCCGGGCGCAGAGGGGGAGGCCGAAGAAGGAGGGCTAGAGGATTCGCTGATAGCCCCACCAACCACACCTGCCACCCCCCCAGCTCAGTCAACACCGGGTCCTCCGGCAGGCCCAGTCCCGCCACCTGTGCCCGCGCCGATGTTACCTCGGAGGGTGGCCCCAATCCAAGCCCAGCAAGATGCCCTTTTAAAGCGCTGGGGTTTGACCGAAAAATTTAGCGGGGACCCGAAGGAAGTACCTAACTTCATGGCGCAGATCACCATATGTATGGAGCAGACGGGGCATCTTTTCGCCTCCGACCGGGAGCGCGTACTCTACATCTGCAGAGCGTTCACCGGCAAGGCGGGAGAATGGCTGATCCAGCTCCGAGCGGCACAAGCGCCAGAACTAAACCACCTGGGGGGGTTCCTAACCGCCTTTCGCAGGAGATTTGAGGACCCCGGGGTCGTCACCCGCGCCCGGGCGCAACTGAGCACGCTGCGTCAGGGAACCCGTAGCCTCGGCGAGTATGCCTTGGAATTTCGCGGCGTTGCGGGGCTGCTTCCTGATTGGCCGGAGCAGTTCAAAATTGACTGCTTCCAGCAAGGGATGCGTCGCGATCTCTGGAAGTTGGCGTTCGCCCGGGGAGACCCGAATTCCCTAGACGGATGGATCCAGCACGCGGGGAACGTCGAAGCCCAGTGGAAAAGAGTGGACCCGGACTTCGGCAGGAGGCCCAGCGCCTCGGCGCCGACGTCCCGAAGACAACCATCGAGTGGAGGAGACGAGAGAAGTCCTAGAGCGGCCGATCACGTTTGCTTCCGCTGCGGCGAGCCGGGGCATCTGGCGCCTTCCTGTCCTAAGCCGCCACCCGCACGGGGGGGGGAGGCGAAAAAGCCCGCTGGAGCAGCGCAAAAAGCCGGCGCGAAAGGGAAAAAAGGAACCGCTGCGGCAGGCACAGAATCGCCGTTCCCAGACCTCGTCATTTACAAAAATGGATCCATTGGAAAAGATCAAAAGGCAAGCGTCGAGACCGACAAGCCTGCTCACGAACCCAAGGCGGAGCCGGAGCAGGAGGAAGACGACTCCGATGACGATGAGTCGGTGAGTGTTACCACCCTTAAAGTGACTATTTCAGCGCTCAGAACAGAGTACAAAGCCACGCTAACCGCGCTAATGGATACCGGCTGCTCACGCTGTTTGATCAGTCCCATACTGGTGAACGCGTTGGAGCTAAGGGTGAAAAAAATAAAGACCCCGATAGTGTTCACCCAGCTGGATGGTTCCAAAGCAGGGGGAGGGGCGGTGCTGTATCGCACGGAGCCTTTTGAGCTGCAAGTGGGGACCCACAAAGAGACTCTTAAATGCTTAGTGGCTCCTTTAGGGAATTACGCCCTGATCCTCGGAGCGAACTGGGTGAAAAAGTGGGATCCTCGTGTTTTTTGGAAGACAGGGCAGCTGCAATTTGCAGATGGAATTTATTTGGGACCTGAGCAGTCAGGAAGAACGGAAACTGCAGCAACAGCTTGCAGCATGAACAAATCCCTAGAGTTGGACCCAGAGTCCCTTAAAGACATTCCTGAACCCTACAGGGATTTACAGGCTGTGTTCAGCAAAAAAGAAGCAGACACACTGCCTCCCCACAGAGACACTGACTGTGCCATAGAGATTCAGCCAGGAGCTAAATTCCCAAAAAAGAAAACTTATTCAATGACCCAGAAAGAGCTTGCTGCTCTGAGGGAATTTATAGACACAAACCTGGCAAGGGGATTTATACAGCCAGCTAAATCACACATGGCAGCTCCCGTGTTATTTCGGGAAAAGAAAGATGGAAGCTTGAGGCTCTGCACGGATTACAGGGGCCTCAATGCAATCTGCAAAGAAAATAAATATCCCCTCCCGTTAATGAAGGATCTGCTTGCTCAACTTTCAAAAGGGAAAATATTTACTAAATTGGACTTAAGGGAGGCATATTTCAGAGTAAGAATTCGCAAAGGAGACGAGCATTTCACGGCTTTTTCAACTCCCTTTGGCTGCTATGAATACAAGGTCCTCCCGTTCGGCCTTTCGGGAGCGCCCGGGGTGTTTATGCAACTAATTAATGAAGTGCTACATGAGCATTTATATCAAGGAGTGCTGGTTTACTTAGATGACATCTTGATCTACTCTGACAACCTAAAGGACCATGTAAAATTGGTGAGGACTGTTCTGAAAAAATTGTTGAAAGCTCAATTATATGCCAAACTGTCAAAATGTGAGTTTCATAAAAAACAAGTAGACTACCTGGGGTATCGCATTTCTAAGGCAGGAATTGAAATGGACCCTGCTAAAGTAAAAGATGTTTTGGGTTGGGAACCACCTAAAACTAGAAGGCAATTGCAAAGTTTCTTAGGCTTTGCCAATTTTTATCGCCAATTCATTCCAAACTTTGCACAAGTGGCTTTGCCATTAACAGATCTACTAAAAACAAAAGGCAAAGTGATGGCTAAAGCTCAAAAACCCGGGGCCCCGATAACATGGACAGAAGAGTGCCAAAAAGCTTTTGAGGCTCTGAAAGTTTTATTTACAGCAGAGCCAATTTTGAAACACCCAGACCCTGACAAGCCTTTTGTAATACAGGCCGATGCCTCAGACGTAGCAATTGGGGCTGTGTTACTTCAAAAAGATGAAGAGGGTGCACTCAAACCCTGTGCTTATATTTCTCGCAAATTTACTCAGACAGAAAGAAGGTGGCTTGTTTGGGAAAAGGAGGCTTTTGCAGTACGCTGGGCCCTTATGACCTGGAGGCATCTCCTAGAGGGAGGAGCCCAGCCATTTGAAGTATGGACAGACCACAAGAATTTGGAGTCTCTTACAGCTCCAAGAAAGCTGTCTCCTAAGCAAGTACGCTGGGCCCAATTCTTCAGTCGCTTTAACTTCACTTTAAAATTCATACCAGGGGGAAAAAACTTTTTAGCTGATGCATTGTCAAGATTGCCTCAGCATAACAGCCAAAGAGAACAGGTGGTAGCCCCGGTAATCCTTAAAGCACCACCTCAACTAGAACCTGGCTCAGTAGCTCTAACCAGGTCTCAGACAAAACTCCAGAAACAAAAACCTACCACCGACCTACTCCAAAAGATAAATGCTGCTTTGGATTCTGATGAATGGTTCCAGAATAATAAAAATACTTTAACCCATGAGGACCAAGCTTGGTGGATGGGAGACAAGCTTTATGTGCCACTTTCATTTCGTAAACAAATTCTAGAAAGGGGACATGATGACAAGGCTTCAGGCCATTTTGGATTTATAAAAACGTTACACCTTCTGCGCAGGCAATTTTGGTGGCCAACAATGAGAAAAGACATTTCTGACTATGTTTCTACATGCCCTGTGTGTGCAATGTCAAAGAAGAGAGGGGGAAAACCTCTTGGCCTTCTTCAATCTGTATCATCTCCAAAAACCTTGGGAAGAAATTTCCATGGACTTTATTGTAGACCTACCTCTGAGTAATCACAACACAGTGATTTGGGTTGTGGTGGATCTATTTTCTAAACAAGCACATTTTATTCCATGTTCATCAATTCCAACTGCTAAAAAATTAGCTAAACTGTTCATTGCACACATTTACCGCCTCCATGGCGCCCCCAAGAGGGTGATTTCAGATCGCGGGCCACAGTTCACCTCCAAATTTTGGAGGGAATTTCTTACATTACTTGGATCTAATCAAGCTTTGAGTTCCAGTTTTCATCCGGAGACTGACGGATCTACGGAGAAAATTAACTCTTTATTGGAACAATATTTAAGATGTTTCACAAATCATCAGCAGGATGATTGGTCTGAGCTCCTTCCTTTTGCTGAAGTAGCTTATAACAACACAGTGCATCAAAGCACTGGTTTTACACCATACAAAATAGCATCTGGCCAGGACTTTCCACCTTTCCCAGAATTGCCTCTTAAAAACCTGCCTGAACTCTCAGCAGACCAATGGATAAACAACATTATAACTTTATGGCCACTAATTGTGAAATCTCTAGAAAAAGCAAAAAGCCAGCATAAAAAATTCGCCGATAGAAAACGTACTGCAAACCCACCTTGGAAGGTAGGCGACCTAGTCTGGCTTTCTACAAAAAACTTAAAATCTTCCCAACCATCCAAAAAACTTGCTCCAAAATATGTGGGACCTTTCCCAATTGAGAAAGTTATAAACCCTGTGGCATTTAAATTAACTTTGCCAAAACATTATAGAAATATTCATCCTGTTTTCCATGCAAATTTGTTGAAAGCATTCAAATCCTCTGAAACATGGCATCCTGATCCATCTCCACCAACACCTATCATAATTGAAGGACAAAGTCACTTTGAAGTAAAAAACGTTTTGGACTCTAGAAGACATAAAGGCAAACTCCAGTACCTGATTCAGTGGAAGCATTTTCCCAAAACCCATCACGAATGGGTGGACAGTATTAATGTTAAAGCACCTAAACTACTTCTTCGTTTTCACTCAAAGTACCCTGACAAGCCTAAGTAAACATTTTGATGTTCATTCTTGTATTTCTATTTTCTTTTTCAGATTTTCTTCCGAATGTAGGCACATTCGTTCTGTTGGACGGCGGCATGTCAGGATCTACGCAAACCAGATTCTTTGATTGTTTATATGCTTTAATTACTAATTATATTTTTGCTTTAATTGGTAAACATAGATCAATAGAGTAATACTGGGAATGTTATTCTAACCGTTTGCTTGACCTGCCATAAGGGGGGGAAGGAGGAGGCCAGGTGCCGTTATCTCTCTCTTGAGCCAGACATCCAAGGCCAGGACGTGTGAGAACTGGAGGAAGGCGCGAAGAGCTGCAAGCGGGAATAGAAACCTAGAAGGGGGGGAAGTTGGGCTTAAAAAGACAAGGCTTTGCTATGTTGGGGCAGACTCAACAAACTATGATGCTGTGCGCTTCTCCTAAAATAAAGAAATCTGTAATGGAACTCTTTGGACTCCAGAGGATTTATTGAACTTTGGGATTGAGTGTGCAGACTCTGACACCAAAGTCATTGGGGAAGCTGGCAGGAAATTGCAAGTCCCAGGCTTGCAGGTGTCAGGTTCGGTCAGCACGGGGCTTCGGGGAAGCTCGCAGCCAGACCACGCTAACTCCACTGGCGGCAGCTAGCGAGGAAAAGAGGAACTGAAAGCGCCGCTAATTAATGGGCCACCTGCGCCCAGCCAAACAGGAAAACCGCAGCGGACGTTTTAACTATACACTGATAACGGCGCGAGCCAACAATGAACAGGGCCGCAGGCAGCGAAACAAGATTGCCGCGAAGCACAGAACCCTCGGGCTTGCACGTAACGGGGGGGGCAACCCAAGCCGGAGGGGGACTGCCAATCAAGGACAATGGGCCCTGACCGAACCTGCCATCATGGACAATCAAGAGGGATTATTGGGGGGCCGATAATCCGCAGCGGTAATGCGATCACGGGGCGGAAAGAGCACGGGAAGGGGGGAATATAACGAGTGATGCAATTGTACCAAGCCAGTCCTGGCTTTGCTTGTGACTGCTACGTTACGCATGAGTAAACCTCTTTTGTGAACCACACGTGTCACGAGATTTTCTCTGTCGAACGGGGCAAACCTTACATAAAGCCAGGACTCACCGTTAGCGCTACCCGGTACCACGAAGGAGCGTTTCCCTTTCTAATACAGGCATGACCAGCGACGAGGATTCCGTGGGTCAGCTGGAGCACGAGGAACCCGGACTCGAGGAGGGACGGACAGAGCCACCCGGGAGCGACGGGACAGCGGCCAGGGCCGGGGACCCTCCAACGGAGCGGTGGTCGAATGTACGTGAACCAAGGGCCAGACAGCTCAGGCGTCACGGGGTTCGGGGGCCCAGAACCGCGAGCGGGATGAGAAGCTCGCCTGACTAGAGGAGAGGTTCGAGCGGCGCCTAGATGCCGTGGAGGCGATGCTCCAGACCTTGCTACAGAGAGCGGGACCATCGGCAGTGAGCGATGGCAGGAGCAACAGGGGTGGCAGCCCGGCACCCCAGCCGGCACCGCCCACGATGCCCCGGTCGGTGGACCGATGGGCGGCGGACGCCCTGAGACTTCGAGGCATCACCGGGAAGTTCTCAGGGGACCCTGAACAGCTGCCGCGCTTTTTGACACACGTCAAGGTTTTATGCAGAGGGGTGGTCACCTATTCGCTAGGGACGAGGATAGAGTATCCTACGCGGCCGAGCTGTTAGATGGCCAAGCGGCTAGCTGGGTGATTGGACTATAGGACGCCAATGCGGCGGAACTGCGAAGTTTCCCGGACTTCATGCAGGCGCTCCGGGACAGATTCAAGGACACATTGAGCGCCAAGCGGGCTGAGGACGACATCCTGCAGTTCAGACAGTGGGACAAGTCGGTATTGGAGTACGCCCTGGAGTTCCGGAGGTTGGTAGAGAAGCTCACGGACTGGCCGGAGTCCCGGAGGGTGAAGTACTTTAAGAGGGGGCTCAATCCAGAGATCCTGGAGCGGGCACTGGGACGGGATGACCCGTCTACAGTGAAAGATTGGATCTGGCTGGCCGGAACGGCGGAATCGGCGTGGCGGCAGATTCGACAAAGCGCGAGGCGACAGGACCAGACGAGGGACTGGCCGAGGGAGAGACCCCCAGAGGAAAGGCGGAGCAGTCGGCGGCAGTCCACCGGGGGGTGAGAGGCGACCAGAACCCCGAACCTGTGCTTCCGGTGGCGCAGTGCCCGATGGAGCGGGAAGGAGCCTCACCACGGCCTGAAGTCAAGCCCCCACGTCCTACCGGGAAAAGGGCCGGCGACCGACCGCGGAAGAGTGCAGTGGCGGCGGTGACCGAAGGAGGACGGAGGGGGTGGTCGACCCCGGAGGCGGCATCCTCCAGAGAGGACTCGGAGCCGGCGGGAACCGAGGCGCGCTCGCACTGAATGGCGTCCCAGTGCGAGCAGGGGAACCGAGGCAAGCGGACCCAATCGGGGATGACGACTGCCCTCCGTTCCGGGTGAGGATACACATCCAGGGGGTGAGATCCGGAGGGGAGGCACAGCTGTGGGCGCTGCTGGATTCAGGCTGCACCCACTGCTTGATGCACCCAGCTGTGGTCTCGGGACTCGGACTACAGCTGAGGCGCCTCTGGGAACCCATTGCATTCAGCCAGCTAGACGGCTCGCTGGCGGGGGGGGCAGCTCAGTATTACACCGAGCCGGTCCAGATGACGATCAGGAGCCACCGGGAAGAAGTAAGATTTGTGGTGGTCCCAGTGGCCGACTACGCGGTGGTGCTCGGCTTGGCGTGGCTGCGGCGACGGAACCCACGGGTCAACTGGACGGCGGAGGCAGTGCGATTCGGGGTCGACAGGCCGGCGGAGTGCGAGAGCAGAGGGGACCGGGCCATGGCGAGGGGCGCGACCGCAACCACAGACGGGCAAGTGGAGGATCCAAGGCACAGGGAGGCGAGACGAGAGCAGACGGAGCCTGAGACCCGGGCGGCAACAGCAGCAACAGCAGCGCCGGAACCCCGGAGACTCGCAACGATCCCGAGGCGTGGGGAGGCAGCGGCGACTGGCGGAACAACTGCAAAACGAGAGACAGAGTCCGGGGAACCCACGACTAGCGGCGGAATCCCGAGGCAATATCGAGACCTGGTGGCGGCGTTCGGGGAGAAGGAGTCCGACCAGCTCCCTCCACACCGACCCAGTGATTGCGCCATCGAGTTAGAGCCAGGGGCAACGCTGCCCAAACCGAAAATGTACTCCCTGTCAATGAGGGAGATGGGGGCTCTGCGGGAGTTCATAGACAAGAACCTAGCGCGGGGATTCATCCAACCCGCGAAGTCACCATTAGCGGCCCCGGTACTATTCCGGGAGAAGAAGGACGGCTCGCTCCGGATGTGCGCGGACTACCGGGGGCTGAACGCAATCAGCACCGAGTACAAATACCCCCTCCCCCTGATGAAGGACTTAATGTCGCACCTATCTAAAGGGAGGGTGTACACAAAACTGGACTTGCGCGAAGCTTACTTTAGGGTCAGGATCCGCGCAAAAGATGAGTGGAAAACGGCGTTCAACACGCCGCTCGGAAGCTACCAGTTTTCCGTGATGCCGTTCGGATTAAAAGGGGCTCTGGGGGTGTTTATGCAGCTAATAAATGAGGTGCTGCACGACCTACTCTACCGGGGCATCCTGGTCTACCTGGACGACATCCTCATCTACGCCGAAACCCTGGCGGAGCACGTGAGCCTGGTGCGCACGGTGCTCCAGAGACTGCTGAAGGCACAGCTGTACGCGAAGCTATCAAAATTCGAGTTTCATCGGGAGGAACTGGACTACCTCGGCTACCGGATATCCAGTCGGGGAATTGAGATGGACCCGGCGAAAGTAAAGGATGTTCTGGGCTGGGAAGCGCCGCGAACCCGGAGGCAACTTCAAAGCTTCTTGGGGTTTGCAAACTTCTACAGACAGTTTATCCCGAACTTTGCCCAAATCGCCCTTCCCCTAACAGACTTGCTAAAAACCAAGGGCACTGGAAAAACCCCCAAGCCCAGCACGACACTTGCGTGGACTGCAGAATGCCAGGGGGCATTTGAGGAGCTAAAACGGCGGTTCACAGCGGAGCCGATCCTGCGCCATCCCGACCCAGATTGGTGGTTTATCATCCAAGTAGATGCGTCAGACGTGGCAACGGGGGCGGTCCTGCTCCAGCCCAGCCCGGAGGGGCCATCCACCCATGCGCCTACGCCTCCCGCAAATTCACAGAGACAGAGAGAAGGTGGATGGTGTGGGAGAATGAGGCGTACGCCGTCAAGTGGACGCTAGCCACGTGGAGGCATCTATTGGAGGGGGCAGCTGAACCATTTGAGGTGTGGACGGACCACAAGAACCTCAAGGCCCTGAAGACCCCACGTAAGCTATCCCCCAAACAGGCGTGGTGGTCCCAATACTTCGGGAGGTTCAGGTTCACCCTAAAACACATCCCCGGGAAGTGCAACTTCCTAGCAGACGGGTTGTCTCGCATGCCCCAGCATGCCAGCCTACGAGAGGAGATCGTGGACTCCATCATCCCTGCCAACAGGCTGGCTGCAAAGGCGGTGACCCGGAGCCAGACCAAGGGGGAGCGATGGGACGCGGCGCCTGAGGTAAAGCAAGGGTTCGCGGAGGCGGCGGAGCGGGACGCTTGGCTCAAGCAAAACCGAGAAGCGCTAACCAGCCAAGAGGGTTTGTGGTGGCACGAAGGGAAGTTGTACGTGCCCGAGGGGTGCCGACGGGAGGTCATGGAAAGAGCCCACGACAGCCGGAACGCGGGGCATTACGGCTTCATGAAGACGCTCCACTTAATTCGGTGGCAGTTCTGGTGGCCAACGCTCTGGAAGGACGTGGAGGCATACTCGGGGGGTTGCCCGGTGTGTGCGACGGCGAAAGGGGCCAAAGGCAAGCCTAGGGGGTTACTCCAGTCGGTAGCGGAGCCCGACGGCCCATGGCAAGAGATCGCCATGGACTTCATAGTACAGCTCCCGGAGAGTAAGGGGAAGACCGCCATTTGGGTGGTTACGGACTTATTCTCCAAACAAGCGCACTTTGTAGCGTGCCGGCGAGTCCCCACGGCAGAGAGGTTGGCGAGGCTGTTCGTGCAACATATTTACCGGCTGCACGGCGCGCCCTGACGGGTCGTCAGCGATCGGGGTGGCAACTTCATCGCGCGGTTCTGGAGGGAGTTCCTGAAGCGGGTGGGGTCGAAGCAAGCCGTTTCCTCCGTGGCGCATCCGCAGACGGACGGAGCCACGGAATGCCTGAACGGGGGGCTCGAACAGTACCTGCGCTGCTACATGGGACACCAACAGGACGATTGGGCGGAGCTACTGCCATTCGCAGAAGTAGCATACAATAACGCCGTCCACAAGAGTACCGGCTTCTCTCCATTCAAGGTAGCCACCGGGAGAGACTTCGTCCCCATGCCGGAGTTGCCTCAGCCGGAATCCCAAATCAACTCCCTGGACGCCTGGTTCGCCCAAATCGACGCCACCCGGCGAGCGGCGCACGCGGCATTGCAAAGAGCCAAAGCCGATTACAAAAAATATGCGGACCGCAAGAGACTCCCCGAGGGGCAGTGGAAAGTGGGGGACCAGGTGTATTTGTCAACCAAAAACCTAAAGACGCACCAGACATCGAAAAAACTCAGCCCGAGGTTTGTGGGGCCGTTCCCCATCGCAGAGGTCATCAACCCAGTAACCGTCAGGCTGACGCTCCCGAAAAGCCTCGGGAAGATCCACCCGGTGTTCCACTGCAGCCTGCTAAAGCTGCACCAGCCGGGGAACGCCTGGAACAAGGCAGAGGGGGTGCCACCACCCATCATGGTCGGTGGGGAGCAGCATTTCGAGATCATCCAGATACTGGACGCCAGGAGGCACAAGGGGCAGGTCCAGCTCCTAGTGCAATGGAAACATTTTCCCAGGTCCCACAGCGAATCGGTAAGCAAAACCCACATAAGAGCGCCGGACCTAGTGCGGGACTTTTACAATAAATACCCCGGGAAACCGAAATAAAGTCGGGGGGGAGTTGTCTTTAGGGGGGCGGTATGTCAGGTTCGGTCAGCACGGGGCTTTGGGGAAGCTCGCAGCCAGACCACGCGAACTCCACCGGCAGCAGCTAGCGAGGAAAAGAGGAACTGAAAGCGCCGCTAATTAATGGGCCACCTGCGCCCAGCCAAACAGGAAAACTGCAGCGGAAGTTTTAACTATACACTGATAACGGCGCGAGCCAACAATGAACAGGGCCGCAGGCAGCGAAACAAGATCGCCGTGAAGCACAGAACCCTCGGGCTTGCACGTAACGGGGGGGGCAACCCAAGCCGGAGGGGGACTGCCAATCAAGGACAATGGGCCCTGACCGAACCTGCCATCATGGACAATCAAGAGGGATTATTGGGGGGCCGATAATCCGCAGTGGTAACGCGATTGTGGGGTGGAAAGAGCGCGGGAAGGGGGGAATATAACGAGTGATGCAATTGTAGCAAGCCAGTCCTGGCTTTGCTTGTGACTGCTACGTTACGCATGAGTAAACCTCTTTTGTGAACCACACGTGTCACGAGAGTTTCTCTGTCGAACGGGGCAAACCTTATAGCAGGCAGGTAAGTGGCTGGTGCTGGGTGGGGAGGGAACAAGGGAGTTCATGGGGCAGGGGCAGGGAGGGCGTGTGTGAGAGACACTGTGTGGGATGGGGAGTGTCAGGGAGGATGTATGAGGGTGTGATGAGGTGTGCAAGGCACCATGCTGGTCAAGTGCACAAAAATGTGAGGGTGTGCATGAGAGGTACTGCACAGGTCAGGGAGGGTGCATGAGGGTGTGCGAGAGGCACCACAGGGTTGGGGATGGTGTGCAGGGGTGCAGTGATTGGGGATGGTATGCAAAAGGTGCCACAAAGGTTGGGGAGAGTGCACGGGGGTGCAGCATGAGTTGGGTGTGCACAGGTGTGAAAGTGGCTGGAGTGGTACAAGTGCAGAGGAGCTGGGGAGATGCAGGGAGACTTACCCGAGCAACCTTCCTTGATGGCTTTCCCATTGACTTTCTGGGGAAGTTGGCAGGGAAGGTTGCAAATGGCAATCACATGATCAGAGGCAATTGGCAATGGGTTGTAAGTGCAAAGGGGTTGCCAAGCATCAATATTGCGGATCACGTCACTACGGGGTGCTGGGAAGGCTGGAACTCTGAGGACCGGTCATTACCACTATTTGTTCAGCACCTTTGTAACTTGGAACAGTCGCTGACTGAATGGTTGTAGGTTGAGGACTACCTATACCTTTAAAACGTACAAAAAGAACTGCTGAAGGCAATGTATCCAGCCTGGCTAAAGTGAAGACATTATAAAATTTCAGAATCATAATGGATGATAAATAGGAGGTTGGAGCAAACCCTTTTGGAAGAATATGATAAATATTGGGGTGTGATACAATATGTTTAAATTTGTTTGGAGATCTACATCCCAAGTTCATTGTTTCAGGGCAGTTCCAGCATTATCAAAACCTATCGAGCACAAACTTTCCAGAGAGAAGCCTAGTACATGAATTTTATCTCGGTTTTTGAAATATGGGGCCAAACCTATAGGAAGTAGGATTAACTTTAGCCAAAAGACAGTAAGAAGAAACCATACTCTAGTGTCCAGTGGGACTATACCTGTCTCTACACGTAAGGTGACATTTTTGATGTTTTCTGGAACCATCAGTATGGCTCTAATAAACTTATTTTGAATACAGGTACTCCCCATTTTAAGGACGAGTTCCATTCCCAAGGTTTGTCCTTAAGTTGAATTTGTATGTAAGCCGGAATAGTATTATTGTATAATACTGTAGAAGTAGTATTGTGTAATTAACTCAAACAATTGTGTATTTAACAGGAATCATTGTGAATTTAACTCAAATTTTGCTATAGTAGGCTCCATTCTTCACTATGGATCATCTATAAACCAGGTGTTCTTAACCTGAGGACCACCTGTAGTTTCAAGAACGTTAAGCTTTGCAAAAGAGCAAATTTGGGAGCCATAAAGAAGCTAAGGGACTACCTTAGCTTGGAAAACCTTGTGATGGGCTCCTTTTGAGTGGTAAAATCTTACGATAGCTGTACAGGTACACTGAACGATATTTGCCCAGTAAAAAAAGAGCATTCCAGGATAGAAAAGCATGGAACTGTACTCCAAGATAGTTATAGGTGTGCAGCTGCTCAATTTGAGTCCCATTTATTTGCCATTTGTGAATTTTATGATAACGTTGGGTAAATACTTAAAACTTTGCTTTTCTGATACTTTATTGATAGCTTTTGTTCTGTACAGAATACAGCCAGTGCCCTAAGTGCTTTTCTCATTCCCACCTGTGAAGTAGGCATAATAACTACATTGTCAGCATACAGTATGTGTATAAAACTACAGTGGTACCTCGGGATACGAACTTAATCCGTTCCGTGACTCTGGGCATATCCCGAGTTGGTCACACCCTGAAGCAAATTTTCCCATAAGGTTCAATGTAATTACCGTTAATCCGTTCTGGCGTCTGCAGACCACACATCAGGGGCAGGAAAACGGCCGGGCGCCGCGCCACGCAGCGGGAAAACGGCCGGGTGACGTGTGGTAGGAAAACGGCCGGGCACCACACGGCGTGGCGGGAAAACGGCCGCGGACCACGTGTCAGGGGAGGGAAAATGGCTGTGGACCACGTGTCAAGGTGGAAAAATGACCGTACCCCGAGGCGGAGTTGACACATCGAGGTAAATTTTTGCGGCCAGAGCTGGTCGTAACCCAAAAAGTTCGTTAGTAGAGGCGTTCGTATCCCAAGGTACCACTGTATCTGAAAGAATGCTAACACAATGTATTTTGTCTAAAAGTGTTGAAATAATGAGGGGGACTGAGTTTCTAGTTCACCCTCAGTCACAGATGTTCGATGGGTGACTTGGCCCCAATTTAGCCCATGGGGGAGGAGGAACCACTCTATGTGTCACTCTGAGTTCCTGAAAGATTGGATACAAACCATATTTTTTAAAAAAGGAAAACCACACAGACAATATTCAAAGAAAATTATTAGTTTTGGATGTGAGAATGTGAAGAATGTATTTCAATCAGAGGATAACACCACTAGGGATTTTATCTGCAAAGCATATGTGTTAAACACTTGGGGTAATTTCTTCTTCCTTTACTATTAATCCAACCTGGGTTTGACAGTTAATTAGTTATTAGGATGAAATGAAAAGAAACTGGTAATTATATTTATCAAGCATACTTTATACATCTCTACTCCAAAGAAGAAAAGAGGAGCGAAGGAAGGAACAATCTGTTCCTGAACTTGTAGCCATGGTTAGATGCCTAATTTCAGCAAGGATTATGCTATTTTCAAGAATCAATTAGCTTGACAGCTCTGTGTACTGAATTTCACCCCCCCCAAAAGAAAGAAAACAAAAACAAAACAAAAACAAAACTAATTTATAACAGAAAACCATTGTTCAAGTGATACTTTATTCATATATTTGGCCAATAATCACAACAATATGACAGAAACAATCGAACTAAACAAGGGTAAATCAATATTATTTCCTACAGGAAGACAGCCTCTCATAGTTAGCCTATTAAACAGCTGCTAATGAAACAAAAATAACCTTGCACTTCACACAGCCTGAAACAGAAACAGCATTATCATGTTACATAGCTTTATGAATGCCACCAGATAAAGCATTAATAGAAAATGCTGTCCTATCAACTTCAATAAGTGTACCATCATATTTGTATACAATTATTCTTTAAAGTAAGATATGAATGTAGGATATCATCATGAAAAGATACCTACAATTAGTTAAAAGAAAGAGGAGAGGGAGAGAAATAAATAATCATCTTATAATAATTTCTTAATACCATCACATATGTATTTGAACAATTAGGATTTCCTTCCAAAATTAATGACTGGTATATTAGCATTCATTTGTGGGGAAGAAGAGGAACAAAGCATGTGAAGTCCTTAAAATTTCATAGACTCGGCATGTAATTTTTTTAAAAATTGTCTTTAATAAAACAGAACAGAGAGAGAAAAATAAAAGGAAAAAATAAAGCCATGCAACAACAACAAAACATACAAAGGGAGGCCCTGCTCACTGTCACTCATGCCCTCATGACATCCTGTCTGGACCACTGCAATAAACTCTACATGGGCTGCCCTTGAAGAGCATTCGGAAGTTTCAACTGATACAAAACATGGCAGTACGGGTAGTAAATGGAGGCGGTTATTCGGTGCATGCATGTAATACCTCTACTTCGTGAGCTGCATTGGTTGCCAGTGTGCTTCTAGGTGCAATTCAAGGCTCTGGGTTTAAAGCCCTTCATGGCTTGGGTATTTCAGTACTTGTAACCCATTCCCAAGTTGTTTCTACCCATCTGATCCAGTCAGGCAGGATGGGCATGCTTTGGGTCCTGTTAGCTAAGGAATGCCAGTTGGTGGGGCCTACTGGACGTGCCTTTTCTGCTGTAGTACCCACCTTATGGTACATTCTCTCTTCGGAGATCAGGATGGTCCCGCCCCTGCTGGCTTTTTGTAAATCCTTAAAGACTTGGCTCTGGGCCCAGGCCTGGAGCCCTGAGTGTGTGCTACAGGGATCCGTTTCTCGGTTAATCTAGTGATTGTGATGCATGAGTTATTCTCAGCTGCTATATATTTAGATTTTTGTATTATTATAACAGTTTTTATTTTTTTAAATTTCGTTTGCCATCCCAAGTCACTTGGTGAGATGGGTGGCCATACAAATTGAATGAATGAATGAATGAATGAATGGATGAATGAATGAATGAATGAATACATAAAGGTTTCAAGAAAGGGTAACCATATTTCATTGTAATCTTCCATACATAATCTATATCTCTAAGTAACTCATTTATGTTGCAAAGTCTTCAATCCATGTGGTGGATTGCAAAAGAGAGCAATGTTCTCAGGAAAAAGGGGGCGCATTCCAAGAAGGGCAGAGAGACAACACAGTCTGGAGCAGGAGCATGGGAAATGTAAGAGGTTCAGGATAGCCACTCCCTGTAATCTCCCATGGTATATCCACTAGTTGCAGTAGTACAGATTTAGTCTGGCAAGATTTTGTCTATAAGGTGAAAGCAATAAAGGAACTGGTCTCAGTTGGACTGTTTCCCTGTTGTTCTGGGGCTGGGCCTGACAATTCACCAAACAACTGGTACCATAAACGTATCCTTCCAACGTTGACAGACTAGTCTCTCAGCAATAAGAAGAGCATGGAGAATCCACTACTATTGTCCAACTGTCATGTAATAGGTATGCAGTTGAAAGGAATGCTGATGTCTGAAAGTATTAAATCTTGTCTCAAATCAAATAAAAATTACTTCATCCTAGAGCATAATAATCTTAAGGAGATCTTTTTAATTAAGTGTTATTCTTATTTAATGTTTACTGAAGATTAGAAAGAATGCAAATAACTGTCTTGTACGATAACAAAATCCAAACCAACTAATATGGAAGATCAATTGTTTCTAACAGAAGTGCAAAAGAATCCATTCTTGCAGAAACATAAAACAAATAGTCCAAGTTAGTTTGACTGTTAAAAACTTTGTAACTTTGGTTTT
Source organism: Python bivittatus (assembly GCF_059951505.1). Classification (NCBI taxonomy): domain Eukaryota; kingdom Metazoa; phylum Chordata; class Lepidosauria; order Squamata; family Pythonidae; genus Python; species Python bivittatus. The sequence continues at coordinate 1,279,733 of NW_028277028.1, forward strand.
GTGCTCTGCTTTATCGTCTGACATCTTATATTAATGTACTAACAGCTTTTCCCTCAAATTTGACTGCTAGTCAAGATTTCATTAGAAATTCCATTACCTCTACAGCTGACATGGTCATACAGAGATTGCTATAATACAGAGTACTATAAAGATAATATTACTTCATGTCCTAATATTATCTCTGTATACCCTCTTCTGGAAATACAGTACATATTTTAAAATCATAAATATGATCCCATTGCAAATTGAGAACTTTAAATCTGGCCCATTTCAAATGGATGGGAATATGAAATGTGCCCAGATCTCTCATTCTGAAGTAAACATAATTTAAAAGTGGTTTATTTGGGGTGAATCAAGGGCCCTGTTTCAAATATTATATTTTGGGAACTGGAATATATTCAGATTAAAACTATATCTAGATAGGAGAACTAGAATGCAAAATATTGAATTATATAAGTGAGAAAAGGAAGCCCAGTATTTCCTTTAATGAGGATGGTGTTGTAAGAGTACAAAGGATTTGAAGATGACTTGGTATAATTGCTGATGCACAATTTGGCGGTCATTTTGGACTCACAACTTCTGGTCAAGAAGCAGGTGGCAGCTGTGGCTAGGGGGGCTTTTACACAGATTCATCTTGTGCACCAATTACGCCCTTTCCTGGACTGGGAGGTCTTACTCATCGTCACTCACTTCCTGTTTAGATCACTGCAATGTGCTATTGATGGGACTGCCCTTGAAGACCACTTGGAAGTTAGAATTGGTCCAGAATGCAGTGGTGCACACAGTGCTGGGTGCCTCTAGGGTCACATTACACCCCTGTTGCACGAGCTGAACTGGCTCCCAGTTTCCTTCCAGGTACAATTCAGGGTGCTGGTTATCACCTTTAAAGCCCTACATGGCATGGTATTCGGTTATTTGCGGGAACACCTCTCCCAAAGAGTATCTGCCCATCCTACCAGATTGGATACGAAAGGCACACTTTGTTGCCATTTAGTGGGACCTTGGAAGTATGTTTTTTCTGTGTCCACTGCTACCTTGTGGAACACCTTCCCCCTGGTGATCCAGCAGGCCCCCACCTTTTTAGCTTTTTGGAAGGCCATCAAGACCTGGCTTTTTACCCAGGTTCTGGGGTAGAGAGGTGGTCTGGAGCTAATTGTTGGGGCCCCCCAGAGGGATGACTGAGGTGCCAGATTTTTGTTTTTATGGTTCTGTGTTTTGCTCTTGTTGTTGTGAGTCACGCAGTGTGGCGCTTTAAGATGGGCAGCCATACAAATCTTTGAAATAATGAAAATAAATAAATTCTGTACCATCTCTCCCACCTGCTCAGAGTCTATCACCTGTTTGATATGGTTACTGAATCCTATTTACAATAATTTCTTGCCAAGTAATCCTTGTCTCTAGGGGAAGACAGACAGGGAATGTATAACGATTTTGGATTCTTTCTAACAATTCTTAAATCAGTTTTGTGTCATTTTCAAAAAAAGAAGCCCTATAAAGTATATAATTATGATGGATAGTTAGGAAGTTGCCAGAGTAATAATTTGGAAATTACTCAGCTATAAATGATAATGGAAGGAAACCAATTCCAGTCTGAAGATTTTGTTTTAAGTTCTCAATTACATGCTATTTTTGTCCTCTCCACAGCTCACAGAACAAAGCATCACACACATGTTCATCAACATTCCATAAAAGGACGTCTGGCAACCTCCGATGGTGTGATCCCTCCATTCTTTGACTTCTGGTTTTAGCTGCAAATAATTACATATGTAATTATTTCACAGCCTATAAAAGCCTTTTATTCTAACAATTGAACATCTGGAGCATTGGTTTCTTCTTCAATAAAAATTAATCCTTATTTTCCATCACTCCATTAAAGAATAAATGGAAGTATTAATACATTCATCAAAAAACAGGTCATATTTTATTATACTCTAGAAACAGAATTCAAATATTAACAAAATGATGTCAGTTCTGATTCAAGTTCATTAATGTAAATATTAAAAACTTAAATCAATGTGGGGGGGGGGGTTCAAACACTATTTTCAAAGGCACTTTGGTAGTTGACTTGGCAATTTTGTAATTTTATAAAAAGAGAATAGAAAACTCCAACACATGCCCCATTTAAGTTCATATATGATGAATCTGAGGAAATGTTGTATTGCCTGCTTCAGTGCTATAGCATATATAGTCCTGATATGATAGCTGATTGGAAGTAATGAATTTCAGTGGAGGACATTCAGCCGACTGCTAATATTAGCATATCGTTTGGAACTGTGAAACTGCAATGTAGGTAACTGATTAGTCAGAAAAAATCAAAATTAATGCAAATGGTTATAACAGGACATTTTGCATGCTTTGTCAACATTTCTTCAACAGACGTTCTTTGCAGAAACCAGGACTCAGATATATGAGGAAGGGAAACCGGGCTTCCCTCATCCAGCAGGCTGCTTTTTTTCTTTTGCTGATACAAGTGAAGACAGAGCAGTCTCCTCTCTCACAGTGACCCTGCACCTTTTGTGCTATTATTAGCTATGGAAAAGAAGCAATATTGAGGAGGATTTTGGGAAGGAGGGAGGGTGACAAACTTCACTGTTGTGAATGTGGTTGTGCTTGCATATACAATAATTTAACACTTGTGCCTGAAAAGATTTCCCACCCTCATTATAACTCCACTGAAGGAGGATATAAAATTAGAAATCAGAGGGAATTGATCAACCCTCTCCATATTAGGATGTATTTCCTTGGGTTTTGCACCTCTAAATTTTGGTGTATGCTTCTTGGACAAAGCAACAACATGATGCATTGTTATGTATTATACAAGCACACTTAATTTGTATGAGAATATTAATGAATCAACTGTAGAAAGGCTCCAAGAAAAAAAAAAGCTGTCACATAAGTCAGTGAAAGAAAAGGATTTTAGGGGAAAACAGTGACAAGCTAATTTAATAGAAGCATCCTCATTCCTTACCCTAACTCTAAATCTGGTGATGGGTGGTGCCATAAGAGTGGAACTCAGAATACATAAGGCCAGTAAAAGGAAGGAGCAAGGCAGAGGTCCAGAAAGCGACGGAAACCAAAACCAACCAACCAACCAACCAAAAAACCCTGTACAAATATCCTAGGTTTTAGAAGCATGGCTTTACCCATGTAAAACAACTACAGGGATTGAAAGAACTGCTTAACACAAAATATGCTACCATTTTGAGGAAATTATTCTATTTCAAATTAAATGATCAGAAGTATCTGTCAAGCATTGGATATGAATTAACAAGTAAATATTAGATTAGGAAAATACAGAAGCAGAACTTTTGCCGAAGCCACTTCAACCAAAATAGAAAACTCAGTTCCTTTTAATATATGTATCGTTCAGATAATAAAGCTATTACTTTGCAAGCCTTAATACAGAAATGTGTTAGCTACTTGCCTTCTTAAATGGGTTGCCATGCTAACAACTCCAAAGTCTTTTGATTTTTTATTTGTAATAGATCTCTGCTTTAGTAATATGAGAGAAAAATGCAAAAGGAATTTTTGCATATAAAGCAAACTGCTCACATCAAAGACAGCCTTAACATGCTTTTGTTGCATAAAATGTATTAAGAATTTAATAAAATTCATGATTCAAAATTTATTAAAAAACAGACGGAAAGATACATATACAGTACTTTTCCCCATAATCACTTACTCACTGAAATACATGTACACTCATGAATACTGATAAATGAGAAAGCAATGAACTAGTCTTATATGATACTCAATGTTTCAAACGAAATTAAATAGTGATTTCTAAATAATAGAACACATAGAATACAAGTTTTTTGGCCATGAATGTATGCCTTATGCAAAAACCAAAATAAAAAACCACTGAAATGTCTGACAAAAAGAAAATGTTCTTGCTTAATATAATTTACTGCAATTTCAATAAATAATTTTATAAAGCTGATAACCCTCTGAAACCACTTAAGTCACTATTTTTCTTCAGAATTCAAATTCATTTGCACCGAACTTAGTGGCCCTACATTATTACTTCATAGTTTTCAGAAAGCATTACAGATAAGATTGATGTTAATTTCATATTACTCTTAATAAAATGAAGGATGAAAACCTAAAAAAAGTTAGAATGATTGCCATGATACCATTTATTTCCAACACATTTCATGCTTTGTATCCCATATAATATTTCATGCATTTCAGTAAAAGGCTCTCTGTTCAAAAGCTGTAACTTTTTCTCTCAGATCTCGATTCTCATCAAGAAATACTACCTACTGAGTAGAGATTAAATTAGAAATTTTGAAGCATTTAATCACGCTTATCCTACTTGATCTCCTGGGTTCAAATGTTTCCAGAATGGTCCATAAATCCACCATTTACTGGCAAATGCCCCATTCTCAAACTCTAAGGGCTAATCCAGCTTTTCTGTATTTTCAACAGTTTGTTGACTTTGTGGACAGGGGAAAAAAGAAACTGCATACAAAAATTTCTAGTGTGGGGGTTGATTTTTTTTAGAATGTGGCTGGTACACTGGCCCATAGACTTCACACTATACTCATCACATTTGTTTACCCAATCCACTAAAAGAGCTGTCAAAGATCTGACAATGTTTGATTTTCAACCAATTTGACTCCTCTCTCAAAACAGGCTGGTTGCTATTTTTTTTTCCTCCTGGATCCTGAGAAAAGATTGTTATGATTCAGAGCTAGCAGGAATGATGTGAGGGAGATTTATCTAAAAATGCATTATGTTATCCTTGTTTTCTTGATCACAAGTGAACACTAACAGTGTGCTGGTCATCTTTGTCCGGGACAGCACTATGCTACACATCTAGGTCTTCATTTCTTTTCAATTAGGGTTTTCAGTCAGAAAATATTAAATACATTATAAAACTGAAGGTGCATATAAGACAGCTATGAACAATAACATGTTTGTGTTTCCATTGTCAAGTGAGGGGAGGGGAATAATTTTCCAAGGAATCCTTATCCTTTTTGTAAAGCTTTGAGTAACATTCCTGAGATTTTAAATGTATATCTTCCAGTATTACTACAGGGGTGCTTAAAAGTTTGTGAACCCCTTTGAATTTTCAATATTTTTGTGTAAATATGACCTAAAATGTGATCTGTTCTCCACACAAATCCTAAAACTAGTTAAAGAGAACCCAATTAAACAAATGAGTCAAAAATTATACTGTTCACTTATTAATTGAGGAAAATGATCCAAAGCTACATATTTGTATCTTTTCTATGGATGTGCTGAGAGTCTGTTTTTATTTACACAGTGGGAAAGGATCAAGACTTTGTAATACTGTAAAGTACTTATACCTAAACAAATCTCAACATGCTTTTGGAATTCCAGATTTTACTATATGTTGGTATTTGGAATGAGAGATTTTACTATTTTTTACTTGGAGGCTTTCCACCTACCAAATATTGAATGGATACTAGCAGAAATAGAAGACAAAATTTGGGTTGAGAGGAAGATCCCAGAAAAATATTCCTGTGACATTAAAAAAAAAAAACTTTATTGTCAGAATTTTAAAAGATTTAAAGCTAAAGTCAAATTTCTTCTGATCTTGTAATATGGCTATCATAACAGAAAATTGTAATTTATGTTTATTCGATATCTCAAATAAATAAATAAATAAAGTTGTTTGCAATTCCTGTGCTGCTGAAGATGTAATCTAAGAGTTGGAGATTTAATTCATATAGCGAATTGTTGTTTCAAATGCACACCTACGGCTGGAGACTGGGCTGATAAAAGTAGAATCAAGAATCTGTATAGCTTCCTTATACCTCTGTCTAAAGCTTAATTTTTTTCCTCAAGGCCTTGCACCATTAATCCTTGAAGACAAATTCTCTTCTTCATGGATCAAGGCTGTAGAGTCTAACCTTGCAAGACTAGGATTTTCTCCTTCCTCAATACTTGAATTGGACTACGAACAGGCAAAACAAAATTTAAGATTAAGAGTAGAGGACACAGAGAGACAAACGGACTTAGAGAAAGTTCCATCATGCCTGTCTCCAGACCATACTAGATACATTGTCAACCCTGCCAGATATCTTAGCCAGTTAGAGACAGCGAACCATCGGAAAGCCTTTTCGCTTACACGATGCCATGCGCTCCACTCAGCTGTTCTGGATGGCAAATACAAAAATTAGTCGAAAGGCTCTGTCCCTGTGATTCCGGAGAAGTAGAAACCACTGGCCACGTCCTTCTTCAATGCTCATTCTAGAGAGACAACAAACAAAATTTATTCATCCGATGATTAATAGGTATCCAGGCCGCTCTGATACCGACTATCTACAGATCCTGCTTAAAGACAAACAGACTATAGTCACAGCGCAGGTAGCTAGATTCTGTGCAGCAGCATTAAAGATTCATCGGAATCTGACGAATATATTATTGTAAATAGTTTTATATAACCAACATACTTCAATTTTAGATATAATCATTTTATCATCACCTTTATTACAGTTACCGATCAATAACTGTAGGATATCATAATTTAAGGAGTAATAATTATACTATGGTATAGGCCGCTTGACTGCATGTATAAATTGTCAGGTTCAGCCCGGCATAGCACATGCCATTCCACCTAGTCAGTTTCAACGCCCCCGCGCACCATTCAACCTAGTCAGTTTCAGCACCCCAGGCGCCAGCAGCCAAAAGACGAAGCAACCAAACCGCAAGCAAATTACCAACGGGTGGTGGCAATCAACCAAAGGCGGAATTCAAATACATTGTAACCGTGGATTTCCCCAACCGCCGCAGGCAAGCAATCAACAATGGAAACAGGAGCTCTGCCGCTCGAGCAGCGATTGCTAACCCATTAAGAGCAATCACGAGCTTGCCCACATGAGAACCACCACGCCAGCACAGCAACCATGAACAAAGGACCACAGCTGAACCTGCCATCAAGAAAAGGAGAGGGGGCGCCACCGGCAAAGGAGACCCCAAGCACGGCAGGGGCAGAAGCCAGGAGGGTCTTACAGAGCATGGGAAGGGAACGCTATATAAATTAATGTAAATGTATCAAAGCCAGTTCTGGCTTTGCCTGTAACTGCGTGCATTACACCCAAATAAACTACTTTGACTGAACCTGTGTTCCGCGAGAGTTTCATTCGGCGCTGAATGTGGCAACTCTTACATAAAGGACATTTAGGTGGCCAAATTATAATTATGACATAAATTTTACCTATTATTATATCTAAGATTTTTAATTAGACATGTTATCTGCATTTTTAGTTGTACTGGTCTATGACTGTAATAAACTGATTGATTGATATAATATATGAAAGGATGAACAACCCTGAGACAAAAAAAAAAATGCTACATGGAAAAGTCAAAGTCAAAGTTTTTTCCCTTTGGTGGTCTGACTGTCAGGTCACAGCTTAGGCTCATAAGCAACTACACGCACACCAAAAAAACCCCAAAACCCTAAACTCCTTAGAATTGCCTGCAACTGGCACATATGTTTTGAAGGGAAAAAAATATACAGTACTGTGCAAAAGTTTTAGGCAGGTGTGAAAAAATGCTGTAAAGTAAGAATGCTTTCAAAAATATATGTTGTAATTGTTTATGTTTATCAATTTACAAAATGCAAAGTGAGCAAACAGAAGAAAAATCCAAATCAAATCAGTATTTGGTGTGATCACCCTTTGCCTCCAAACAGCACCAATTCTTCTAGGTACACTTGCACACAGTTTTTGAAGGAACTCGGCAGGTAGGTTGTTTCAAACATCTTGGAGAACTAACCACAGATCTCCTGTGGATGTAGGCTACCTCAAATCCTTCTGTCTCTTCATGTAATCCCAGACAGACTCGATGACGTTGAGATCAAGGCTCTGTGGGGGCCAAACCATCACTTCCAGGACTCCTTCTTGTTCTTCTTTACACCTGCTTGGTATAATTGGTTCATCATACACCTGACTCTAATCCTACAAGATCCCTGACTTTGTGCAAGTGTACAAAGTGTGCAAGTGTAAGAATTGATGCTGGTTTGAAGCCAAAGGGTAGTCACACCAAATATTGATTTGATTTAGATTTCTCTTCTGTTCGCTCACTTTGCATTTTGTAAATTGATAAACATAAACAATTACAATATATATTTTTGAAAGCATTCTTACTTTACAGCATTTTTTCACACCTGCCTAAAACTTTTGCACAGTAATGTATATATAAAAAGAAGCCAGAGCTGCTAGGCAAAAGTGAGGAGGGGTCTTTTAGGTTCAGCAGAAGATGCTGTTGGAATGAGAAGCAACTGGACAAGACATGGACCAGAGGAAGAAGCAACTGACAGAACCAGGAACCAGACAATCCACAATCAAGGAGAGGGATAAATCAGGAAAAGTCCTGTGGCAGCTGAAGACCGAGAAGAAATTTACCAAGAGTAGAAAGGAGAACACAACCCTGGACTGTAGATGGTAGTGAAGCAAATATCAGGTGGATCAGGTGCTAGAAAACTGGGCAAGAGGGGGTTAAGGAGAGAAAATAGTCAAGCCTGGTACAGTAATGGTTAGACAAGGCAGGAAAGACATTAGCATTCCTAAGTCTAGGAATAAGCAGCTACCAGTGAATTGTGAATATGAATTTTCTTTTGATATCTGAACAGGTTCTTTTTCAATAGAGTTGCAAGGAAGAGGGTTTTCAAGAAATTTGGTCAAGCTTCTTTCAGCTGTTTTGTCTGTCTATATATTTTCAAGGACATAATTCTCTCTTTTTAAATCATAGTAAAATAGATTCATAGAGCTAGAAGAGATCAAAACTCTCTGCAATCAGTTAAACCATTCTTGAGAAGCCACTGTCCAGTCTCTTTTCTAGAGATCTATAAAAAAATAGAAATCTTTTTCATTTACATATTACAGTATATAGTGGTTTGTAGTTATTATTTTGTGAATATAATACGTACACTTTTGTTGTACTGTAAATGTATTCAAATTCATGCCAGTACTACTGATTTCCCACTTTTTAAAAAGTTTAATAAAGAAAAATGAAGGATTCTGAATAAAATTTGAAGTAGGATTAAAAAAAGACTTAGTTTTACTCCCTAAAAAATTGCTTTTTAAATTTAACTCTTCTTTTTATATAAGAAACCATAATTATGAATCAGAATGGAAGGCTTTTTAAATATTTATCAGTGATAATTAAGCAAAGGATATCAACAAATATTAACTTATTTATTTAATCATTGTTTTGACGGTAAGGAATACTGTGAAAAGATTTATCCAGGTTTTCTATTTGTATTTTTAATATTTATGAACAATGTACATGTATGTGTGTGTGTGTGTGGATACACACATACATACACACAGACTTATACACACAAATAATGCAAGAAAATTATGCGTCAGATACAAAAGTCCAAATTAATTATTTTCTAAAATTTTGAATTGGGACACAAACTAAAGGTTTTGGTCAGTACAATCCCATTCTTTTTTTCTAACAATTATACAACTATACTTTCTAGGTACATACATGATGATGATGGTGACCATGATTTAGTATGTGGAGTAGTGCTATCAGATCTGGGCTGCCAAAATCCAGACAACCACGAGTCAAAATGTCTGTCTGTCTGTCTTTGCTGCCTATCTAGTGGGTCCCTGGATTTTGGCAGCCCAGCTGTGTGTGGTATTCCTAATGAGGAAGAAAATTGAATAATTTGGCTCTGACCTGTGATTGTGCTTTGAATTCAGCAACAACTAGATTGTAAAAGTGCTGTTGAAACAGTAGACTAGAAGATAGATACTCTTCTAGTTCTTACACTATAATTAAAAATTGTGGTACAATGTCTGGAATTGCCAACTGATGATACATAGACAAAATCCAACCCATGATTCTTGTGCACCTGTTGTTCAGGAAGCTCTGACATGCTGACTGTTCACTGTGTTTTTGACCGTGTGTGAAAAAATCAGATGAGTTATATATTGCTGAGATCTGCTTAGACTTCTTCCATTTGATGCTTTTAGTATGTGTTGCCATTTAAAGACAGGAAGACACAGGAATGGCCAGTTCAGCAACTACTCTTTGCATGCTAGCTTTGGCTGGGTGACCCTTATAAATTTTTCAGGAAAATAGCAACACTATGACAACAACAGCTGAGTTTTCACAATTCTAAATGGATAGTAGTTCAGGGACTGTGTGTTTCTGTTTGGAGCTGGAAAAGACACAGACCTCACTTTCTGGATGAAAACCTAGATGAATTGTTTAATTGTTTCTATACTTCTGTGATATATCAATATAGAAACAGACCTAGCAATGCTAGCTTAATTCTAGCCTGAATGTGAAGGCCCAGAGTCTAGGCCTAGTGGGTCTCTAATCAGAAAAAGAAAAAGAAAAAGAAATCACACCATTCCATTATGCCAAGTTAAGTTCCAGAGGTCAGATATCTTGGAGATCTGAAATGCAATATGCCTGCAGAAGGACCATCTGTTCTTTATATGCCATGTAGTTCTTAGTTCATTTAATCTTGGCTACAAGATATTCCCAGTCAAAGCAATGTTTAGATGTAATTTTTATTTGGCTGTTATTTCTATAAATATTGCTTGCATATGTGGATTTTTTGATAGAAATCCCAAGTAGCTTCAGAATACATTTAAGCAAGGACTAACATACCAAGTTGATACTCCCAAATATGAGTGTCTCAGACACCACTCTAATTTCTCTGACTATCTGATCATAACATAACATGATAATAACATGACTGAACATTTTCTAGAGGAGATTATTCTCTCACCGTGAATTCCGCTTCTCTATTATTAATTGCACATATAATTAACTACTACTGTGTTGTCACAGCAAAGTGTGAAACCAAGTCTTCCTCAAGTCTGTTATGCAATCAATGATATTAGTTCCTCCTGATCCTATATGCATGGCCCCCTTCCAGGTCTTGATATTTTAGATTCAATCTATTAATCAATTGTGCTATGTTCTATTCCTCAAAAGTAGAACTCCAGTCTGAATCCCCAAGGATGGTATAGTGAATACTGTTCAGCTGAAAACAGATGACACCTGAATAATTTTTCATCACATTTTAGCACTGAAGTGGCCTGCTGAAAGAAAGATCAGAATATTTAATCCTTAATTTTATGTTACAATTTTGAAAATTTTTCTCAAATCTCTTTTATGCAGCTTTTTAGTCACTGAGGGGGAAAGTAGGTATTAAATCGTTATGTTGTCCTATTTTCAGGTTTATAGCTAGCGCGTCATAAAGTTTAATACTAACATAGCTCAAGAGTTAGTCAAAAGAAAAGTTACAGGAACAAGATACCTACACTTAATAAGTCAATTATTAATTTATACTTTTAAAACTTTAAGATTATAAGATTATATGAAATTTACCAAAAACAGAAGAATGATAATATATACAATTAAAGCATTTGTGTTGGTTCAGATGCCTTGGCAGCTGCTGCTGCTGAAACCCCTGTAATTCTGAATGTATTAGAGATTTCTTTAGAAGCTTAACCAACAATACAATGTTGCCAACAAGTACACTGCAAACATAAATTTAGAAAATATGCAAGAAATTTGGAATAGAGCTAAAGTTTTTCATACTACAAAATAAATGATTTCATATCTTAAGGAATGTTAAATATATTTCTTACAATAAGGTTAATGCAACAAATAAGGTTAATGCAACAAACTTTTCTCTTTCAAGTTTATCTGACTCAACAGATGGTAAAAAAAATTGGTTTTCGTCTTTATGTTTGAGATCCAATAAATATAAAGGTGCACTAGTATACATGCTTTGATTACACCCATAGGTGGCTCTTTATTGGCTGGATATTCTTACTAATCTTAACCAGATTCTTGGGAAGAAGTTACGTTTTAAAGATGTCAATGTGCTGTTAAATTATATTCCAAAATTCTGGATTTTATCCATTTATGACTAACTTTGGATGGTTGGACTGTTGCTAAAAAGATTATTATGTGTCCTTGGAAGAACATTTGCATACCATATACAAAAGGTATGGTCAACAAAATGTGTAAATTCTCAGCTCTTTATTAGTGAAAAAGAAAGATCAAACAATACAATTCTATGTGGTCAGGGCTTAGCTTGTTTAAAATATATGTTGCTGAAAGTTTTTATAGATGCTATTCTTACACAGTACTATGCTATATACTATGCTATAGTATAGTAGATGCTATACTTTTTCACATCAAAAGTTCTAGGCAGGTGTGAAAAAATGCTGTAAAGTAAGAATGCTTTCAAAAATATATATTGTAATTGTTTATGTTTATCAATTTACAAAATACAAAGTGAGCAAACAGAAGAGAAATCTAAATCAAATCAATATTTGGTGTGATTACCCTTTGGCTTCAAACCAGCATCAATTCTTACACTTGCACACTTTGTACACTTGCACAAAGTCAGAGATCTTGTAGGATTAGAGTCAGGTGTATGATAAACCAATTATACCAAGCAGGTGCTAATGATCATCAATTTCATATGTAGGTTGAAACACAGTCATTAACTGAAACAGAAACAGCTGTGTAGGAGGCTTAAAACTGGGTGAGGAACAGCCAAACTCTGCTACTAAGGTGAGGTTGTGGAAGATAGTTTTATGTCAGGTCATATACCATGGCGAGACTGAGCACAGCAGCAAGACACAAGGTAGTTCTACTACATCAGCAAGGTCTCTCCCAGGCAAAAATTTCAAAGCAGCCTGGGATTTCAAGATGTTCAAGCTCTTTTGAAGAAGCACAAAGAAATGGGCAACGTTGAGAATCGTAGACGCAGTGGCCAGCCAAGGAAACTTAATGTGGCAGATGGAAGACACATCAAGCATACTTCCCTTCAACATCGGAAGATGTCCAGCAGTGCCATCAGCACAAACTGGCGGAAACCAGTGAGACCCAGGTACCCCCATCTACTGTCCGGAGAGGTCTGGCCAGAAGCGGTCTTCATGGAAGAATTGTGACCAAAAAGCCATACCTCTCACATGGAAACTAGGCTAAGCGACTGTGCATGAAAATATAGGAACTGGGGTGCAGAAAAATGGCAGCAGGTGCTCTGGACTGATGAGTCCAAATATGAAATATCTGGCTGTAGCAGGAGGCAATCTGCTCGCCAACAGGCTGGAGAGTGGTACAATAATGAGTGTCTGCGGGCAACAGTGAAGCATGGTGGAGATTCCTTGCAAGGTTGGAGTTGGAGATTTGATCAGGATCAATGGTGTCCTCAGTGCTGAGAAATACAGGCAGATACTTATCCATCATGCCATACCAGCAGGGAGGCGTGTGATTGGCCCCAAATTTATTCTGCAGCTGGACAACAACCCCAAACATACAGCCAATGTCATTAAGAACTATCTTCAGCGTAAAGAAGAACAAGAAGGAGTCCTGGAAGTGATGGTTTGGCCCCCACAGAGCCCTGATCTCAACATCTTCGAGTCTGTCTGGGATTACATGAAGAGACAGAAGGATTTGAGGTAGCCTACATCCACAGGAGATGTGTGCTTAGTTCTCCAAGATGTTTGGAACAACCTACCTGCCGAGTTCCTTCAAAAACTGTGTGCAAGTGTACCTAGAATTGGTGCTGTTTTGGAGGCAAAGGGTGATCACACCAAATACTGATTTGATTTGGATTTTTCTTCTGTTTGTTCACTTCGCATATTGTAAATTGACAAACAAACAATTACAACATATATTTTTGAAAGCATTACTTTACAGCATTTTTTCACACCTGCCTAAAACTTTGCACAGTACTGTATTTATTGTGATAAAGTAGAATAATTCAAATGTTTTTCCCTCTCTGTTTCATCAAGGTTTTATCTTTTGTTTGAATTGTATTTGTATGGTTTTAATGTTCATTTGTAGTTATATAAAAAGCATTAATAATTATAATTAACAGGACAGGAAAAAAATCTATTTTTAAACAGTGTCTAAACAGCATCTATTATAAATAGTTTAAAGGTTAATAAAAGGGATTTTTTAAAATAACTTTCGAAGCTACTCAGTCTTATCCAGATCAGCATAACAGATCTGGTGGCAACAGAGACTGATTTACCAAAAATTCTGCTGCTTTACTTGTTGACCTTTGTTTATCCTGTTATATTTGCTATATTTTAGAGTATCTGCAGGCCCCTTTCCCTTCCTGTTTTTTTCCACCAGTGTTCTCAGAAAGTTCTTCCCCCCACTTTGATCTCTAACTGGGGAGACTTCCCTGGGGTTCCTCTCCTTTTCTTCTTTTTCTGTCATTTAGACTCATCAGGTACATTTAGAGAACTCCCCCCTTTTTATGTGAATTGTTATAAAATGAGCACTGCTACACTGTCAAGAGGCATCATTTGATCTACACCTTCACTGAGAGATACTGTAACTCATTTGATGTCGCCTTGTCCTCCTCAATAGGTGTTTGTTTATGCAATAGCTGTGGAATATCAGTCACTGTGAAGCAGGTACAAAGAGGAAGTAAGGGAGTAAGTATACTGGTTACCTTCCCAAAATTGTTTGCTAATATTTAAGTAACTCAGTCTTTTACAGGCAATAGTTTGTGAATCTTAGCTTCTTTAAATGTCCTCCACAGTCTTGAGCCTTCTTCTCCATTGTAATGTTTTGTTCAGCTTAGCTATCAGCTCACTTGATAAAACAAGATCCTTCCTCTCCAGGTCTCATCCCTTCCAGATAGAAAAGTACTGTCTTACTAGTTTGGGACATAGAACTTCCAAATGTTTGTTATTTTATATTACTCTATTTTATAATGGAATGTGTTTTTCATTTATACATTTACAAAGTACTTTTATAATTTAGTGATGAAATCTTAAGTATGCAACCATTTAGTATTCTAGTGCTTGTACTTTATCCCTACATTTTATTTTGTCCCAATTTAATCAGAAACTTTTATGTAATTCCATTTGAGCTCTATAAATTCTATTACAAAACTGTACGTTATTCATCAGGGCCTGTAATAATGATGTTCGTCCATTACTTTAGGTGTCTCAGTACTGACTTAGAGTAGCCCTCACTCTTAACATACACTTTCCCTGATTTTCAATGCTTGTGTGTGTGTGTGTGTGTGTATCTATCTATATCTGTATATCTATGTCTATCGCTAATCTGTCTTTCCAAAATGGATCAGAATGTTTTGTGGTTGTGTGATAAGTGCTCTGTGCTTGATACCAGTCTCCCTCAAATCTTAGCTCTTAAAGAAATTGAGTATCTAGATACTTTCTAGGCTGGGTTTAGACTCAGATTTGTCATGAAGATGATCTTGATCACCTTGGGACCAGAAGAAAAATAAAGGGAAAGTGATCCTGATACTCCTGGATCTCTCCATGGCTTTTGATACCACTATCCTTCCTTTTGGAGCTCTATAGTAGTTTTGCTGTTATCCTCATGGGTTCAAAGAGAAGTAGGATTAGAAGACTCTGACTCTTTGGAGGTCTTGTCTCCCATGTTGTTTAATATTTATATAATGTTTTTATTTAGAAAGGCTCCAAAGACTCTTTTATGCCAATGGGCCTTCAGCTTATAACATGATTTATTATATATAGTGCCTTCAACTTAATCTTGACTTGGCAGCTACGTGGTCAAATCCTTGCAGTTCTCTTGGCAACATTTTCAGAAGTGATTTCCCACTGCCTTCTTCCTAGGGCTCAGTACAAGTGACTGGCCCAAAGTCACCTAGCTGGCTTCGTGCTTAAGGCAGCACTACAACTCACAATTTTTAACCCAGTGCCTTTAGCCACTACACCAGATTGGCTCTCACCAGAATAATTATTGCTTGACAACTATTGTTTATTAGGTTAAAGATTATTTTATGTTCTTTTTTTGCTTATTCTGCATTGGCCAGAGTCCTAGTAATAGGGATAATTATTATAATAGGATAGGGGTGGTATACAAAAACAGTTGAATGAATGAATGAATGAATGAATGAATGAATGAATGAATGAATGAATGAATGAATGAATGAGTCTCCATGTTTGACCAGAGCCTGCTACTATTTATCCAAGTTTATCCAAAATTAGATGCAATGCTCAAATAATATCCCAACTTACCAGGTGTTAGCAAGGTCATGTATTTGCTCCACTTTTGCTCCATCTTTACATAAATGATTCTGGTGAATACTTTGGATCTTCACCCCACTAAACTGTCAGAAAAACAGGCAGGATGATATGACAATCCTTTCTAGGACACCTGCATGAATTAGAAGAGCACTGAGGGCTCTCAGTATAGCAAAGGAACTAAGTTGGAAATAAATTACCAAAGAACTAAAATTATGTTATTATGCCAAGTAACAAAAATTATTTATACTAGGAGACCAAGGACATACTCCTGCCAGATGAAATCCAATAAGACAAATAAACATGTTTTAAACACTTGGAGATGGTTCTCATCAAGGAAGGCTTGTAAAACCTATGTGACTCAGAACACCCAGAGGTGTGCTGCTGCATTTTAAAGATTTTTCCATACCCTTTGCAGCCATGTCCAATGCTGAAATACAGCCAGAGACAGTAATGGTGAAGGCAGAGGCTATGATATGAATATCTGTAAGCCCTACCCAGTAGAACAGATGAGGAAACTGACTGCACAGGAAGACAGAACTATACTTTATTGAGACAAGCTACAGTAGTAGAACCTTGCAATTCTGCCTGCATTTTCCCTTCTGAAAGTTATATTCTTATACTCAAGGGAATCAGGGGAGAGCCAATCTGAGCCTTTTTCTAATGCTTTCCCACCTTCCTCTGCTTAATGCGTGTGTAGAGAGAAAGGAAGATGACCTTGATCGAGATATGCAGGAGCTGTTGCCAGGCAAAAGGGGTTGAAGCATAAGTCCAGAACAGTGAAATTACATCTGGAAGCAACTCAGGCAGATGCTTCCCTAATTGACTGAACTATAAGGAGGAAGAGGAGGTGCAGCACAGTCAGACTTGCAGTATTCTCTTATTATAGCCAATCTCAATAAAAGTACTTTTAGCCTTTTTGGAGTAGATTTCCTGGTCTGGTCCATCTAGTGGGGCTGATAATAGGCTTCTGCACCTGTTACTGTCTTAATGGTGTCTGCATAGCCTTTCCATCTCAATCCATTAGACTCAGTTTTCCCTCCTTCATGTAAAGAAAACCCTGGAACGGGAATGCAATGCTGATTCAATTGTCTCACCCTCACTTGGCAGCTCCCTGAGATGACTAGATAAGTGCTGTAGCACAGAGGTAGAAGAAGCAGGCAACCTGACCCCCACCCCTCACCCCCAGTCCTGCAACTGTCTGGGCCAGCTCTCACTGCCCTCTTCTGTTGCCTCTCCCAGCCTACCCAGCAAGTTCTGTAGTCCAGAGGTTTTCTGGTGCTGAATTCCAAGGAGGCCATCAGGAAGGAGACCATGAGTGAAGACAGGCTGTAAAAACCCCTGCTCTTGCTATTTCTTCCATGCCTCAACTCTTCCAACTGGCCATTTATTACCACATAAAATTGGAATAGCCCAAAAAGAGTTTGAGCTCTCACTCTTCAACTGCTTAGATAGGCCCTTAGAAAATACTAAGTTCATTTATGAGGACTTCCATCACATTTTCATGACAATTTACTTAAGTAAGGATCTACTTACTTATTTTAACATATGCGATATGTTACTTCTACTTTTTAAAGTGCCTGTCAGAGTATACAAAACATTCTAAACAACTACTCCCTGAGGTTAAATTAGATATTATAGAGCATCTTCAAACCAACAATGAATTGTGTGTTATCCTACTCTTTTGACCTTCTGGAAAGGGGTGAAGACCTGGCTCTGCCAACTCGCATGGGGTGAGAAGAGGGGCAACCAACCCTGGTAGTGGCTGGCACCTTGAAGATGCTCCCGTAACCTTTATATATTGTTCATACATAAATAATGTCTTCCATCAGTATCCTGGAAGACATTATTTATGTATGAACATGGTTTTTTATTGTATTTTTTATTGTATTTTAATTAATATTTATTCTTGTTTTACTGTAAACTGCCCAGAGTCAGTCTTGGATGAGATGGGTGTCAGGTTCAGCCGGCACGGCGCTCCTAGGAAAGCCAGCCCGCCATGCTGAGCTAATTCCGCCACCTGCTTGCAAGCCGGGGAAAAGAGGAAGTGGAAGCTGCAGCTGATTAATGGGCCACCTGCGCCTAGTCAACGGGAAACCGCAGAGTGGAAGCATTGAATTTACACTGATAAGCAGTGCAAGCTAACAATGAGTGGAGCCGCGAGCCATGAAGCTAAGATCACCGCGGAATCCAGAAACCCCGGTTTTACACGCAACTGAAAAGACCCCAAGGGAACCAGCCCATGCCGGAGGGGTAGTTGATCAAGGAACAATGGGACTCGGGCTGAACCTGCCATCTGGACAATTAAGGAGGATTATTGGGGCGCTGATAATCCGCAGCCGGTAACCCGATCGCGGGGCGAAAACGCGGGAAGGGGAGAGGTATAAAATGAACAATGTAAATGTGCTAAGCCAGTCCTGGCTTTGTTTGAAACTGTTGCGTTACGCTTGAGTAAACCTCTTTTGTGAACCACACGTGTCACGGGAGTTTCTCTTGACGAACGGGGCGTTCCTTACAATGGGTGCTGACTAAATTTGAAATATAAATAAATTACATGGCTATAGAATTTACTTGATTCCTTGAAAAATATTTTTGTACTACTGACCTCTGAAAACGTTTGGAGCCTATGTTATTACAGATGAAGATCTTTGCAATATTTCAGTTCCAATACCAAATGCCTGCCTACATTCTGTACATCTATCTTTCTTCCCACTTATTAAGCTATTATTAAATTCTATATTTGATCTATTATGGCCCTGGCTTAGCATTGTTATGATGTGATTACAGCATTGTTTCAAATATTTTTGATACTTGTAAATTATGCCTGTGAATTTCAATGCAGTACCACTTCACAGCTCAATTTTGTTATTCATGTTTTGATGTAGCGGCTGAATTAAACCACTGTCTACTTGTAAATACAGATAGTCCTCATTTAGCAACCACAATTCGGAGCAGCAACTCCATCGCTAAGCAAAGCACTTGCTAAGTGGGAAATCATGTGACCACAACTGTGCTTTCCTTTTTCCCACTCCCCCATCCTTTTTCAGCTTTTGTTGCCTCCTAACCATTCTTTTGCCCTTTGGAATGCTCACCCTGGTGCTGGGACAATTAGCAAGAATGGAATTAATGTTTGTATTTACATTCATTGGAGAGGAAGGGATTACAAGAGAGTAACCAGGCACACAATGGGGAAAAAGTATCAAAAGCAATGCACTGGTGCTGGCAGCTACAAGCTCACTACACAAGCAGCCCAGCGTATTCCCCACTATGCTCTGTGGGGAGGGGGGAACAAGTGATTTCTGTAGGTAATCTCTTCTGTGCCTGACCTGCTCCTCCCCGCCCCCCCCCCCCAATTCCAGAGTGGAGAGATTATTAAAAAAAAAAAATCTAAACAGGCATGTGCAATGGGCTGAAATGAATAAAATGGAACTTAACAGGGAAAAACATAAAGTTCTGCATCTGAGGAGGAAAAAGATAAGGCATGTATAAAATAGTGAAGATCTGGCTTGGCACATGAAAGTGGTCTGGGTGTCCTTGTTGATGACAAGTTAAACAGGAGCTAGCAATGTAATGAACTTGCCAAAAAGGCTGACGAGCTGCATTAACAGAAGCACAGAGTACAGATCACAGGATGAAATTGTTCTATTTTACGCTGTCCTGAACAACACTATTTGGAATCCTAAATCCAGTTCTCAGGTACCACAGTTCAAAAAGTACAGTGACCAACTGGGAGACTGTTCAGAGGATGGCTACCAAGATGGTAAATGGTCTGGAAATCAAGTTGTACATGGAACAGTTCACTATGTTTAGCCTACAAAAAAGATCAAGGAGAGGCAGAATAGCAGCCTCCAAATAACTGAAGAGCTCTCACATAGAAGAAGTGGACCTATTCTCTAGTCCCCAGAGGACAGGACCAGAACCAATGGGTTAAAATTACAAGGAAGAAGGTTTAGTCTAGATAGCAGGAAGAACATCCTGATTATATGAGTTGTCAGCTGTCATACAGAGTGATGAATTCTCCTTCACTAGAGGTCTTCAAACAAGCTGGATGGTCATCCATCAGAGGTGCCCTAATGGATCCTACACTGAACCTCTAAGGTCCCTTCCTACTCTATGGTTTTATGGTTAATGTGGAATGGCTAGTTATGAATCTTAACTGCAAACTAGAATGAAATCATATTGAGTAGTTCACTGTCCTTTGTCAGCACGAGAGTGCAGTTCTGTTTTATACTGAAAGTAGGTTAAACCTGTTGCTTCTTTATTCTCCTTTTCTTATATTTCAACAAACTTTGCCCCATGCTTCATGGCTTCATAGCATTTATTAGTTACTGATATGACTAGCATCTCTGCTCTGACAACTGCTCTGCTCTGACAACTGCCAGCTCTTGGCTTAGGTCTTATAGGTTTAGTCTGCCTTTAAAGTATGAAGAGTATGAAGTATGAAGAGCCTGCCTTTAAAGTACAAATATATGTATGATCAGCTCTGGAAGGATTTATTTGCATGATTATGATGTTTATATTATAAGTGTATTGAAAAAAAGGATAAAGATATTCCTTATGACATGTACTTCCCCCTTCCCATTTATCCTAGACAATATCACTACATATTCTACAGTGGAAGAATACCAATAGTTAATGTACCTCATTGTACGACAGCCTATGAAGATATGGTATCAACACAGTAATATGAATGTCTGCAGAAGTGCAGAAACACTTCAATAAAACTCTTGTGGGAGGAACTCTGCCAGTCACTAAAAAAACCCTTTGACTGAAGCCTGAACATAATCAGCAAGCATTACATGTTGATAGATTACTGTGGGAGAAAGAACTCAGTGTCTAATATCCTGAATAGGCAGCATATTATTTCAGGTCGTACTTGTTTCCATTTTGATTTTTTAATGTTTATAATTAGAAACAATTATATGAAAAGTATGGCAAATTACCGTTAATTGTGTCATTTTATTGCTTTGTTAAAGACTGTTCAGTGTTAGGGTGTGGTGAGAATTCACTGATTGTTGTGAAAATAATAGTCTGATTTATTATGCAACACATAGAGGAAGGAATTAAAAACTGTGCCTATTTAGCACACATAAATCTTAACATAACTGCAAGTGTTCAAAATAAGAAAGGTTCAGAATGCATTGTTCAACTGATTTCTATTTGACATACCCAGAACACCAACCATTTTTTTTTAACCCCACAGACAGTTTCTATATTGAGATTGTGAATTTGATGTATTATTCTTTTTGCCTGTCACACAAAGGAATTTAATGTGTAGGATACAGAGTTACACTGAATACATAGTGAAGCATGACAGTTCTTAGTTCTCTAGATTTTGACTGAAGCAAATCTATTGGTGAATTTCTTTAGTCCAACTCTCCTTGCTAGATAGGTTCTCTTCCACCCTAAGAAGACAAATTAATGATTTCACATGTAGTCTTACTTTGTCAGCACTGCTTGTTTTGGGACTTGATAAAACCCTGGCTGAACTGAAGCAGAGCATTTTGGATTTAGATATCCAAAATGATACAGCCAATATTCCCCATCTCTTTCATAGCACAATTGCTCTCCTCCCTGAACTGCCCATAGATATTTCTTTAACATTTTATATGCTCTTCATAGGAGACTATTTATTCTAGCATGAACTGGGG
Source organism: Python bivittatus (assembly GCF_059951505.1). Lineage (NCBI taxonomy): Eukaryota > Metazoa > Chordata > Lepidosauria > Squamata > Pythonidae > Python > Python bivittatus. The sequence continues at coordinate 1,301,376 of NW_028277028.1, forward strand.
CACTATCTATTATGGCAACAACTGGTATATATTTAAGTCTCCCATATGAAAGCTTTTTGTTCTGACTTGGAGGAAGAATCTGTCTGACATGCGCTATTAAAATGTCCACTGTACACCCAATGGCCATCAAACTTCATACTTCCAACTGTTAACCACTGTAATTGCCATTGTGACCAGGAGGCCATTACCCTTCTCTTGGGTGACCTCTCCTCAGAAATCTCTAAGAAGGTTGCAATTTTTTTATCAGTAGCTATAGCTGTCAGAAGCTGTCTGGTTCCTCCCTCATGTTATTAATTGTTAGCTGTCAATTGTTCCAGGATTTTCTCATAATTTTTATTCCTTTTTTATAGTTACTGTATTATTGGTCCTTTTTCTTGTGTTTGGCCTTGGACCATAAATACATTCTGATTGACTGAAATCTTAACATCATGCTAAATAAACTGGTTTGTTTAGTCACTAAACTGTCAACTAGTTTGACCCTTCAACAAAGTGCTAAATGAGTGGGGGAGGGAATTCAAAATGTAATGTACAGTAATGTCATACTGTAGTGCTGCTCTACTTTACATGTTCCCTACCTTTCTTTAACCTTAAATCAAAGCAAAGTTAATATTGGAAAGGTTCTTTCTATAAACTTTATAATATAAAGTTCTAACAACTAAAAACAGGATGAGAAATGCTATGATTGTGGATTTATGGTTTTTTGCCGTTATAAATTGAATGCAAAAAAGAAAAAACAAACAAAATATATAAAAAAGCAAAATAATAATAATTTTGTACAGGGTATATGTTTACAAATACATATACTTTTATAAAAAGTTCTACTTAAGTATTTCAGTCAATGGTACCATACTTCATTATAAGCATCCACAGCTATAAGTAATTTGTCAATTAATTCATTGTTGTTAACAACATTAGCTTTGCAGACCACTGAGTAGTTGGGACTAAAAAATCAGCTTTCCAGTGCTGAAGAGTAACTCTTTAATAGATTCCATTTTCTTTGCCCAGATGTCAATGTCCATGCAATGGGAATATAATTAAAAAGAATATATACATCTGGAAATATTAAAACTTGTCGCAAAGTTGAATTAATACATGTTGAAATAATCTCACTGTAACTCCAATAACATGACAGTTTAGTCAAGCCTTTTCTAAACAAACACAATCAAGTCCCATAAGTCCAAAACATTTTTTGTTGAGTAAGACAGTCAAATAAGTATTGAAGTTTTTGAAAATGATGTTAAAATCTCTTCCCACAGTGTAGGCAAATAAGGAAATTGTACCATATTTTTCCAACTATAAGGCGATACTTTTTTCTAAAATCCTTATGCTAAAAATTGAAGGGCGTCTTACTCAAGGAAGCAAGCCGAGGAGAGAACCATGCGGTTGCAAAACTGCCCATACTTTGTCTCTGCAAACAGGCTTCCTCCTATTGCTAGCCTCCAATCACGAGTGAAATAGCTTGACTCTGCAAACAGGCTTCCTCCAATCACGAGCCTCCAATCACGAGTGAAACTGCCCATACTGTCTCTGCAAACAGACTTCCTCCAATCACGAGCCTTATGTAACTGATGTCAGCTGATGCTGAACAAACCAATTAGAGGAAGTCTGTTTGCAGAGACAAGCTATCGGCAATTTCACTCGTGATTGAATGTAATCAGTTATGCAAAAGAGCATGGAAACAGAGCTGCAGAGAGACGGTTTGGACCTCCTCCCACCGAGTGTATCAGGTAAATGTTAACTAATTACTAAATAAAAATGTGTTCTGCACTATCTTTAAAATACTGATTTCTTAATTTTGGGTTGGAAAAGTGGGGGTCATCTTGTACATGGGGGCGTCTTATTGATGGAAAAATACGGTAATTCTTTATTCCATTCAACCATTATAGTCTGCATATCAAACTGCATATCACCCACAGACATTTATAAAAGTAATTGTAGGTTTTTTAGTGTAATAGGAACTAATAATCACTTGTAGCAGTTTTGGAGGCTGAAAATGTTGTACTGTATGTCCAAATAGATGTACGGGTAGTTTTCACTTAACGACCATTCATTCAGAGACTGTTTGAAGTTACAACGGTGCTGAATGAATGGTAATTACACCTGGTCCTTGAAGTTATAGCCGTTGCAGCATCACAGTCACATGATCAAAATTTGAGCACTTGGCAGCCTGCCCACATTTACAACTGCAGGGTACACTTCAACTTCCCCATCTGGCTATCTCCCCCAAGCTCTGCTCATTTGGCTGCCTTGCACTCTGCCCTGCACCCCGCTGATACTGCTACCCCATGTTCTGCCGCCCTGCACTCCACCCTGCACCCCATCACCCCTGCCGACCCCAGCTGACCTTTGCCATCTTCTGAATCCTGCTGCTGACGAGGTGTACCCGGCCTTTTTGAAGCTGTGTGTGGCCTTCCTGAAGCCTTGCAAAGCTTTGGAAGGCCACACACAACAACAGCTGTCTCACGAAGGGTCAGGTGCACCTCGTCAGCAGCAGGAAGAAGTCGACGTAGTTCAGCTGGAGGGAGCACGGGCAGTGGGGCTGCAGGGCAAAGCATAGCGTAGAGCTGGCGGGGGTGCAGGGCACCAGGGACGGCGGACCACAGGGCTGCCAAAAGGAGAGAGATATGGGGGAGATAAGCAGGTTTGGGTGCTGAAGTGGAGGTGAGCACAGCAGGGCAGGAGAAGCATAAGATCCTGGCCTAACAATGGCACACGGTTCTGGTCTAATGACCGCAACCAGGACAATGACTGAAACTGCCATCGCTGTGATGGAATGGAATTATGAAGGCCAGGCTCAGGGAGATAAGCGTTTTCTTAGTTCACTGAAAGAGCGTGGGAACTACAAGAGGATGAGGCTGGCACCTCCCTGAGGGATTCACAGTGTTGTGGCTGGCTGGTTTGGGAGCTGGGGTTTCAGTCTGAGCAGATTCTTGCTAGAGGTTGTAGCTAATAAACATAGCTGAACTGATTTTGCATTATCTCTTCGAGTTCCTTGGGCTAAACCTGATAGTCACTAAGCGATGCAGTCACATTAGATGTTTCACCTAATGACATCATTTAGCATCACATAGCAACAGAAATTCCAATCCCAATTAGGGTTAAGCAAGGATTACCTGTGGTGATTACAAATACAGCTATTAATCTTTATTAAACAGACAATATTTAATGTGAAAAACGATTGTACAAGTCATTACCTTCATCAATTAATTGATCCAAAGTATAAATCTTGACTTTCATCCAAATTTCCATAGATAGGTAGTTGAGTTACGACTGCAATTAGGACCAGGATCGCTGTTGATAAGTGATGCAGTCATAAAGCACATCACATGACCACATCACTTGGCAATGGCAATCCAAGCATTCCTGGTTGCCATCATACCCCAAGATACACGGGACATAAGCGGGAAGCAGAGGGAGTCCCAGGTAAGGAGTGCGGGGGTGCTGCAGGGGGCAAGCCACATGCAAGTTGGGAACAAAGGTGCTGCACTGCGGCGCAAACTCAGGAAGGATGGAGAAAGAGGGCATGGGGTACATGCTTATGTGTGAGCAAGCACAGGGAGGCCCAGGAAGGAGAGCGCTGATGGGTGCATGTGTGTGTGTGAGCACAGGAAGGCTTGTGGGAAGCCGGCAGGGAAGGTCACAAATGGCGATCACGTGACATAAATCTCTTTGTTCAGCACTGTTGTAACTTCAAACAGTCGCTAAATGAATGATCATAACTCAAGGACTACCTGTAATAGTGTTTTAATTAATTCTGAAATCTGGACTATGCCATAATGTCAGCTGAATATGAGAAAATGACATTGAAATGAACAAAATGATATTTTTTAAAAAGGTGCGCTCAGGTACTATCAAACTCGCATGGTGAGTCACATGTGGTGTGGGCTGAATACTAATTATGCACAGTAGGACTAGTTACAACATGTGATATTTTAAGGTTAGTTTGTCAACTGTAACCCAAAAATGTATAAAAATCTGAAAAAAATGTAAGCATTTTTTATAATTTGTTATTTTTACAATGATTTTAATTTTTAATCAAACATGTTTTCTAATTTATAGTTTAACTAGTTTATTAGCTAAATTAGGAAAATATATTTTGTATTATTTATTTTTAACCCTAATTTACAGAAGGCAAAACAAGTTTCACTGGATTTTTTTGTCAAGAAAAAAAACTTTTCTGAGTATGGCACAAGTAGTAAACTAAATCATTTTTTTTATGGTTCCAGTCCAATAAAACAGAAGTACAAAATTTAAAATATTGGGGGAGGGGGCACCAAACCTGAAACAATGTTGAGAAGTGGATATCAATCAGCTTCTGCAAGTCGTAACTATTGCTAGAAACTTGGCAACCTTTATAGTCGTTGTCCAAATTAAGTCCTGAGGAAGGAATATTATAATTTCTTCATCAGAAAATTGGCTAAAATTTCTGATAATCAGGCTTCTGAGTGCCAGATGCTTAGGATGATACGATGATAACTATAACAATGGATTACTGACTCAACTTCTGTATCTGAACAGACATACATACAGTTGTTGTACAGGAGACTAGTATATTTGCCTATAGTCTCCATAATAGGTAGTGTGCCAATTCAAGCCAAAGTAGAAAGTCTCCTATGTGAAGTATGTAGGTTGTTATAAAGGTAGCTAGGAAACTTCCATGGAGAACCTGCAGTTGTGTCATAATAGGGATGGATGATTTGGGTCCTGTCAGTTGCAGATCTAAATCCCAAATCCTTTGTTTAAGTTTGATCAAGGCTGTATCTAAGCCGAATGACAATACTGCCAGGAGTGACAGGTTGCAATATGCCAATGTTTTTCAATAACAAGTAAGACTGAAGGACAAAAGTAAAAGTAGAAGCTTGGAAGAGAGTTTCTACAAATTGCTATGGTATGTTCTATCATTTAACAACAATTTTCCATGAAGTAGGTGATTGTCAGTCCTACTAGGTAGACCAGACCAGGATATCAGTGTCACAGAAAGACCAGAACTACTGGCTATAAAAACAGAATCTTGCAAGTCTGACTGTGCTGTACCTTCCTGCTTCTTATACTCCAGTGAATCAGGGAGGCATCTGCCTGATCCATTTTTGAATATTATCTTGTTCCCCAGGGCTTAAGGACTGATTCAGCTCCCTTTGCCTAGGTAACAGTTCCTGCGTATTTCTGTCAAGGTCATCTCCCTTATGCTCTACAGTGGATCTCTGCTGCTTATGTTCTATCTCCATATTGGACATCTATGAAAAGTTATCCCCTTACAAATTTAATAGAAATTTGTTTTCTATTAAAAAAATATTTTCCATCAAAAGAAGATCCATCCATAGGATCTGGCATCCATTTCTTTAATTGAAAAATAATTCAATTCAATTCATTTATTATTTCAATTTACATGGCTGCCCATCTGAAATTCATGACTCAGGGTAGCTAACAGTATTTTTTAAAAAATGGCATAATAAAAAACAGACAATGACAATACACATATAAACAGCAGCCAGGGTAAAAACAATTTCATCAATAATAAGTCAACATAAATCAATAAATCAACAGCTTCCCAGAGTCACAGGTCTGAGATGGGCGGCTATATAAACTGACTGACTGACTGACTGACTGACTGACTAAATAAACAAATAAACAAATAAACAAATAAACAAATAAACAAATAAACAAATAAACAAATAAACAAACAAATAACCATTGCATGGGCTCTGCCATGCATCCGAATCCCTAAGCTCAGTGACAAACCTGTGTCTTTAAGGCCTTGCGAAAGGCCAGCAGGGTCAGAGCCAATCTAATCTCTAGGGGATGATATTCCAAAGGGCAGGCACCACAACAGAAAAGGTTCTCTTCCTGGCCCCACCAAAGTGCATTCCCTAATAGACAGGACTTGAAGCATGCCTCTCATGCCAGTCTTAATGGGGTGGGTAGACATAACTGGGGAAAGGAGTCCATGCCATGAAGGACTTTAAAGGTCATTACCAGCACCTTGAATTGAATTTTACTAAACGTTACAGGATAAATTGTTGGAACTGACTACTGAGGAAGGATTGAAGATGATTTTGAAAATGTGTACCATTTTTGTGATTTTTTCCCCTTATGTTGTTTGTTCTGATTATATTTATTGAAACATATTTTTATGTCTCTTGAATCTAATAATAAAAAAATGGGCTCGTATTTGTAAATCATTTTCTAATAATTCATTTTATTGTATGTCTTTTTTTTTAAAATCATTTTCTAATAATCAGAGGAACCCAGGAGGAGGAATTATCACTAATGGAAGTGGTCCAAAATTTGACATTAACCAAAATATATGCAAAATGGTATAGTTCAAAGTTTGGACAATCAAATAGAAAGTTACATCTTAAAAAAAAATTAATCTTGGATTGTGGGTTTTAAAAAGAAAAAGGAATATTGGTTCTTTTTATCCCTGACACAGGTGAGGAGGAGGCAATGATTTGCAGTTGACATAGTATCCACAACCAGGAACTGCACAGAATTTAAGAGTTCTTTTCCTTCCATTTTTTAGCATGCACCAGTATATCAGGGATGTATTAACTGAATTCATACATCCTGTCATGACATGTATTAACCATGAGTTGTTGACCACTTTATATGCAATAAATGAATCCAATGATTAGTTATAATGATTTCCCAAATGCAGCAGCTACATCTACTCTAGTTTCAATACATACACTCAGTGACTGTTTCAAGAAATAATGACAATCATGTGCAAATGAGCCGCTGCTGATTAACTAATAAAATATTCTAAACTTCCACTGCCAATTCAGTTACAACTTTTGAAGAAAACCATCCATTCCATTTGAAGGAAAGTTATCAAATCCTGATCAATCATGTCCTAAGAGATAACAAAGGATAAATATTTTAGGCTGAAGCAACTCTTAAAGCCAGAGAACTGTATATATCATGGTAAGATCCAGAGGGCAACAAAACTCACTGGATAGAGAGCATAAAGGCCAGGGCAATTTGATAGAACCTAAAGCTTTACTGTGTAGCTGAAAAATATCAAGGAATCAAGAAAAATATAATGCATAAAGTAACAGAGGATAAATTAAAGGCATAAAATCTACCCATCTAAAGCTTTTAAATGTACTTTTTTCTCCAAACCAACTTCCAATTTCAAAACTAAATAATGTTTATAATTTTACTGATTATAAACCAGAGGGGTTAAGTAGGAACTATGCAAAAGTTATTGAAAGCATGCTAATGTTATTTATCTGAACACAGCAGTTCTTTACAAAACAACAGGTGAAGAAAGAGTTAACAAAAGGACTTACAGTAGTAAGGTATAAGAGATCTTTTATGAAAGAGGACAGAATTAAAAGAAAACCTCTCAGGGCCAATTCTGCTGAGCTGCAGTCCACTTAACTGAAAATTATAGATCAGGTTAAAACAATATGGGCAAAAATAGAGCAATCGGGGTCATGTTTCTTTTTTTAATTGAGAATCACAGCAACCAAGATATTCAGAAAGCCAGTAATTCCAGGAGGCTCCCATACAACTTGTAATTACTGCATTGCAAAACATGTTTCCTTAAGAATACACAGCTTTCCTACATATCCAACATTATTATTACTGCTGAATAAACATGGGAGAAAAAGGAATCACTACGGAAAATAAGATAAAGTTCAGTTGAAGAAAGAGATTGTGGTTTGTAAAATGCAAAACATATCCTGCATAGAAACCTCATGATAGCAGTTTCCAGTATTCTCTTTTGAGAGACAAACCTAACATTTCAAAAAAAGTGTAGTATATTTATTGCACTTTGAAGGTAAATCATGTAATCCAGGGGACTGGGTTGTTTTATCATTGAGCTATAATCCTAATCAGAAAAGATGCCATCACTTTCTAGTACATTATTGGTAAGTACATGCTAAAAGCCTACGATGATAGCATCAAGTAAAAAATACAATATAACTCAGTGACAAAGTTATACATGTGTCTTAGTATATTTAAAATTAATCCTTAACTTTTAACTTTACAGAAATATCATCAAATGTGACTCTGGGCATAATAAATCCATCTATAACATTAAACTGAAGACTAAATGGCTCTGGAACTTATCTATCAGTAACAAATAACTTTCCACAAACTTGTTTTTACTGGCCCCTGGCTTTAAAGGATGAGATGGACAGTTAGACAAGAGATGCAGTGAAAAAAACAGGAGTACAAATGAACATTCACCATCCAGGTTGTACTTTAAATTCTTTAAAACATCCCATGATAGGCTCCTGATTCTCCTGACTCTCAGTTTCCCCATTTCAGTTCCTTTCCTACTTTGCCTGCATCTCCATATGAATTCCTTATTTGCCGAGTGGCTTCCATCCTTTCTTCCAAGGACCACTGAATTCCATTTAATCAAATATCACTTTTCCTACTGTATATGCATGTCCAGCTATTAAATTGGATGTACTTCATCTGACTTGGGCATTCATCCTTCAGCTCCTTGTGACTACAATTGGAGTCAGATCTCTCCTATAACGTGGCACTTCACAAACTCCATAAACTAAGCTTCATAAGAATTTACTGGGATTGGAAGCATAAAGATTTATTCAACTAGAAAACCAAAAAGGATGTGGGGAAGCAAAGGATGCCAAAAATTTGGCTCTGCAGTCAATGTATGGGAAAATAAAACTTATTTTTAAAAAATGTCCTCTGAGGAATTCTAATATTTGTTTACAGAATTTGTAGTCTTCTACACATTTGTTCTCTTTGTATCATTCTGGCTCTTCACAGGATTTTAAAAATATCTTACATATTTAACTGATTCAGCCGGATAAGACTGCTAGAGAATTTTAAGTGCTAAAAAGAATGCTCATTTCCATGACCTTCTCATTAAGCTATAAAATCTGAGCTCTGTCTGAATGTTTTTGTCTTTTCTACATGCCACTATTTGCAGTATCACTCAAAACTAGAAGAGAAAGCAGATATATATGTGTACGCTAGTGAAATGTCTTTTCAGCTGTTCACTCATCTAGTAGAATTTTCATAACCACTGATACTGCCTTGTAGCAGAGACAGAAGTATAAAAACTTCTTCCTAAACTATACACAAAGATCATACAAAAATTATATAAAAAGCAAGTTTTGAGTAATAGAAAATGACAAAACATGAAGAAAAATGCGTATGTCCTATGTTTTATCCATAATAATCACAGTCTGCTATCAAAGTTGAAACGACACCATTCCCTCTCAGCATAACGTGTGGGGTTTGTTAAACTACTATTTCACGTCACATTACTATTTCCAATTTAAAGAAAATTTTACAATCAAATTTTGATTTGCATTTCTGATTTATAGACAGAAATTAAACAGTTGTTCCACAAATATATTTTAGGCATGGGACAAAATGGGGGTGAGAATGGGGGGGATAAAACAAACCAACATGTAATTGCTATATCTAAATGATTCAGTATTTAATTGCTGCTAGAACGTCATTTGACCTTGCTGTCTATAAAATTTGGTTATAGATGATGCACTCCTTTGGCCTTTGACAGAATTAACCTGAGCTTTTAATTTCCTAGAAGCCTGAAAGTCTAAGCCCAAATATTTAAAACATTTAACTTGCTCTAGTTCATGACAGCCAATTATCTACATCATTTATTTAATTAATTAAATTGTTTATGACTAAAACAGTTGCTGAAATATTGTATGGTGTATACCTTGTTTATACACCTAAGGAACATATGAAACCATTCATCTGAGCTTCCCTAGGACTCTGTTCATTCTCCAAAATGTGTCCCTAATGCAGTTTTGAGGCTTGAAGCTAATGTTTCAAGCATTAAGGACCAGGATTGGACCAGGATTTTAACTTCATGACTCAGAATCATGTTTGATCCTTAAGGGCTCTTACCTCTGCTGTTGAAACACAGCTATCAATATTGTTGGTATCAAACTTGTATGGAGGAATTATGTAGTCTTGGCCTTTCTCCTGAATACAGATAGTCCCTGGGTTGGAACTGGAATTTCCACTGGTAAGTGATGCGGTCATAAAGCATGAAGTCATGTGACCACATTGCTTAGTGACAGCAATCTTGGCAGACCGGGTTGCCACCTTAACCCCAGGACCACATGGGTCATTAAGTGAGGACCTCATGTGATTGCAATGTGGGAAGAGGCAGAAGTGCCAGGCAAGCAGGCCAATGGGCAAGAGTTATGGGCAGGCAGGTGCCCCGGGGGGGCCCTACAGAGTGTGGGCTGACAATTGCTACAGGCAGGTGCTACGGAGTACAGGTGGGTGGGTGCTGCGGGCAGATGCTATGGAGCGTGAGTGGGTGAAAAAACAGATGGAGCAGGAGTGACTTGTGACCTCCTGCTGGCTTCCCCACTGACTTTGCTTGTGGGAAGCTGGTAGGGAAGGTCGCAAATGGTGATCACATGACCATGGGATGCTGTAACTGTCATAATTGCGAGCTGGTTGCCAACTGCCCGAATCACAATCACATATCTGCAGGGACGCTGAGATGGCTGCAACTTTAAGGACTGATCCTAAGTCCCCCTCATTCAGCACCATTGTAACTTTGAATGGTTGCGGAATGAGTAGTCATAACCTCAGGACTATGTGATAGTCCAATTAATCCTTATGGAGGCTAAACCAATGGTAAAGCGAATTAGGGACAATGATTGTCCAGAATGATCTCACCACTGTTCCTGAATTTTATTGCCAAATGTTAAACTGCCACAAGCCTTCTATTCTGGATATTTATGCAATCTAACACTGAGTAAATATAGATGGGCTTTTTCTAGAGCTTATTTTAATGCATTTCCTTTTGCATTATTGGTGGGTAGATTTCCTGAGACTCTTTATCCTCAGAGACTTTGCCCTTGAGGCTCTAGGAAGGTGGAAACCCTTGCCCGCATCTTCTTAGGTTGTTGCTTATATGATATCCCGAGATGCACTATATTCTCCCCAGTTATTTCCCCATTTGAGAGACAAAGATAAATTTTCACAATTTTTGAAGGGGTATTAACTCTTTACTCATATTCCAGGTTGCCAAATATCTTTACTGAACCATATAAGTGCACAAAAAATTGATTTAGATGTGTTATTCTATTGTTTAATGATAATCTACAACTTTAATTTATCATCATCATCATCATCTCTTGGTAATAGGTTTTTTGTAGCAATCTTTTTTTCTTATTTGGAATGCTGGTCTAACACTGTAATAAAGAATGTTTAATTTCACAACAATTCAGTATTCGCTTCAGGAATCCAGAACTGAGTCTATTGAAATACTGAGTTTCAATATTAAAAATCTTCAGAGTTGAGTAATTTCTTTAAAAATGTAATTGTAAAACAATTTGTACTTTAAAATATGTGCAGACGCCCCAGAAACAACTACAAAAATAAGTGGCATCTATAACAGCAAAACGTTCAAAGCTAGCAAATGTTAACAGAACAACACTTCACCAAATATTTCCAAATCAGCCTGAAAACATTTCAGAAAATGTAAGATCTTAAGAGCAGAAGTGTGGAAAATGTCATCTGAATAGTTTGTTCATTGTTACTGAAGCAAAGACCACTTAGTGTGACAGACTAAAGTACAAAGACACTAAACAAACAATGCAACAAATAAAACATACAACACATTATCAAACTAAAGGATGTGAGGACTATATGAACTCTCTATCATTATCTCACTAAGGTCTCAAATCAAACAAAAACATTGGTTAATTTTGTCATAAAACAGAGTACAATGAAACATCACTTAGCACTGAGAACACATTTTGGTATACTTAAGTAACCAAAAAAAGAATAAATTTATCTGAAAGTTACAGGGGAACAAAATGGGAGAAGTGATAGTGTAGAGGATGTTTTGGATTTGATGAGTGCCCCAGTGTGCCAAATGTCAACTAACAGTGAATTTTCAAAGCTATGGAACAAGATTTATCTATTCATTAGGTAGCATTGGCCTGAAGCTTTGACATACAATTTATACTTTAGCTTCTGTACCTGGTACATATTTAGGAAAAGAGAGATTAAGGTGGAACACAGGTCCTTATAAAAGTTGCAATATACAGTTATAAGATGTGGCCCATGTCCTCAATTATGTGAGAACCACAGGGGCATCTGAATAGCTAACCATTTTATACAAATAGCTTGTTCACATTAACTGCAGGTTAAGGCTTAGATGTATCTTTTATAATTTTTAGGCACACTAGGGTTTTTAATACATAACTTACATATTGTAACTTGTAACTAAGCTATTTTTAGTTCAATAATCCCTTCCTGAAACTTGACAGCAGAACATGAAGGCAGCAATGCATCATCAACATATGATAAAGAATGTTTATTCATGAATTTTACTAGAATTGGGGTTTGGAGTTTTATAAGATTAAAGATACTTCATTTAAGCACCAATAGTTTGTCAGAAATTACTTACTGCTTCTAAGTGCATTAACGAGTGGTTGTATGTTGAATATATAAAGAAATTTGTGGAAAGAAAGGGTATGGCTCAGTGTCAAAAGTCCTGCTTTGCAGCCCCTCCTCTCCCTGTTACAGTAAACCACACCTGTTTACACTGACTGAGCTGTGCAGATAAAAGCAGAAATGCACAGCCCAGCTGGGGAAGTTTGAGGCTTGTACAGCAGAGAGATGTAAGAGAGAAGCATGTATAGTTTGAAGCTGGATGGAGTGAGAAAGTTAAAGAAGTAACATTCTTTGTAAGAACAGCTTGAAAGGCTTTTTCCTTTAAAATACAGTGGTACCTCGGGTTACGAACGCCTCTGTTAACGAACTTTTCGGGTTATGACCAGCTCTGGCCGCAAAAACTTACCTCGGTTTGCGAACTCCGCCTCGGGGTACGAACAGGATACGCGGCCATTTTCCCTCCCGTGACACGTTCCGCGGCCATTTTCCGCCCCTGACATGTGGTCCGCGGCCATTTTCCGCCCGACACGTGGTCCGCGGCCATTTTCCGCCCCTGACACGTGGTCCGTGGCCATTTTTCCACCCCTGATATCTGGTCCGTGGCCATTTTTCCGCCCGACACGTGGTCCGCGGCCATTTTCCCGCCCCTGACACGTGGTCCGCGGCCATTTTCCACCCGACACGTGGTCCGTGGCCATTTTTCCACCCCTGATATCTGGTCCGTGGCCATTTTTCCGCCCCTGACACGTGGCCCGCAGCCATTTTTCCGCCAGACACGTGGTCCGTGGCCATTTTTCCGCCCCTGACACGTGGTCCGCAGCCATTTTCCGCCCCTGACACGTGGTCGTAGGGAGGGGGACTCTCCCTCCAAGCAATAGCCGCCTCCCTGTCCTCCACGCCAGAACGGATTAACGGTAATTACACTGAACCTTATGGGGAAATTTCCTTCGGGTTGCAACCAATTCGGGGTGCGACCAGAGTCACGGAATGAATTAAATTCGTAACCCGAGGTTCCACTGTATGCAACTGAAAGTTTAGCAAATAAGAGCCAGAAGGTAACTGCCGCCAGCTAAGTGTGCCTGAAGCTATAGCAGCTGGAACAGTTATAGACAAAGCGGAATCAAGACCAAGAAGACCTAGTAAGAGCTGAAGGAGCCAAGACCAGGGAGGGTCCAACAGCAGTAAGCTTTTTAAAGGGACATTTGATGGATTTGGTATGGGAGGTTAGAAGTGGTCCAGCAAGTGAGGCTTAGCGAAAGTTCTTGCAACAGATGATGTGGGGAAGCATATGCTCAACCAACCCTAGTGAAGAAGCCACAGTAGCAGGTGACCCATAAAAAAGATCCAGCAGTGGCTGCCAGCTGTTAAACAGGGTAAGACTGGTTGGGAAGGCTTTCTGGAGAAGGCAATATAAAACAAGCCCAGGGGGAGAAACCTCAAGGTAAAGTCCATGCTAGGCTTATAACTCCATCTTACAGGAAAATCCTGGTGATTCATAGAGGGACTTATAGTAAACCCAGGCAAAAGGGAAAGGCTGCACAGGCCTAGATCCCTAAGAAGGCAGCTTGGAAGAGGAATTACCACCAAGCTGCCAATCAACTGCCCTATCATGGGACTTGTCACCCCATGTGCTGTTTACCATCCTAAGTCAAACTTACAAAAAAAAAAAAAAATATTGAAAAATAGTTTTCTCATATATGTGTGGTGATACAGCAGGGATGACATTCATGATCACTCCCCAAAACCATGGAGTCAAACCACAACAATTTAATCATAAATTATTTAAGGAACATAGGAATAGAGTGTCTGTTTTAGCAGAAGCTTGTTTTCGAATGCTAGGAAGTAAAGCAAAATAAATCATCCTAGGTAATTATGTTTGTTTTTAACAGACTATATTATCCTGCAAATTAGTTCTCAAGGGAGCTAATAAAATTAACTAAAATTAATTTATTTGGAAGATTTAACCTCTTAGAAATGCCATAATGAAGAGTCTGATTTTCTTTCTTTTCTTTCTTTTTTTCCCCTTCAATATATATAATTTGACTGGTACTATTTACAGATTCCTTAGTGGAACCAGTGGAAACCCTCCTTTGTAGATAGCAAAAGAGCAAAAACTTATTAGAAAAATCTTCTAAAATTCTCACAGGAAGTTGCAAAAATAAAAAACTTTTTTTTACCCCCAAATAAAATATGATAAAAAGGATAATAATTCAACTATCAGTAACGTTTAATGGTAAGTAAATTAATTTCATCTTATTAAGTTGCATTAGGTGTGTTTCCCCATGTGTAACTGACCACAGAACAAACATTCCCTGGCAACATCCTTTTCATCTTGTCCCCAACCTCTGAATGAGACAGGCTTAAGTTGTCCTTATATGTATCAATGTTAAAGTTGTATTTCCCCCTTTATTCTGACATCATCCAAGGGTAGCCTCAAGGTGCAAAAAAAAACTCTTTTGGGTTTTGTCACTCATTATCTTTGGGGGAGCCAGGTAACTGCAGTGACTGGAGACAAGGGCAGTACACTTCCTGCTGATATCGTTTTCTGTCAGCTTAAGAATGGGTAGAAAATATTTGAACTCAGCAGTGGGGAAAGGCCTTAAGTTTCAGTGAGTACAGCACTGTTAATGTGAAAGAGATTTAAACAGTTTCATAAGTAAGTACACTGAAATGATGTCTAGTACCTCTAATGGGCTTGAGAAGGTCCATCTACAAAAGCAGTTTTACCCGATATATGAAACAGAAGCTGTTTATGAAGAATGTATTTACTGAGGGTGGGTTTTCTTAAAAGCCTGAAAAACTAAAAAACTTAAGATACTCATAATATCTTCTAACTGGAATAAGAGCACTGTTGTATTTCGACCAATTAAAGCAGCATCAAAAGTGACATTTGGGGTGATAAAAATACAGCTTCTTCAATCTCATCTGAGAGACAAATACTGTATCTTAAACTTTATGAGACAACTAATCATAAGTAACTGATTCAATTCAAATGAGCTGAGCCATAACTATGGGTTAAAGGATGAGTTTCTTCCTATCGCTCATGGTTAAGTTTCTGAATGTAACAGAGGAAAGTTACAAATGCCATACAATTCATAAGTGGATATTTATCAGAAAATATTTTTTCTCAATTTTATGAAAGTTAACTCAATTAGACAATTTAATTAGGGTTTCCTGCAAGCAAATTTCCTGCAAGCAAATAAAGCAGCACGTTTCATGGTCATACTTCTTTTACAGCATATAGGGGAAAATCTGAAGTGTGGTGATTCTTCCTGGGTGGAATAGAAATGGCTTTTTAGCAGAGTTTGGGTTTAAATCTTCAGTGTAGTTTAAAAAATTGGGCTTTCTGTTTAGTAATCAGATAGGACTAAAATGATGAGCTTTGCAATTTTTGAATCCAAGTGAGAATGGGGTCTTTAAGTTTGATTTTTTTTTTTTTTTAGCTTTTAGAGTTGAAATAGTTTTATGCTAGTTCTTAATTACAGAACCTAAAAAGCCCATGCTCTCTTTGCCCTCTGTACAGTCCATATTTCGTCTGTTATATACTCAGTATGATCTTGAAAACAGGGAGAAAGGGGAGACAGGTGATTGAATTACCAACCCAGATTAAGCATGGAATCCTTCATAAAGTACGTCATCACTATGAACAGCAAGGCAAATCAATGAGGGATTTGGATGGGAATTTTGGCTCTGCTCTCTGTGGTTCCAGCTAGCTGCAACTAACAGACACAAGAGGCTGTTGTAGAAAAATGACAAGGGACACATAGAAAACGCTTTTAAAGTATCCACAGACAAAGCAAGCCAAGACAATTTTATACTTTTTTTTTTTTAACTGAGCCAGGATAAGTTTCTGGATGAATTAAGAACTTCAGCAGGATATCCGAGTTTTGAGAGCCATTGCTTTTCAGATCCTAAACTATCAGCTGAACAGATGCAAGGCAAGGATTAGGGTTAGAGTTAGTGAAATTGGAACCTGAAAATTGGAAATTGAAAAATTGGAACCTGAA
The DNA here is from genome assembly GCF_059951505.1 of Python bivittatus. Classification (NCBI taxonomy): domain Eukaryota; kingdom Metazoa; phylum Chordata; class Lepidosauria; order Squamata; family Pythonidae; genus Python; species Python bivittatus. Next base: position 1,317,764 of record NW_028277028.1, read on the forward strand.
ACAGAAAACTCTACCAAGAGGGAAGCTTCTAGGGTTTCTGAAAGGATGGGTTTATCAAGTCCACAGTGGGGGCTGTCCCCAGCAATCTTCCTCTTGTCTACCTCCTTACTTTTGGCTAATCCATGTGATGCCACCCTTCTGCCAGCCTCATCTCAGTCTCTTAATTTTTACAGAATTTAGCGAACAACTTTCTTCCCACAAAGTCTCCCAAGCAAACAGGGTTTATCTTTTCTTAAGAGAGTGAGGAGGGGCAGAGTTCATCGGTGCCCACAAAGAAGCAATGGAACAGGAGGAATAGTGGGGAAAGGGAAAGAAAAAAAGATTCAGAGACTTGGCCAACAGATTGTTATTAAATTCACTGATCAGTAAAGGCTGTAACAGCTTCTGCCCTACGCTAATTAACTATTATGCCAATGCCTGGGTTGGCTGGGTGGGTAGCATTTAGCTTGGGCTAACTGCTATAGCAGTGCTGTTGCTGTTTTAATGTAGGTCTTTTTAGGAGAAGCAGATTCATTCTGTTTTGAAGAGTCCCATTTCTGCTACAGTGTGGAACATGGAAAAAGTAGTACAGGCCTCTTTTATTTTATTAACCAGTTCAGTGATGCCTCCAGGAGAAAAAATGAAGCTCCTCATTAATTTTCTGATACAAAAGAAAATACTGTTGGAAGATTTTTTTTACAGTATTTGGTTTTGTTTTAGAGTCCTACTATATTTTTAACTGTGAACAGTAAACAACTAGAAAAAGCACTTAATTTGAAAAGAATGAAAAACGAAGAACAGGGAGGATTTCAACTAAGCCTGTAAAATCCTAATCTTTCCTGCTGAAGTGTATGTGTGTGTGAGTGTCAGCAAAAGTGAAGAACAAACACAGAAACAGACAGAGAAGGGGTTCAAACTAACTGAATGTGATTAGTAGCAACTACTCAGGAGGGAATCTAGAGCAAAGTCTCTGAGAGCATTCCAAGCAAGAGAATACAAGCAGGTTTCCAGGACAAAAAGCAGCTCCTAGAGCCTGTGCCCGCAGCAATAACATCACAATGCAGTCTACTTCGCATGTTCTGACCCTGCTTCTTTTTGACTCACAAGATGCCCTGAAAGGGAAATATATTTTCAAAAATAGCTTTAAAACACAGTATTTTCTTTTTCTTTAATTTTTATTTCTAAAAAAATTACAGTAACTATGAACAGTGCAATAAAATTCAGCACATACATATAAGGGTTGAAAAGGGAGACAAGAAAAACAATTCATAAAACTCCACATATTAATAATTCTGTCATACTCCTCCCACACAATAATATATTCATCTGGCATAGAACAATTATGGTTTCCCTAGTTAGCATAATATATATAATCAGACCATATATTTGAGAAGGCTTGACCAGAACACAGGTGAATGGTGTTGGTCAGTTTTTCAGCTATGATGTTATGCCAAACACTTTGGTAACTCCAAAAACAGAGAAAAAGATTATGTTGTCTTAAGGTGCAGTGAGTACTGTATAAAGTGGAAGCAGGAAGAATGCTCAGATTCACACTGAAACACAGTGATATAAAGTTACAGATTTAGAGGAGTCCAGGCCCAGTACTTCCACTGGCTTTCTCCAATCTGGCAAAGGACCTCCACTGGGTTTCTCCACCTTTCGGCCTTTCTCCATACCCAAGGAGAGAGAGGGCTCCACTGCTACCCATTTATTTTATTTCTGTTTTAGAGCCAAGCATGGAGGAAGCCATGTGACAGTAGAAATGGTAACTGCAGTGGCATTAATCTCTCTGTAGTGTGTGTGTGTGAGAGAACAATGTAGGAGATACCACATGGCTAATTCGGATAAACAAAATTAGGAAAATGGTTATGCATTTTTTATCTATTTGTTGGATTTATATTCCATCTTTTATTCAGGAGTTCAAGGTGATGTATGCAGTGCTTCCTCATCTCACTTTCCTCACAACAACCCTGTGAAGTACATTGGTCTGAGGGTGAGTTTCCAAGGTAGAAGCAACAGTTCTTTCTACCAGCAAAGATAAATGTTCCAACAAAAGGTTCAGAGAGGTTAGTCCTTCTAGGGCTCTGCTTGTAGGGCCCAACAGAATTGCAAGTTTTGCCCCTTATTTTATTTATTGCTTCATGATCAAAGACCAGAAAGATGACATACAAATGTTTGAATCAACTTACATAGTAAAGAAATAGTCGCAGCAATAAATAGGCCAACTAATACCTTAGTAAGGATTGCCATGTGTACAGAACTGGATACTCACTCTCTGGCAAAAGCAGTCAGGCTGCTAAAAATAAGTAAAAAACGGAGACTTAATTCCCTAATGGGTACACATTATACTTTTTACTAACAATAGCAATCCTAGAAATTTTGCGACTACAGGTAGTCCTCGTTTAGTGACTGCCTCATTTAGTGACTGTTCAATGACATGATGAAAAAATAACTTTATGACCAGTCCTTGCATTTATGACTTTCACAGGTCTGTAAGGCAAAGGAAAGCTGAAGTAAGATCATAAGCACAGTTGCGGTTTCACTTAGCAACTGCTTCACTTAACAACCAAGTTGCCATTCCCAATTGTGGCCACTAAATGAGGACTACCTGCATTCTAGAAATTCCAGTAAATTAATCTCACAATAGTTGGTCTAAAATAACTGACTGAGTTATGAGGGAGGTTGTGGCAGAAGGTAGCTGCACCATCCATCAACCAGTACCTTCCTCAGCTGATAATACTGATACACAAAAATACATTTAGGCAAATAGATATAGGCAAACTGAATCCCACTGTTGCACACTAAAAGGAGTAAACCAAGGCTGGATTTGTATTTCATATTAATGAGACAGTATCAGCCCTTGCAAAAAATGAATTCCATATTTTTAGTTTTAGGCAATAGGACAACCTCTATTTTTTCGTATGTGGATGAGGCATCCATCCTTTCTGTGCTCAGAGTTGGTACTCACATGTGTCTCAGTGGGTTGTCTTTCTGCCATAGAGAAAAATGAGAAGGCACTCTAAAACAAAGGTGCTAGTTTTTAATTTTAAAAATGTTTCAATTTTTCTTATAACTGGAAAATGATAGATCAAAGAAGTTAAAGGTTTCACGTATTTAGGTATTCACTTCCAATCATCTACCTCTTGATAGATTGTGTGCCACAAGCTGGTGTCGACTTTTTGTGACCACATAGATTTTTCTCCCATGATGATCTGTCCCTAACCTGGTCTTTCAGGTCTTCCAATGATGCACTCATTGACACCATAACTGAGTCCACCCACCTTGCTGCTCATTGTCCTCTTCTTCTCTTTTCTTCTCCCTTTCCTAGCATTAAAGCCTTCTCTAGAGAGCTAGGTTTTCACATAATGTGTCTGAAGTAAGATAATTTAAGCCTGGTAATTTGTGCCTTGAATTAGAACTCTGAATTAATTTCTTTGATGATCCATTTGTTTATAGGCTGTCCATGGTATTTTCAGGAATCTTCTCCAACACCAAAGTTTGAAAGCATCAATACTCTTCCTATTCTGCTTCTTCAAAGTCCAACTTTCGCTTCCATAGAGTGTCATGGGGAATATCATGGCTTGCATAATTCTGATCTCTGTAGGTATAGACACATCATGGCATTTGAAGATCTTTTCCAAGGACTTTATGGCTGCTCTACTAAGACATCGCTAGTCTACAGTGTATTTCTTGACTGCTTGTTCCTTTACTGTTGATGATTGATCCTAAAAGCAAAAACTATCTTCATTGTCAATTCTAAGGTTGGTTGTTCAACCTGTTGCCGTTAGTTTGGTCTTCTTTATATTTAATTTTACTCCCATTTTTTTCTGTGCTCCTTGACTTTTATTAGTAGAGTGTGCAGATCTTTTGCATTTTTGGCTATCAGAGTAGTGTCATCAGCATAGCACAGGTTATTGAGGTTCCTTTCTCCAGTTTTAAAGCCACACTCATCTTCTTCCAATCCACTATATATTCAGTATATAAGTTGAATAAATAAGGAAAGAGTATTCAGCCTTGTCTTATTCCTTTGCCAACCTGGAGCCAGTCAATTTCACCATGTTCTGACCTGTGTATCTACCTCTTGGATTCACCAACTTAGCAAACTCACAAAGATGTGCAATAAATAAATAAATAATCTTCCAATGAAGTCATTAGATTTCTGAGCCTTAAGGGGAAGAGTTACATTCCTGCAGCAATCAAACTATTTAAAGCTACAGTTTTAAGCTCACTGCCATACTCAAACCTGTATATATAAAGACTCATCTAACTTGCAAGCCATTGTGATTAAATTTCTGAGAGCCTTCTTCCACATCTCAGTCTACAGGAAATACAATTATTTGGTTGGAGCATGGCTGTGTCTCTTTTGAGACCTAAGACTCTGGTGACTTAAATACAGTTTAAAGTAAATGTTGAGGGGGTGTGTGTGAATCTTTGGTCCAGCTCACCTTTTCTAACAATTGCATTTCTTCATTTAAAAAACAAATAGACCTTGACACATTCAATATGTGATATATCTGCGATGGAATGTGCCTATGAAGGGGGAGATGATAGGATGGACTACAGTAATGCAGCAGATTCTCAGGAAGGAGGGAATACATTCCAGGAAGTGGGGCGAGACAAGAGGCAACATAGTTTGGAGCTGGATCATGGGAAGAGGAAGACATTTAGGATAGCCACTTCCTAGAATCTCCCAAGGTATATCCACTAGGTTAGAGTAATACAGATTTAGTCTGTCTATATTGTGTAAGCAATAAAAGAACTGGACTTGGCTGGACTGTTTCTCTGTCGTTCTTGGGCTGGGCCTGACAATATCTCAGCTATACTATCACTGTGCTCAGGGAAAGCTATGGCAGAGATTAAACAGATAATTCTAAATCCAAGAAAACAGACCCCCAAACTTCACACATCTTCTATGGAATTCTTGTTAGTGTCCCTTTTATCATCCCTAGGTATTTTTATTATATTCTCCACATTTTGCACAGAAGGGCATTTACATTAGCACAAATCAATGCCTTGCCTTTAATGGTAATCACAGGAAGATACTATAATATTTATTATTTATTTATTTATTTAAGCAATTTATATGCCCACCCAACTCACCCACAGTGACTCCCAGGCAGCTTACAAAAATAAAACCCCAAATATAAACCCACTACACCCCACACCCCCCTGGCGACAACAATAATATCCCTTACCAAGATCCCCCGACCTTGAGTCATGTGCTATTAAACTTTCCTTTACATCATGCCTGGCATCTTGAGCTCACTGTTCCCCTTGTAAGTAAATTCTCAGACCAACTGTCAGCAGTGATTATAGATGAGCTATTTCCCATTAATGCTGACAGGTATCGTGAAAAATGTTGGAAGGGCCATGTTTTCTCCTGCTCTGAAGGAAAATACAGGAGACAATATCCTATAGCATCATGATCTTTCTCTTTCTCCTGTCTAGGCAAGACATTTCTCTTAATCCTCTATCAATAAAGAAGAAATTTCCACAAATATGATGTAAGAGAAAAAATGGAAGAGAGAAATAGAAAGAGGGGGAACCCCTCCCCCAAGCTATGAAACAGATCCATTGGCTCAGTAAGCAGAGCCAGACTGGGAGAGCTAGGTAGCTGTTCATCCTGAAAATCAACTTTTGCCTTACCTGTCTGTTCCTGAAATATTATCAGAAAGGTTTGTTAGTTAGTTAGTTTATTTATTTATTTATTTTTCACATTTTGAAAAATGCCCAACTTCTCAAGGACTCTGGGCCACATGATGTATGCAACCTACATTGGGAAAATGACAAACAAGAGAACAATTTCATAAAAACAGAATAATAAATTTCTTTATTATTTTACCTTCAGCAGGGATATGCCTTATCAATCCAGGATTTGGTTTTAGCTTAACAAAGATGCTTTACATGAAATATTGCTTTCTACAGGAAACTAGAAGACAAACTTCAAATTCTACGTGTATCAAAAAATCAGTGTTGTAACTGGGCCATTAGCCTGTAACAAAGAATTTGATTTGATTTGTTTCTTAACTGAAATATTTTAAAATCTCAGATAAACTGATTGTAATAGTAAATAAATGAATTACTAATTTCTACATTTAAAAATGTTAATTAGATGCACTCCAGTTAATTCAGTGATGCTTACTTCTGAGTAGTCCAAAAGAGGATTCCATCAGTAATAATTTTTAAAAATCCAGAGCTGGCAAAAACCATTTTAGAAAGGCATTCCTCTTCAATGCCATGGAGGACAGAATGCCTCTTAACAAAATGCATATAGAAATGCAAAATCTAAATGTACACACAAAATAATTCTTAACTGTTATTCTTCATATGTGATGCTATGAAGATTTAATCAATTAATACAATTTATTTAAATCATGGGGCATTTAAAAATGAAAAACTTATATGTAAGTATAAACTTTTCATTTATAAATGTAAATATTATTTTTAATCAAAGGAAGCTATCATTGCATTCTATTCTGTTTTGGTACTTCAAGTACTGTGTCCTATGAGCCCTATAAGAAAGGTATACTCAGCCTTGAGAAAAGATAAATGGAGTGAATGGGTATGAGAGCACTCATCAAATACTGGAGAAATTTCACACAGAAGGTTAGGACCTGTTTTCTCTCATTCTAGGTTACAGGACATGAAATAACAGAGTTGAGCTGCAGGAAAGCAGAAACTTGCTAACAGTAAGATCAAACCCAGAGTCAACCAACTACCAGAGAAGTGTTAGGTTCCCCTTCAGTGGATATGTTCAAATAAAGGTTCAGAAGCCATCTGTCTTGGATGGCTGAATCTGGGATTACTGCCCTGACCAGATGCTGGGCTTCCACAGCCCCTTCCATCCAAAGACATTAAAGGCCTGAGAAAGGGGGGAGGGGAATAGAGAGAGGGAACACAGCTAAAACAAATTTATCAACACTTTCACTATGTATTTTTATACTTTCTATCCTTGGAAATCGTGCTTACTTCTATCACATCTTTATAAAGCTTCATTCCAAAGACCTTCTCAGCCATACTTTGCAAACTCCGGTAGGTCTTGCATTCAGCTACCTTTCCCTTTCTATAAGGAACAATAAAGGCTTTCTTCCAATCATAAGGCACAGATACAGTCTTCACATACAGTGGGGCAAAAAAGTATTTAGTCAGCCACCAATTGTGCAAGTTCTCCCACTTAAAAAGATGAGAGAGGCCTGTAATTTTCATCATAGGTATACCTCAACTATAAGAGACAAAATGAGAAAAAAAATCCAGAAGATCACATTGTCTGATTTTTAAAGAATTTATTTGCAAATCATGGTGGAAAATAAGTATTTGGTCACCTACAAACAAGCAAGATGTCTGGCTCTCACAGACCTGTAACTACTTCTTTAAGAGGCTCCTCTGTCCTCCACTTGTTACCTGTAGTAATGGCACCTGTTTGACCTTGTTATCAGTATAAAAGACACCTGTCCACAACCTCAAACAGTCACACTCCAAACTCCACTATGGCCAAGACCAAAGAGCTGTCGAAGGACACCAGAAACAAAATTGTAGACCTGCACCAGGCTGGGAAGACTGAATCTGCAGTAGGAAAGCAGCTTGGTATGAAGAAATCAACTGTGGGAGCAATAATTAGAAAATGGAAGACATACAAGACCACTGATAATCTCCCTCGATCTGGGGCTCCACGCAAGATCTCACCCCGTGGGGTCAAAATGATCACAAGAATGGTGAGCAAAAATCCCAGAACCACATGGGGGGGCCTAGTGAATGACCTGCAGAGAGCTGGGACCAAAGTAACAAAGGCTACCATCAGTAACACACTACGCTGCCAGGGACTCAAATCCTGCAGTGCCAGACGTGTCCCCCTGCTTAAGCCAATACATGTCCGGGCCCGTCTGAAGTTTGCTAGAGAGCATTTGGATGATCCAGAAGAGAATTGGGAGAATTCCATATGGTCAGATGAAACCAAAGTAGAATGTTTGGGTCTAAACAACTCGTCGTGTTTGGAGGAGAGAGAATGCTGAGTTGCATCCAAAGAACACCATACCTACTGTGAAGCATGGGGGTGGAAACATCATGCTTTGGGGCTGTTTTTCTGCAAAGGGACCAGGATGACTGATCCGTGTAAAGGAAAGAATGAATGGGGCCATGTATCGTGAGATTCTGAGTGAACACCTCCTTCCATCAGCAAGGGCATTGAAGATGAAACGTGGCTGGGTCTTTCAGCATGACAATGATCCCAAACACACCGGCCGGGCAACGAAGGAGTGGCTTCGTAAGAAGCATTTCAAGGTCCTGGAGTGGCCTAGCCAGTCTCCAGATCTCAACCCCATGGAAAACCTTTGGAGGGAGTTGAAAGTCCGTGTTGCCCAGCGACAGCCCCAAAACATCACTGCTCTAGAGGAGATCTGCATGGAGGAATGGGCCAAAATACCAGCAACAGTGTGTGAAAACCTTGTGAAGACTTACAGAACACGTTTGACCTCTGTCATTGCCAACAAAGGATATATAACAAAGTATTGAGATGAACTTTTGATATTGACCAAATACTTATTTTCCACCATGATTTGCAAATAAATTCTTTAAAAATCAGACAATGTGATTCTCTGGATTTTTCCCCCCATTTTGTCTCTCATAGTTGAGGTATACCTATGATGAAAATTACAGGCCTCTCTCATCTTTTTAAGTGGGAGAATTTGCACAATTGGTGGCTGACTAAATACTTTTTTGCCCCACTGTACATGTTAAAGAAGTTGCACAGCCTATACATTATATACTATAAGCAAAGCTCATCCATATTTTACATCTCTCCAGATACACTATCAAACACCTGCAGCCTTATCATTTTTCGACATTCTCACAACACTGATGACTGTTTTAATCCATTTCTTTTCTTAGACATTAAAATATATAGCATTCATTACAATTCCACTACATCACTATGTGTGTGAAATATCACTATGAGAATATGCACGAGAATTATTAGTAAACTGCCATGCAATATTCCTTCCAGCATTCCTTCATTCAGTTTCATCCCAAATTAAACTTTAGAGCCAGCACAGGGCCGTTGCTAAGGTGCTGTATTGGCACAGGAGACACCCAGATTCTAGTCCACTGTCAGACATAGGAGTTCATGAGGTGGCTTGTGGCCAGACACTCTTAGGCCAACCTATCTCACAGAGTTGTGTGAAAAATAGGAGGCAGCATATATAACCAACACACAAGTAACTTCCCTCAATTTTATTTTTAATTCAATTCACTCTGCCACAGGCTCCTTGTTTGCCTTCTTTACCCATTTCCAAAGCAATTTATTACCTCTTAAATTGCTTTACATTTTGTCTGCCTCTTTCAACTTTAACCATTCCTTGCTATCTTTGACCACATATATCTTTCTATAAACATATAGAAACATATATCTTTCTTACTTTTTGCAATAATGATTCTTTGATTCTGAAATCAACCACTTGAATTCCAGGAAGAAATAGAGTCAAACTATAAGCCTTGTAATATGTTTGAAAATCAGGAAAATTAAAACCTTCAAATTCCTATGAAAATAAATGTTATTAAAATAAATGTCGTTAAAGATTTCCATAAGTGCATGGTGATGCATTTTTAACTTTTTTTTTTTTGGTGCCTTTGAGTCAGTCTTGACTCCTGTCCATTGCCTGGTCTATCCTTGCAGTTTTCTTGGCAAGATTTTCGGAAGTGGTTTGCCATTGCCTTCTTCCTAGGGCTGAGAAGTGACTAGCACAAGGTCAAACAGATGGTTTCATACCTAAGGGGGGACTAGAACTCATAGTCTCCCAGTTTCTAGCTTGGTGCCTTTACCATTACACCAAACTGGCTCTTAGCTATCTATCTATATCCTTAGTAATCTAACATAAACAACTGAGAATATTAAACCTTCACCAACAAAGAATTTTTATAGCTATCATAATTACAGAATATTTAAATGAACAGTTATCTTAATTGTATCTTATTGGGAACGAACATTTCACAAATTCCTGAAGAAATCTAACTATATAAATTATGTCCACAAAGTTCCCAAACAAGATTTACTATCTACAAGTCTGACTTAGAGTGACAGTATAAATACTTTTAGTGTGTTGAGCTATACGTAAAAAGGTTCTCTTCTTTGTTCTCTCAAAATCAGAGATCCTTTCCAATTAAATAACTAAGTTCAGTTCTGGCAAATCTACCTGTTATCAGAATACTAATGATACCTTCTTCTTCCAGCATAAGGATCACCTACATTCTTTACCCTTTCTGAACACAGCCTCATTTGAAATATGAAGGGATGGGGGGGTGGGGAAGAAAACGAATTCCTTTCCCCCTTTTCTTTTTAGCTCTTCAAATTTACTGATAAAGAGAAAACATTGCTACTCCTGGATTTTGAAATAGACTCTAAAAAGTCCTGTTCAATGTGTATTAATAAATTATATGTGTGTATGTGTGTGTTGTGTGTGTATGCATGTATGTGCGCATATGTGTATGTATGTATATGTGTATACGTATGTACAGGAGGTCCTCTTAATGATCACTTGTTCAATGACTATTCAAGCTTGCAATGGTGCTGAACAAGTGGTACTTAGAACCAGTCCTCAGAGTTCTGGCAGTCGCAGCCTCCCACAGTCACATGATTGTGATTTGTGACCTTCCCTGCTGGCTTCCCACAAGCAAAGTCAATGGGCAAACCAACAGGAAGTTGGAAGTCAAGGTCACAAGGCCGTTGCTTAATGACTTATGCGGTCCTCGCTTAACAATGGCAACCAGGACTGCTGGAATTCCCATCACTAAGCGGTGTGGTCACATGACATCACACTTTACAACCTTATTGCTTAGCGATGGCAATTCCAGTCCAATTCTGAGGACTACTTCTGTGTGTGTGTGTGTGTGTGTGTGTGTGAGAGAGAGAGAGAGAGAGAGAGAGAGAAGAATTATAATATTTTCTACAAATAAATCCAACAATGGAGCAATTCTTTCAGCAAGAAAAGGATTTTTGTTTATTTTGTTTGGGAAAAGAGCCTCTAGCTTCCATTAGCAGAATAGCCAATACAGCTTTTACGACAATAGTTTCCAAAGATGATAAAATCTCTAGGACCATGTTTGGCACAAAGGCATCAAAATGCTAAAATTAAATGCAGAATGCATATATTCTTGGAGTGGGTTGATCACTTCAAACCAGGGTTAGTATGTAGAAGATTCTGCATGGAAATCTTGATACTTTAGCAAAAGCTAGCATATAATGTAGTTTGAATAATCAGTATCAGAAGCTCAAAGTGTTGCTGGAAAAGTGGTTAAGATATGGAAATATATTCTACACATTTATTCATGTCTGAAATCTTATGATAAGAGGGCATAAAGAGTTTGAATCCACTGATACAGCTCTAGTCCATCTGCAGCTTCAGAACTCTGAATTGTTGCAAAGCAACTATAGTAAAAAAACTAAAAGAAAATGTATTTAATCATGTATTTAAAATGTTGATCAAATGCAATGTCTTGGGGAATGGAAAGAAAGAGTACATGTATACAATGCAAAGAGGCATATAAATAATTATCACATTTAGTACAGCACTGTTCCTCATCATATACAATCACAGACACTTAGATTAATTGCATGAGAATAGAGTGCTTGCCAGTTTCCTGGCACATTTGCTTAACAATGGTCAGACCAAGGGTCTGCATTTCCTTAATTGTACCAGGAGCAGAACAGAATTTTGCCACATTGAAAGTAATTGATAGATTCAGATCCATCACAAACAAATGGGTATAAAACTGATCAAATCTACAAGGCATATTCATTAAAAAGGAGCAATGAGAGTAGAACTGGTATTAGGACAAAAAATGAATAATGTAAGAAAATACTGACTCACAAGTTCCCTGGGGAATGTTGTGAAATCTTCTGTGCAGCACTGAGATGAATGGAGGTGTATGTTCCATATTGTTTCAAAGGAACAAGATTATACAAGTATTTGGTGATTCTCTAAATCAGTTGCCATTCATGGTCAAATATCTGCTATCTAAAAATCATTTAACAATCTCATATCCTTGGGGCATTAGAAAATTATGGGAAAAACCATTCGAGCTTAATTTCCTCTCTAGGTGCTTGGGCCAGTTAGACTTACAGTGTCAAGCAGGGTAGGGTAGGCCATTCCTTCTGGGAAGAAAAAAAACTTTTAAAAAGTAGCTTCAACCATAATTATGTTTCCAGGCAAAGTGCTGCATTAGACACATAAATAGCCAAGGGAAGAACAATTAGAAGAAATTCAGATTGTACCCTAACTGTGCAAAACTGTGATATGGGAAGATCTCTGAGTCATAACAACAGCTGTGCCGAAGTCTTAGCCTCAGCTACCTTAATGGATGTAGATATGTTATGTCCTCTTCTAGAATGAAAGGCTTTGAGGATAGCTGAGACCTTCTTTGGGTGTTAAGTTGCAGCAACCTGAGCTTGAGCCTTCCAGGAGCTTGTAGCCCAAAAGATGATCCACAGATACTTATAACTCTTTACTTGCTTGATTTTATTTCTACAGATCTTCCACTTATGAGAGACTGGCATTTGGGCAAACACCATGACTTTGTTTTGCTAAAATTAGTTCTTAGATGATTTTGACTGCCAAGATGGACTAATGCCCAAGAAACTCTACTCATCCCTTTGAGAATGCAACAGTCATCCACATATAGCAACATTCTTTTTAGATTTTTTATCCTGCCTTTCTTATTTTTATAAATAACTCAAGGCAGTCAACATACCTAATACTCCTTCCTCCTCCTGTTTTCCCCACAACAATAACCCTGTGAGGTGAGTTCCGCTGAGAGAGCGTGACTGGCCCAAAGTCACCCAGCTGGCTTTCATGCCTAAGGCAAAACTAGAACTCACAGTCTCCTGGTTTCTAGCCTGATGCCTTAACCACTACACCAAACTGGCAAAATATAAAATATTGCTAAGTCTTCTTGCAGTGTAGAGGAAAGGAAATCAACATCAATGAAACATTTAATCAATAAAATTTAAAGTAATTAAATAAAAGGAAAACAATAATTTATCTCTGTTCCATGCATTCTCTGTGACAAAATAAGGTAATAAACTGCACCTTATCCAGAGGAGATATTATCATGTAGTTTATGGATGAGCAAGAAAAGTGAACAAAGCCTCTCACTAGATATGAAGTCAAAAGCTGATTTAAAGTCAGCAAAAGTACATAAAGAGACAATTTAGCACTATTCATACCCTTCTCAACCAGATGTTGCAGGATTAATCAGTGATCCAGTGTACACCATACTACCCTAAGACGAACCAGTTCCTCCATATAATATCCTGCTCCATGCAGACTAATAGTTTATTATAGGAGTGCCTGGCAGTTCAGTTTATTTGATTACGGTCATAGACAAGTTCAAACTAAATTTAAAATTAAAACATACAATTCCCAAATAGTGAGTAGTGAAAATGAACAGTAGTATACAGATCTGTGAAACCTATATATGGTTAACTAATTGAACATAATCCAACATAATACTAAAAATGAGCAATTAGTTTGGGCAAAATGACATTTAAAAGCTGCTTATTGATATGTTAAAGTGAATACTGCAGAAAACAAAACAGTATTTAGCTATGTGCATTTTTAAAAATTATTTTAAAGGAACATATAACACATAACAGGTTCTGTGAAATTTGGCACACACTCCCATCTCTTAAAGCTCTAGGTTGCTTGATGTTGCCATCCCATTCTGCTGAAAATTAAAAAAAAAAAAACTGTTTTGATTTTTTTCATCCTAGACTATGGGAAAATGCAGTGCTGATCATTAAATGTGACCAAACTATATACAGAAAAACCCACAATAGATCAGGTCATTTATAGAGCTCCCGCTGGACATTTAAATCGGAAAGGCAATCTCAATTTCTCTCTACCTCTTTCTGGACAATTAGGTAGAGGCTGGCCTACTTGATTTTTTTTTAGCTAAATGAGTTTTACTGTAATGACAATTGAAAAAAAATGCTTTGAAATAGAGGCCCCACTGTGATTTAACTGAACAAACTGCTACAACTTTAAGCCAAAATAAACAATTGCAACATTTTCAGACAATATTAATATAAAATGTTCCACATTGTGTCCTGCTTCTATAATTATAATAATGGTCACTATGATGCTTGGAAATGCAATGAAGAGAAGTGACCTCAAATCCAAGTCTCTTCTGTTATGGAATTTTATGTATAATTTAACCCTTTCTGTACATGACTAGAATTCTTTCTGATGTCTACCAAATACAGAGACAATGGCAAAGACTATATGGGACAGAACCCATTGCTTTCTCCACACATTTTTTCAATCCTTAATATATGTGCTGAAAGATTACTTCAAATACACCTGGAGGGCAAAATTCAAAGTCCTGAGTATAGGACAGGAGACCATACCTGCAAAGATGATCTAGGTATCTTAGTGGATCACAAGCTGAACACAGACACTGTTGTAAAAAAAAGAAAATGCAGTGCTTGGCTGGGTCAACAGTAGTGTCAGGATCAAGATAAGTAACCATTCCTCTCTATGCTGCATTGGTCAAATCACATCTAGAAAACTGTATCCAGTTCTGGGTATCATATTTTAGGAAAGTCATTAACAAAAGTGGAGTGGTCCAGAGGAGACCTACCAAGATGATAAGATGTCTGTAAGGAAGAATAGTTGGAGATGTTGGGTATGTTTAGCCTGGAGAAGAGGAGACTGCAGGGAAACATGTTAGTTGTCTTCAAGTATCTGAAGGGCTGTCAGAGGGCAGGCCAACATTGTTCAGAGTTGTTTTGGAAGACACAACAAGAAACAGTGGGTTTAGATAACAATGTAAGTAGATTCTAACTGGTCATCCGATTAAAATGTCATAAAGGTAAGAGCTGCTCAGCAATGGAACTGAGTACCTCAGGAAGTGGTAAAGGTGCTACAGGCATTTAAACAAAACCTGGATGGCCATCTGTCAGGGATGCTGTAGTAGGGGGTTCCTAATCTGGACAGGAAGTTGGAATAGATGATCTCCAAGGTTCCTTGCAATCCTTACATTCTATGATTCTATGAAGACCGTTTCCCTGAAATAGGAAATAGGTAAATCTGGTGGGAGGTTTTTTTTTTTTAGGGTGACTTCAGGAGAACACCTTGGAAGAGGAAGGGAAGATATGCTTTCCATAAGGAGCTTGTGGACAAGATAGCAAATCTTTGCACACATTTGACACGTAGCCTGGAATTTCCCCACATCTGGTAGAAGTAGCACTGAACTAAATGGAACAACTGCAAATAAGGCTGCTTCCTATGATTCCTAAATTATAAAGATTCCTAGAATGGTCAGTATTTTTATATAAAAATATTTCTTCTATATGAAGAAAGCCGGTCATAGATGAACAATCCTTATACAGAAGGATACTTAGAAGAATAATGGTTTTAAATGGATGCAGGAATTGTTTTTTCTTCAAGATGATAACAAATCTAATTTAAACCAATTAAGCCAAAAAAGTGGAGGAGGAAAGGCAAGGAAGTATCAGGGGCTCACATTACAGGGGAACATCACTGTCTGGAGTATTTGTATACATGCAAAGGATTAAACATAATTACAAACAGCATGAAAATAATGAGGGACAAGTATAAATGTGTCCAATTAACTAGGAAGAGAAGCAAAGCTAATGCATTGTTGCCCCATGGCTTAGAGATTTATAAATAGCCTAATGAACTATATTACACCCAAGTAAACTGTATCAAGCTTGGAGTGCCTTAGAACAAGAGAATGGTGGTGAGTCTGAACATTCATATTTGGACATTAATATTAATAATTTATTTTAGAAGATTAAATATCTGGCATTGTAATTTACTTCATGGAGGAGTAAAAAGGAATTAGTTATATAAATTAGTTAAGATATAATTAATTTAAAAGTGTTATTTTAATTATTTATATAAATGTGTAGGGAACTCAGGTTTCTAATTAGAAAATAACCCCAACTTAGTGTGTAGAAGTAGGTAAGAGCTACTATTATTCATGTGTTATTGTTTATATGAAGTATTTTTTTTATTCTTTGTGGAAGCCTTGTTATTTCTGAATGTCATAGACTAATGGACAATGTAACTTCTAATACTTTTACAATTTAATATGAATACGAAAATATTTGGACAGAGAGAGATGTTTTATTGTATGCTTGAAGACTCTATAAGGCAAGGAGGGGTAAACTTTTCTAAAGTGTCAAGTGTCTAAAATGGCAAATTTTAGAAATGAAAACAATGTGAATTTCAGAAAAGGATTTTTAATGCTTGTCAGGATAAGAATATAATGTTGAAAACTGCAAAAGGAAGTTCCCAGGCACACTTAGAGTATAAGCCAATTAAGGTGGAGTTCCTTCCCAGAGCTCCCATCTCTGGGCTGGGCTGCCTATTCTCACATCCACTGAACTCCTCCTCCTCCCCTGTCTGGCTCTCTGTGTCTCACACCAAGATATCTTTATGTGTCAGGTTACCTGACCTACTTTTAGTTGGAAAAAAATTGTGTCATATAAAGTGATTTTTGGACAGGGACCTGATAAAATGACAAGGTGATTTTGAAGAGGGATTAGATTAATCATTGTATATTTTATTATCTCTTTCAGAGATAAGCCAGGCAGTCTAAACTGAGTAGGTGCATATGAATGAATTGAAAGCAACAGTTTAGTTTTGTAGAAGCCTAAATGAGTGTTTGGATTTAATATAATCTTCTTAAGAGACAGAACAATCCTGAGTGTAGACATACTAATCACTGAGGTCAAGTCTCAGATAAATGGTTTCTTTTCTTCCAATCTGCATGCTTATATTTTCAGTTTTCCCAGTGAGTTATAATAAATAGTTGAGATTTTGAAAGCAATCTTACAAATGCTGCTGTTCTCATATATATATAGATGTGGATGATAAAGCTATGAAAGCCATGATGTCTTGGAATATCAGCTGTTCAGGAGCAACAGCAAGAAAAGGACTATTGCCCTCACGTCCTATGCTTCTCATGGATAACTGCTGGTCAATAAAGGAAACAGAGTGCTGGAATAGACAAGTCTCTGGTTTGATTAGCCAGGCTCCTATGAAATACCCTAGAAACACTTTGTCTCTTTATATTCTTTATCAATGCCCAATCAAGAGATTATTCAATACAGACATCACACCAAATTAAATTAATGATGATTTGTATCTATTAACGAACCATAGTTATGATTAAGACTCTGGATGAAGTTACAAAGCTGGGAGAATGTTAAACATACTGTACTATACGTTTTCAGACTTAAACCATGATTTGGGCTCTCATTAGAACCAACCATGTCAGGTATGATATCTGAATACCACCTAGGGCACACATTTTAAGACCCAAGTGATCCAAATGGGAAAGCCACATTTCAGCTGCTGTTTAGAATGACAATCCCATATTGAACATTTTCAGGTCCCTGTAATGTTTAGGCAAGTTAACCTATGTTGTTTCCCCATGTTTATGATCCTCACTAAACATGAGCTTTCATTACTAATAACCATGCATAAGATCAAATAATAATTCCTTTAACTGCAGATACAATAGGAGGGAAATACACTCTTGATGTAGTGGGAAAGGGAACCAATAACTGACTTGAGATTTCTTAATTATGGTTAGGGTTGGATCTAGCATTATATCTCTGTTGTACCAGCTTTTATCTGAATTGCACATTTACTTATAAAATCCACCTGTTTTTATTTCATCAAACTGAATCTGGAGCCTTAGAAAACATTACATTCTTTCACATTTCTTATTCTGATGATGCAACAACAAGCACATTACTTTGTTTGAGAGAGTAACTATGTTAGTTGCATCAGAAATGGTACCCTGAAGACCAATTACTGATAATTACAGATAATCTTATGAAATGTTGTTTTCATTCTGTCTCTCAGTTGCTTGTTAAGGGGCAAAACAAAAATAAAAACAAAAAAATGAAAAGCACCAAAATCCAACCCTGTTGCCATGAAAATTCTGAAAATTAAAAGATGCAAGCAAAACCTTTTATTCTGCTTGCTAAATCAGCTACAGAAGACAAAAGTATTGTTTGTATGTTATTACATTCAGTGTTACCTCCAGAAAAAGACCTGATATGATAAATACCTGATAAATACAGAGGTAGGTATATAAATATTTAACTACTCTAATGACTCTGACATTACTTTTAATTTTTAACAACAGATACAAAGAATCCTCCTACAAGCCTCTTTCAGTATACTGTACCTGGCTTAATATATATTCATTTTTTATAGAGTTTCCATTGCCATCATATTTTTAAGAGAAGCACCCATACAAAGCTACCCCCAGCTTTTGCTGTTTTCCCACAACCTAATTTCACCGGGATGACAAAGGCCTTTCACACTAGAGCTTCTGAACTGACCCCTTGTTTTACATGTAAAAGGCATCAAAGATCTTTCAATCCCACCTCAAAGAGGAGGAATAAATGAGGAAGAATTGCTGGGGCAGAGGATACTAATCTCTTTAGGATGCTGAGAATCTCCACTATACAAAACATCCTGAAGGGATGGATGGATGGATGGACAGATAGACAGATAAAATAGCATTTGGAAAAGAAAAGGAGAATGGAAAATTATGATGTGGCATTTTCTCACAATAATTCAGTAAAACTTTCTGCTTACATGCCATATTTTTCTAAAGTCCTTAGAAATGTTTTGAAACAGTATTTTGCAATAAAAAATTCACAATACTTCAGGTAATGGTATGCCACTTGTATTCTACCAAGTCAGTGTTTGATTATGATAGGTATGTTTCTATGGATTTGTGTGTCGAGAACTATTTTTAAAAATTGAAATAACATGTATTTTACTCTATATATTTTGAATATCTCTTCATCAAGCTACAATTTTTATCATTAAAGCAAAAAAAAAAAAAGCAACAAAATATCCTATTAAAGTCAGAACTACTAACAGTTTCTTAAGAGGTACATCTGCTGACACATTATCCGCCTGCTCCCATCTGTTAACCCTCCTCTCTGGCCCCTATTGCTCTTAGAAAAATACAGTCATAAGATTAGAAGGGACCTTGAAGGTCTTCTAATCAGATCAGACCCCCTGCCTAGGGAAGGAATCCTCAAACCATCCCAGACAAATAGCTGTCCAATCTTTGCTTGAAAGCCTCAGTGATGGAACACCCACAACTCCAGGAAGCAGGCTGTTTCAGCGTGCAATAGTTGTCACGGTCAGAAAAACTCTATTTTGAGTTTGGATCTTCTTCTGTTCTTGTTCTACTAATGGGAACTACAGAGATTAAAAAGGTCTGTAACAACCCTTCAAGTATTAGAAGATTGCTATCATGTCTTCTCTTAGCCCTCTTTTCTTTAGGCTAAAAATGTCCTGTTCCTTTAACCATTCAGTTTAGCCTCCAAGTCCCTCAACATCTTCCTTGCTCTTCTTCGCACTCTTTTCAGATCTTCAGTGTCCTTCCTGTATTGTGGCAGTCAAAACTGGACATAATATTCTAGGTGCAGTCTGACAATGCAGTGCAGTGCAAAGCTATCATTTCCCATGATGTTAATACTATACCTTTACTGATGCAGCTCAAGATTACATTAGCTCTTTCTGCAGCTGGAGCATATGTTGGCTAAAACCTAACTTGTGGTCTACTAGAACACACAGATCCTTCTCACAAATACTACTGCTGAACCAGTAATAGTTAAGTACAGACCTGAACATTTTTTTGCCACTGAACCAATTTTATTGTATAGGGCTCAATTTTCAAGTCTATCAAGATCCTTCAGAACCATGACCCTGTTTTCTGAGGTGTTAGTAATCCTGCTCCTGCCCCTCAGCTTTGTGTTATGTGAAATTCTGGTGGACATCCCTTCTAGCTCCTCATCCAAGTCATTAACAAAAATGTTAAAAAGCACTGGGCCCAGGACAGAACATGAGTTACTTCATGTTGACATAAACATTAAAGATCACACATGTGGTATTGTTGTTCAAGCAGCTGTGAATCTATCTCATAATGGGACCATCCATCCCATATTTTTTCATTTATCAAGGAGGAGTTTATGGCCAATTTTATCAAATGCCTTACTGAAGTCTAAGTATGCTACATCTAACATAAAAACATACAGTTTTGATAGTTATAGAACTATCTTTGAAAGTAATATAACATACTATATGAATGCACTTTGTATATTCCTTGGCCTAGTAATCTGAGTATAAAAGAAAAAACAACTTTGTAAAATAACATATTTTAATTACAGAAAATAAATGGAGAAAATAGACTTTGATCCAGGCAACAGGGTTTTTTTAAGAAAATGTTCAACTTTGCATTTCTTTTAAAAATCTAAGCAATCATTTGATACTTCATTCAGGGCAACTCAGATCATTAGTTCATCTAGCTCAATACTGTCCCTGTGGCATTCTCTCCCTCAACTGGCTATGATTTTCTACAGTTTGCTTTTTTCCTCCCTTATTAGGAGACACTAGGAATCTACTACATAAAAAGTATCTATTCCACAGTTGTACCTTCCATGGTTATGCAACAATAATAGCATGATAGAGATCTTCCTTCCTTCCTTCCTTCCTTCCTTCCTTCCTTCCTTCCTTCCTTCCTTCCTTCCTTCCTTCCATCCATCCATCCATCCATCCATCCATCCAATCCAAAACATACTTTTAGCTTGCTCTTATCATTCAATGAAAATTGCTCTGGTCACTGCTTACTAAGGCAAAAACTTACTATTCAGGAGGATCACTTCAGGATGCTATATTCTTCTGAGGAGTTTTCCTCTCCTGATGTAAGTCTGGATTTTGAATACTGTAAACTTCATTCCCCACATGATGTCCCAAGGTCACTAGACTACCCAAACAACTAGAACTGGCTAAAGCACCAGGTAGTAATTTCATCACTGCAGAGGTCCTTCTTAATAATTCAGCAGTTTATGATGCTTTTATTGACCTCAGATGTGCCTCTGACCTAGTATCCAGACCCAAACTACATATATATACGACTTCCATAGATACACAACAATTTTTACTAACCTACAAACTTTACAGAAACTCCTGGATGAAGGTGTGATGTAATGCACATGGAGACTATACAACAGAAATTCCAGTTTGAAGAGATGTCAGACAAAGGTGCATTTTGGCACTTTATTATTTAAATTGTTCATTAACCCTCTTGAAGCAAAATTCAATAAACCAGCCATTCATTCTCCAAAACTGGTTAGTAGACATGTTCCAGTCCTCTTCTATGTTAATGATGCAGTACTTTTCTCAGAGACACATTTTGGCTTGAAGCAGGCGCTGTTTGCTCTTACTTAGTACTGCCAGGAAGAAATGCTTGTAATCAATTATTCTAAAAGTAAGTTTACAGTGTTTGCCAAGCATCTTGTGATCTATGTGGGGCACTTAAACAACCAACTGATACAGTAAGTTTCAGTTCCTTCAAATATTTTTGTTCCTTCAAATATTTAGGCATTGTTTTCATACACCACTGGCAAATGCAAAACACATTATCTATCTATCTATCTATCTATCTATCTATCTATCTATCTATCTATCTATCTATCTATCTATATCGCCGCCCATCTCACACAATGTGACTCTGGGCAGCGTACAACAATTAAAAAAAAAACATTAAAAACTATATATAAAAAACAGTAAAAAGACACAAAACAGGAGGGGATAAAATTAGTAAGGGAGCCATTGTAAAATCTCCCCAGTCCCCTGGGAACCGCAGGCCTGATCACATAGCCAGGTCTTGAGGGACTTATGGAATGTTAAGAGGGATGGAGCTAATCTCCCTTCCAGGGGGAGAAGATTCCACAAGGCAGGTGCCAACTCCATTTCATTTAACACTGAAAATTTGCTTCAGCTCTTCAGTCTATTTCACAAAAGGAGTTCAAATTTTTCAGTTAAGATTCACGTTAAGGTTTTTGGAGCTCAGGAGCCATATAGGCCATTTATTCTATTACAGGTAGTCCTTGACTTATGACCATTTGTTCAGTGACCATTCGAAGTTATGAAAGGACTGAAAAAATTGACTTATAACCAGTCCCCGAAGTTTCAGCTATTGCAGTGCCATGGTCATATGATCAAAGTTTCGGTGCTGGGCAACATGGCCGCACTTACAACTGCAGGAGTGCTTCGACTCCCCCTTTTAGCCTATCTTCCCCCCCATCTCTGCCCTTTTGGCAGACCTGCACTCTGCCACTGGGTGAGGGTGCAGCCCTGGGATGCGCACAGTGAGAGTGGCAGGGAGGCGGAGCCTCACCTGCCAAAAGGAGCTTGCCAGGCCTGGCCAGGGACGAGGCAGCGGGTTGGCGAGGCCCAGCACTATCACTGGGTAAGGCAGGAGAGCCGCCGTCGGCTCCCCAGGTAAAGGTGGAGGCTGTGTGGGAGGCGCTATTTGGGACTGGCAGCAGAACTGGAGGGACCGAAAGGATGCGGGCTCATGTTGGAAGCACTCCTGGAAAATGGGCCTGCAGGAATGCCCATTCACATAACCACCCAGGCACTGCCAAGTGTGCTGCCATTGCTGGGATATCTAAACTGCTAGGCTCCTCTCGTACAGCATCCAGGGCCAGCAGCCCTTCAGGACCTTGGTGGTGGCAAATGGGTCCCTAAGCCACAAGCATGGCCAGCCAAGGCAGCAGGCGGCTCCCTGCCTTAATCAAGGCTTAAAAGACAATGCCCACCTCCACCCTCTGTGGCCACTAGTGCGGCCTCTGCCATGAGCACTGGGGATTCATTCATTTTTACAAAACTGCTGGCCGTTTGTGAGGCTTTCTGGAACGGGCAAAATAAGCAAAAAGGCATAGGTGCACTTTTTAGTTAGTGTGTTCACCTGAATGAGGAGCAGGAATAAGTCTACGCCACAAATCCACCATGAATGAACACTTTTCCAGACTTCACCGCTCAACCCTTGTGTGCTTTTCCTAGTTGGTATTTGTGAAGAAAAGACTGAGCTTTTACTAGAGGGAATAAGGAAAGATACAAAATACAAAAGAGGGTGTACGGCTGGTGCAGAGATTTTGCGTTCAGGTTTCTTCTCTGCACTGCCCAACTCAAACACTTATCTGCCAGACACTCCCATATGGATAAACAAGCAGCGGGGTTGGGGAGACTTCTTGCATGCCTCTCCTCGATTGGCTGGTATCGTGCGCTGCTCTCCTTCTGATTGGTTG
The DNA here is from genome assembly GCF_059951505.1 of Python bivittatus. Taxonomy (NCBI): domain Eukaryota; kingdom Metazoa; phylum Chordata; class Lepidosauria; order Squamata; family Pythonidae; genus Python; species Python bivittatus. The sequence goes on from NW_028277028.1 coordinate 1,340,889, forward strand.
GAATATTCTGCGTACTGCCTCTGGGTAAGGCATTCCTCCCACCCTGCAAATTTCACTGACTGTTTTCTCCCCTGGTAGATTAGACTTGGCCAATTGGCCATTAAACTTTTAAGGTCTTTTTCTGATTGGCCAACCCCCCCCCCCAAAATCATGCTTTGGCCAGGGTAATTGTGGAGTGGGTAACCTTGTATAAATGAAGAAATCCCCCAGCGCACGTTCTTCTGATTGGCTGACCACAGAGGCCGGTTTTCCAGGAGTGCTTCCAACACGAGGTGCAGAGTGTACACAACTCACGTCCAGTTCATCCGTCACCCCAAACAGCATCTCCCACACAGCCTCTACCTTTGCCCGGGGAGCCGCCACTGGCTCTCCTGCCTTGCCTGGCAATGGAGAGTGCCATGCCTCACAATTCCACTGCTTTCTCCCCAGCTGGGCCTGGCAAGCTCCCTTTGTCAGACGAGGCAGGAATGGCTTGGATCAAGGTGGGTCCCTGCCTAACAACTGGTGGGATTCGGTTAACAACAGCAATGGGGACTGCTGGGATTGCCATTGCTACGTAATGCAGTGATGTGAAATCATACTTTACAACCGCACTGCTTAGCGACAGAAATTCTGGTCCCAATTACTGTCGTAACTTGAGGACTACCTGTACTATCGTATTAGAGAGCCTATGAAAGAAAAAAGAAATATGGTTTCTGGTATCATGTAGCCAGGGCCAGAGAATTTTCCAGCTTTCCCCCTCCTTATCTGAAGCATACTGGGAATTCAGCAAGTCCGCAATTCAGGGTCAAGAAATAGAACCATTTCAGAAAAAAAACAAAAACTTTTTTTAGTATATAAATCCAGATATGCCATTAATATATTTGAATAGTATTTTCTCTGCAGTTTATTCTTTTCCTATAATGTTACCACCAATGACCGTTCTTATTTTACAGATAAATTAGTTCAGTGTGCAATTAAGACTAGCCAGTTTACAGTCTAGAATATTAGTTGGCAGCAATCTAATTTCAATAGATGCATCTGAGAAGATGTATTCACTCTTCAGAGCTTTTACAAATGCAGAGAACTCCGATAGTAAAAATGTAAACAGCAAGCAAGAAGTGAGAAACAAAGGACAAGAAGTGGGACTATGAATGAGGGAAACATGAAGACGGAGCAAACAATGGTGTTTTTAATACACTCCCTGACCTACTGTTCAGAGGGAACATCTGGATAGTAACTCCCTCACTTCACTGCAACTTCAGTTGGCAGATCTTCAGCCTCATCCCAAATCAATGCCAACAAATTTGAAGGAGGTGTCAAGTAAAAGCTACAGGCTACATGGTAGGAATAATACTAGCGCTTATTTTACATGCTTGGATTACGTCTCCAAATTCCTGTGGGTTTGGGGATCAGATAGAGCATGCTAGGAGGCATAATCTGCTTTCCAAGAGTTGATGTAATACAATACATACATTAACCTTTAAGATGTTATAGGACTCTGCTGTTTGCTGTAATTTAACTTACAATAGTATGGGTGCAGGAGGAAGAATGGGGGAAATATCTCAACTACTTTGCATGTGCTTGTCCAAAATTATTCTTACAGCATGAGCAGGTCCAAGGATTTCAAGAGTGGGGAGACCTTATTAGACAACATCCAATGCAGCAACTTCCATTGCACTGAAACCAAGGAAGGCTGATTTGGGCTAAATTAATAAGATTTTATTCATAAGAGCTGCCTTCTACATACTGGTTTTACTTGGCTTTCTTTCTGACAGCAATATTTTCTATCACTGTCACTACTCTAATAAAAGTTTGGCTGGCTAAAAATGATATGATTTAAGACTAAAAGTATTGTTTTTAAAATACAATAGCTTGCTGCCTGCTAGCAGTTCTGCAGTACCCCATATCTTAACAGCATGCCTAATCTAATGAGGCACTACGAATGTTCTATTTAGATTACCTGAAGAAAAATTATAAATATTCATGTATACTTATAAATTATACATAATCTTAAAAAGAGAAATGTGTTTTCTTTTCACTACAAGTAAAATAGTAAAAATTCTTAATTCATGAGTAAAAGATTGAGCAAATCTGAATGAAAAAATGACAAATAATCACATTCAAACTTACTTTGATCTAAAATATGAAAACTGTTCAAATTCCACTAAGAATTTATAGCCTTAGCAGGATTTCTTTCAATATGTATTGTGTTCATAAACTATGCTGATGTCTAAATAGTGAAGACAGCTTCATGAAGGATTGGTATGATTAAGCTAAAGGATATTCTCATTCACAAAAATGAAACTTCAGTGCATCCTGAAAGCGATGTGTACGTAAATTCAGAGTTCAACATCTGTCCATAAGGAAGTCCATAAATAGCTGGGCCTCAAATCAAACTCTGAAACCGTTTATTCTAAACAATTTGTTACAATTATTTTCCTTGTATATACTCATTAAACAGAATATTCATATATTTTGCTATGCAATGTGTTTTGTAGCACACTGTACCAAAAGATTTTCAGTACTTTCAAAATCACAAATGTAAGATAATATTATGCAAATACTACAGATTCTTACTTTAAGAATATTTCCACTACATATCATACATTCTTCTATTTAAAACTTGCTATGCACACTTACCAATGCAGGCATGGACTCGGACTGAAAGTTGGGTTCTCAGAATTATACTGTGTTTTTTGCCCCTACTGGGGAGAACAGAGAAAAAATGTGATAAGCATAGTAGAGGGTAATTACAGAAAAACTTAGATTTACCTAATCCTATGACATCTAATGAATTTAAAGACAATCACATCTCATTTCTTCCATTAAAAACCATACACAAATATGTATTATGACATCTGCAGCTCTATTTTAAATTTAAAAGAGAACAATTCTAATAAGAGTTACATTTTTTTGTCACAGATTTGGTCTGGATTGATTTATACAAGTTAACTCTGTAGAATTTTGCCAAAACCCATACTAAACTAAACTAAACTAAACTAAACTAAACTAAACTAAACTAAGAAATATTCAGGTGGTATATATACCTCTCAACACACACCTACATACCTAGATTTCAATTAATATATATGGGAACAAAGAAAATAAATTTATGAACAATGGGCCCAACTGCCTGAACTTCTGCCTATGGCTTTGTTCGTGTATTCATTTATACTCACATATCACCTGTTCATCCTACCACCCAGGACTTCTGCTAGAGTCCTCCTTTCTTTCCCCCATTCCTAACAACTCAATTTCTGCACGAAATTTAGGCATTATAACTTCTCAAGGGCTGAGCCAGCTCAAGGTTTCTTACAAACATGCAGCTGATCCTCACTGCCATGAAGACTCTTCCAAGTTTGGATTCTAAGTTTACTAGGCCAGCTATGTAGCAGCTCAGAGAGGTCTTTTGCCTGCACTTTCCACCTACTATAAACATACATCTTGTTTTCCACCATTACCTTTTGGTCCTGGAATGTCTTTTATGCCCTTTCATCTGACCCACCTCCTCCTTCAGCTTCAGGTGGAAAAAAGGAAGAGTTTGATATGGAATATTTTCTGGATTCCAAGTGTAGGAGGTTCAAATTGCAATACCTGTGTCACTGAGAAGCATACTCTGCCACTGATACAGTATACCCTAGGAAGCAGCAAACAAAATTTATGCATCCTGTCTTCTTTGCCAATTCCATTTGCTGCAGCAACACAAATCTAAGCTTGGCTTTGCCATCTGCCTGAGTTATTTACAGACTCTTTGGATCCTGACAGGGAAGGCAAAGATCTGGGAATTCAAATTTGTGCAGGAGTTGACTTTTTAAACCAAGCTTGTCCCTCCTCTCCAGCCTGCATCCTCAAAATGGATTTCTCAGAAGGAAGGGAAGGTAACTGGGCACTTCTTCTCTGCCTTTCTGATTCTATAGCCCACACTGTTAAAACATGTTACCTAATATTTAACCAAAATAATATTTTGTACAACTTCTACAACTTCATTGTTCTGATAAAGCAAAATTATACTCACTCTTCCATTATCACCCTTCATATCCTCTCTTGCTTTAATTTTCCCTTTCCTATGCTAAAATCTGTAGCCTTTTCAACTTTTCCTCAAAGGACAGACATGCCTCTCCAAGTATTCCTCCGCTCTTTTATTTGACTTTTACAAAATTAAATATGTTATATTCTTTTAAAACTAGAGATCATTGTTAAAATCAAATTAATATATGAATATCAATGACTGTAATCAGTACTATAATTTTCACTTTTAAATTATACTTACATTTAAGTATAATTACATACTATTTAATTTTATTTACAGTGCAATGAAGATAATATAAAAGCAAAATGCATGTAGCCTTAATTAAATTTCTAGGAACCCAGAACTGGGTAGTAAACAATCATTATGCTTTTGTTATACATAATTGATGTTTAAATCAGGTAGAATAAAAATCAGCATCTGCGTTATGGTAATACTGACAGATAGATATCCTTTCCTGTTTTCCACCATGTTTCTGGCTGCAACCAGCACCTGCCCCCCGCCCAATTCTTTAGGCTCATAGTATGACTTGGCTTGTCAAAACATACTATCACACAAACCAAAAAAACCCTTAATAAGGCCAGCTTAGGGTGTACAATAATTCTGAGTTGTGATCTGTCCTATTTTTATAAAAAGGACAGTCCAAAATAATTGAAGAATTTTACCAAATCACCACCTATGTTAATATGCACCTTCTTCTTTACATTTTCTAAAACACACAAGAGTGATAACATAATTTTCATGTTAAATTTCCTTGTTAATAAATACAATTTATGAAATACTTTCATAGACTTTTCTCTAATCTTGGCTGAATTAAACCTTAGTGGTTCTCTGTGCCAATTGGATAACTATAAAATCAGAGGTAAAGAGGCTTATATATCTGATTCCCATATGTTTTCAATCCTTTCAAAAAGTCTGCCTTCTTTTCTAATAGAATGTTATGAAAATATTTGAGATTATCTCCCTATTAGATGGTGAATTTAACCTAATTTCATACTTAGACATATCACGTTGCTTGTATTCTACAGTAACTGCTGGGATTGCAGTGAAATGCAGAATTTGATGTATCTAAAACTATGAAAAAGCCAAATTTCCTAATTTTTCTGTACTTGTTCTCCAGTTTTAGGAATATCTCCAACATATAAAAAATAATAAAGTTATTGAATTTCTCTACCATAATACTGTAATTTTATGTTCATCGTAAAAAGAATACTGAAACATAAGTGATTGAAAAGGTAGTGGGTGTGGAGTTGATTTGTTGCTCTCACCACAAACCATAGTAAAAACACAGAATAAAATAACTGAAACAGTAATATATTACAATTAATCATAATGTCATAATATAAAATAAAGGCTGTCTAAAAGGTCCATGACATACAATAATATCTATAGATTACAAGTGACAGGTAAGAATTTATTTCTTTTAAAGAAACTGCACAAGGGTCCATGACAAATAAGTGCTTTTTAAAAACTTTTTTAAAAGAGTGGTGGTTTGTGGTGAGAGCATAATAAATAAAAGTACTATCATCACTATTGCTACCCCATAGGTTCAGCCATGCTGCTACAATAGTATATGCAAACCATAATGTGCTATTATAGCTAATTAATCTGAGCTAGGCTTCAGCTGACTAATTGCTCCATCATATTTGTGGTTGCTTATTTTTATTTGGTGATATCTGGAGAGAATTTAAAATGATCTTTAAAAAGCTTCAGTGCTTTTTAAAAACTTTTAAAGGATCCAGTTTCAGATATAATCTTGGTGGGAATCTAGTCCAAAGAACTGAAATCAAGTGAGAAATCACCTTAACCATGATGTGGCTATTCATCTATGTGGCTGAAGCAAATGTTCCTGGACTGATAATCCAGTTAAGCACAAAGGGACATGAGCCACTAGCTTGTTCTTTCAAATAACTGGATTTTGTTGTCATTAACTATTTTATACTGTAGAGTAAAAGATTGCTGGCCTCCTCTCCCAGAAGCACTTCAATCTACACATAATTGTTCCACCTTTGGTGATGTGCTTTTTAGTTACTGCTGCTGCCACCACCTATCTACCAGAGTGGTGCCTTTACATGGCATCCTCCTTCCAACTTTGGCATATGATAGAGATAGAACCCCACAGCCTGTGTACCTTACTGGCCAAAAAAACAAGCTGATAAAAATGAAATAAATTCTATAGTACCACCTTCTTGGCCCCATAGTGTGAAATGTGTGACTAGGGAAATAGCTCCCCTGTCTTTGGAAATAAATCAATTTGATAAGATATATACAAAATCAATTCTATAATAAAAAAGAGAAAAGTAAAAAATCCTGCAAAATAATCAATGAGGGAAGAATTAAAAACAAAGTTGTGAAATTCACAGCTTCTCAAGAAAATCTGTAATGGAAAATATAAACAAGGAAAATTAGTTCTCTCACGGACTATAAGATGTTATTGTCTGTTACCTACTGAACTATCTATGTGTGTGCACGCGTGTCTCTATGTATATTGTTATGTACAGAAAATACATATCAGAGACAATATATATCAAAAGCCATAAAGTTTAAATAGCTACACACATTTCAAAATAAAAGAAATATTATGCAACAGTTTTAGCTCAAACTTGTTACTATTCCTTAGGCACAAATTGTGGCAAACATCTGCTTGCTTCTCTGGAATTTCCAGTTTCCAATTGATTCCAACCTTTAATCAGATGCTCAAGAATAATGTTCCTTAATTCCTTTTCCTTTACAAAGGGGAAGATGCTGGGAGGAATCTCCTGCTGTATGCTAAAGTAAGGTTTGAAACAAAGTGATATTAACTGGGAAATCCCACAGTCTGCATGACAGTTCACAATCTGGAATACCATGGAAAGCACATCAGTTTTGCAAGACCACTAATCTTTAATACATCATATAAAAAAACCTTTGCCACTGTAAAAACTCCTCTATGTTTTAACTTAATGTTTTCAATAAATATTAGCCCCCCATCCTTCAAAAAAGATTTATAACCAATAGTTCTTAACCAATAATTTAGAGAATGCATTCCCCAAATGTTGTTGCTATTGAATATATATATCATTCTGTATCAAAAACAGATGTTTTAACCATCCGCTCTGTTCTGCAATATACAGTACATGTAATAATACATCACACTGCAATATCAATTTTGTGCAATTCTCTGGTAAGATTAAATAAAACTGTTTCTAAAGCTTGTATCAAAGCACGTGAGGTACAAGTGCTCTACCAACCCTAACTCTAGGTGGATAAAAATAATTAATTCCTTACCCAGATTCTCCCTGGAAACCTTCCAAGTCATCCTTTTGCTCAGCTAGGGTAGACTCTAAATCCAAGTAGGTACCATTGTGAGACAGCTGCAGTGCACAGTCATCAAGCTGAAAAATAATTTAACAATTTAGAATTTGTTGTTGCAATAAGACTTCTATCCAGCAAACCATCTTACATTAACACTATAAAGCAAGGAGAAATCAAATTGTTACCATTTTTACTTTGCCCTCCACACTATCCATTCCTCTCAGCAAATAATAATAAAAAAAACACACACTAAATTGGAATGACCAGGGAAATTATGGTTCCTACTGCAGGACTGCTTGTTTAACTGCAACTCAAAGGCTACTTCTCAGGATTCTTTTTTAATAACTACCACTCTTATTCATTCAAATAAGATATTCTAGCATGTTCGCTAACATACAGTGGGGCAAAAAAGTATTTAGTCAGCCACCAATTGTGCAAGTTCTCCCACTTAAAAAGATGAGAAAGGCCTGTAATTTTCATCATAGGTATACCTCAACTATGAGAGACAAAATGGGGGAAAAAATCCAGAAAAATCACATTGTCTGATTTTTAAAGAATTTATTTGCAAATCATGGTGGAAAATAAGTATTTGGTCAATATCAAAAGTTCATCTCAATACTTTGTTATATATCCTTTGTTGGCAATGACAGAGGTCAAACGTGTTCTGTAAGTCTTCACAAGGTTTTCACACACTGTTGCTGGTATTTTGGCCCATTCCTCCATGCAGATCTCCTCTAGAGCAGTGATGTTTTGGGGCTGTCGCTGGGCAACACGGACTTTCAACTCCCTCCAAAGGTTTTCCATGGGGTTGAGATCTGGAGACTGGCTAGGCCACTCCAGGACCTTGAAATGCTTCTTACGAAGCCACTCCTTCGTTGCCCGGCCGGTGTGTTTGGGATCATTGTCATGCTGAAAGACCCAGCCACGTTTCATCTTCAATGCCCTTGCTGATGGAAGGAGGTGTTCACTCAGAATCTCACGATACATGGCCCCATTCATTCTTTCCTTTACACGGATCAGTCATCCTGGTCCCTTTGCAGAAAAACAGCCCCAAAGCATGATGTTTCCACCCCCATGCTTCACAGTAGGTATGGTGTTCTTTGGATGCAACTCAGCATTCTCTCTCCTCCAAACACGACGAGTTGTTTAGACCCAAACATTCTACTTTGGTTTCATCTGACCATATGGAATTCTCCCAATTCTCTTCTGGATCATCCAAATGCTCTCTAGCAAACTTCAGACGGGCCCGGACATGTATTGGCTTAAGCAGGGGGACACGTCTGGCACTGCAGGATTTGAGTCCCTGGCAGCGTAGTGTGTTACTGATGGTAGCCTTTGTTACTTTGGTCCCAGCTCTCTGCAGGTCATTCACTAGGCCCCCCCATGTGGTTCTGGGATTTTTGCTCACTATTCTTGTGATCATTTTGACCCCACGGGGTGAGATCTTGCATGGAGCCCCAGATCAAGGGAGATTATCAGTGGTCTTGTATGTCTTCCATTTTCTAATTATTGCTCCCACAGTTGATTTCTTCACACCAAGCTGCTTGCCTATTGCAGATTCAGTCTTCCCAGCCTGGTGCAGGTCTGCAATTTTGTTCCTAGTGTCCTTCAACAGCTCTTTGCTCTTGGCCATAGTAGAGTTTGGAGTGTGACTGTTTGAGGTTGTGGACAGGTGTCTTTTATACTGATAACAAGGTCAAACAAGAGCCATTACTACAGGTAACAAGTGGAGGACAGAGGAGCCTCTTAAAGAAGTAGTTACAGGTCTGTGAGAGCCAGACATCTTGCTTGTTTGTAGGTGACCAAATACTTATTTTCCACCATGATTTGCAAATAAATTCTTTAAAAATCAGACAATGTGATTTTCTGGATTTTTTTTCTCATTTTGTCTCTCATAGTTGAGGTATACCTATGATGAAAATTACAGGCCTCTCTCATCTTTTTAAGTGGGAGAACTTGCACAATTGGTGGCTGACTAAATAGTTTTTGGCCTCACTGTATATACACAGTGTGTAAAGTAACCAGTCAATGGTTATTGAAACCCATTAGCTTCCATTAGAGATATTTCAGACACTTCATTTTCACTCTTTTGTGTTTTTAAGCTAAAAATTGCACTGCTAAGCTTTTAGCATTTTGCTACCCAGTTAAAGCTTGCGCAATCTTGTGTTGTTTCCAGAATTGCAAATGAGCTACTAGGTGGTTGCATTTAGCCCCTAGGCTACAGGTTGTCTTCTGTAGTTTGGATACTTACTTGCATTAATTATCTCACAAGAGAATATGAAGGGGGAATTTTTTGCCCATTTACTTCACTCTTGGGGAGTGGGTTTACACTTTAAAATGTCAACATAATTGGAGGGGTGATAAAAAATAATCAGTATTTTCTCCCAAAACATAATAGAAAAATATACAATTCAATTCAGTGACGTTAACCCACTGCTTCAGTAGCTGCAGTGGCTAGCACTATGTTTCAGGATGCTGGTTCACGTTTCTGGTCACCAGATTCCTGGAACTGGTTATCTAAGAGTCCAACTTTCCTGAATAGGTTATGGCAGGCCAATGTGTCATCTTCTCATTTTTAAAGCATAGAGACCTTTCAGAAGCAGATAACAAACTTAGATCCATTCCTTAAAATTAGGAGACTGACTTTCTTTCCAGTTACATAAAATTATCTTATTTGTTATAGCCCAAGCTTAATAAGGCCAGAGCTATTTATAAAACAACAATTTCCATATTTTAAGATCCTTAAATAAATTTTAAGATCCTTTCTTTGACTGATTTATGGCTTCACATGTGAAGATCCAATCATTGGTTAAAACTGAGGTATGTACCTTTTTCAGGGCAGGGGCCATAGTTGATCTTTTTGATGGAATGCCAGATATCATAAAATGGGGAGGGGTTTGGATCAAAATAAATACATGTAATTAAATGCAATGGTCTCAGCAGTTGATGGCATCTGGCTGACCTCGTGGGTTTGAAAGCTAAGCAGGATTGGCCTTGTTAGTATTTGGATAGGAGATTCAATTGAATTCCAAGGCTACATGCTAGACTTGGAAGTCAGACATTCTGGAAGGAAGCACTGGAAATCATTTCCATACTGTTGCAAAGAAAGCTGCGTATGCCATGACTATGAAGTCACCAGGAGTCAAACTTGACTCAGAGGCTCTGTTTCATTAAATACAATTACTGTATTTAATAGTCTTCCCTTTATAACTTATTCATGGGGGGTACCTGCAACATTTGGGGGTCTGCATGCAGCCCTGTGGCCTCATGTTATACATTCCATGATTTAGTACAATTAATTGAACCTACAATTTGTGGGGGGAAAGCACACAGAAGTTTGCAGAGAAAAGGTTTTATAACATCCCAGTAGTATTTGTTTTTATTAATCCAGCATTAATGAAATGAATGAAAACAAAGCAGGTTAACAATGTTTATTGTTAACTTTAGGAACTAAAAACTTTGCTTACACACAAACTCACGCAAACCTACCCATTTCAGATTCTAGCTGGATAGGCTAAGTTTGCGTTCCAGAAGAATCAAGACAGGATGCTGTACCTCAGTCAGTGTAATAGCTTTTTACAACATCCAGTTAGGCTAGGCCAAGCCCAGCTTGGTACTTTTCTCATGCCTCCTAGTATTTTTACACTTGAGTGCCACTGCTTCATGTAGTTAATATGAGAGCTATTCCTTGTTTTGAGAACTGTTTGTGTTTTGAGAATCTTCTCTTCTTGTGGCTTCTTAGAAATCTTCATTTGGATACTTTTTTACACACTGCAGAAACTGATATTTTCCATAATGGACCATTCTGCTTCTCTAGTCTGCATTGAGATGGTTTCATGTACTCCATCTTTTATACATAGCCATTCGTACCTTCATACAAACATGCGGGACAAAGTATATGTATAGGAATTAAACAGCTACAAATCAGTATGCATGATAATTACAGGCCATCACTGGTAATAATGTGGTGACGGTATATTTATAGTGGTGCTTAAAAGTTGTGAACCCTTTTCCATTTTCAATATTTATGCATAAATGTGTCCTAAAACTTTATGTGTTTAAAACTAGATAAAGAACCCAATTAAACAAATGAGTCAAAAATATTATACTTGTTCATTTACTCATTGAGGAATAAATGCAGAAATATTGAAAATTCAAAAGGGTTCACAAACTTTTAAGCACTAGTATACTGTAGGTATCAACCTAAGATTTTATATGTATTAATTATACTGTATTAATTTTTAAATCTGTTTTAAGTGTGAAAAATAAATACTAAAGAAGGGAACATTTAAAAACAATTTACAATATAGTAAAAAAAATTAAAGCATAAATAATTCAGTAAAGTACTCTAAAATAACATGCTAAAAATTACAAAAGAGCTTTAACAACTAAGATACAGGATATAAATCAGAATATACATCAGCACTAATTTAACTAAAAGTCTGGGTGAATGTCTTAGGCTGGTGTTGAAAGCTTTAAACAGCTTAGTGCCAACTGCTACCTGAGTGGTGAAGGAGTCTACAAAGATGTTTTTGTATCCAGAATATCCTTTCTTAAATTGCACATAGCAATTTGCCAGCAGATGACTCATCCTTAAGAGGGCATCTCCATTAGATGTTAGTTGAAAGAAGAGCATATAAGGGAGCAGGCACTCCTTTAAGGTCCAAATTCTAAGCCATATCAGGCTTTATATACCATAATGAATAACTTGAATTTGACTCAGGAATAAATTGTCAGCTAGAGCAGCTGTTTCAGAAGATGTGTAATATATTCACAATAGGCAAGTTACCTGAGTTATTTTGCACTACCTGCACCTTCTCAGGCAATCTGAAAGGGTAGCATAATAATCCAATCTTGAATTTACCAAGTTTTCCTTGTGCAGAAATGGCCTCAGTGGTTTCAATCTCATCTATCTCACCAGATGTTCTTGGTTTTATGGAAAGGTTCCATCTCCCATTATCAGCGGGAATTCCTCAAGTTTGGTTTTGGGTCCTTTGTTATTTCTTTTATGCACTCTTCCCCTAGGCCCCTGTTTTTGTCTTCCCAGTCCAATTATTACACAATGACTTTCAGGTTTATTCATCTATCCATGTTCTGGATGATATAATGCGGACATCTCTTCCCAACTATTTAGGTAGGATTTTGAAGTGGATGTACTACCAACAAATTAAATTGATCTGGATAAGACACATATTATTGTATTCTATCCTGATCATTTCATCCCTCCCCTTCCTGTTTTTGCTGATTTTTAATGCTGCTAGTTGTGGGTCTCCTTGATCATGAGGAACCAAGAGCCCAAATCAATGACATACTTATGGCTTATTGAAATATTGTTCAAATCTGTAATTTCCATTTGATGAATATTTTTAAGATCCATTAGTTCCTCAGTACTGAAACAACTAGGCAATTGGTTCATGCCCTGATTCTGTCTCCCTGGGATTACTGTGGCAGCCTGTTAACCAGAGTACCTCATTCTGCCTTTTTTTGTGTCCAGAATACTGCTCTTCGTACTATTCTGGATTTTCCTTTTTTACTTCTACCTCTTTTTATTGCCACCCATTATACTAGTTAGGTATTCATGAAAGATACTATACCCACTCCTTGTTTAATGACAAAGTTCCATTCCAATGACCAGGTCGTTAAGCAAAATGGTCCCTAAGTGAACATGTGACTGAAAGAGAGAGAGAGACAAGCTGCAAAGATCACTGGTTGCTGCCGTCTCATTCAGATAAAGTTCTCTGGTACAGCTATGCCAGCATTACTCTCACTCCAGCGGGCGTTGTTGTCGGGTGCATGAAATTCGGTTGTAAATGTGCACATTGTTCAGAAAATGAATTTATTACCGTCATATTTGTGAATGGTCGCTAACTGAGGTAGTTGCTAAACAAGGAGTGGGTGTATTATAAATTTCTGGTATTGTCCCATTGTGCTCTGTGTATGGGCAATCCAGCTATTTGAAAAACCTGCTAGCAGCTCATGAGCCTGTGCATTTTATCTGATGACCAGGCAAGAATTGTCTGGTTCTCCCATATACTAGAATAGCCACGTTGTGGTAGAAAGTCTTTCTCAGCTCCAGTTCCCTGGAATTGTTTCCCACTAGAATTATGTTTCGAAGCAGGTCTACTAAAGATTTAAAAAGTACACTGGCCCTTAATGAAACTGATAACATTTTAAATATCTGAATGTACAAATGCTGATTCTATTTTATGTCATGGGCCTTTTAGTCTAAAGACTCATTATTTTATTGTGTTTTGACAACTGTTTTTAGAAGTTTTTATAGTATTAATTGCTCATTTGATTCTATGTTGGTACAGGTGCATGATAAATTTATTTCTACTATTCTACTAACTGGAAAAATGCATTCCTTGCCAGTGGCTCCCTGTGCCTTCACTGATAATGATAACCGCAAGCATCTGCTGCTGGCTATATTGATACATAACAAAGTGGCAAAATTTTCATTCAGGCATCATGATGCAAAGTAAAATTGTGTGGTGAGCATCTTAAATACTAATCTGTGCAGTCCCATCCAGCTCAGGCAACCTGTTTAATTCCCAGCCAAGAAAATCACTGATTCATAATGCCTTCATATTGTTGAGATTTAGCTTCAACTTACTGATGACCCTCATATACCCCAGCACCCTGTCCCAGTCCAAAGCTTTCACAACCTCTTCTGATTCAAATGATATAAAGATATAATGTTGGGTATCAACAGCACACTACTAAAACTTTACTTCAAATCTCCTTCTGACTGCCCCCAAAGTTTCATAATCTTGAACCACATTGGGGACAGAATGAAACAGTGTGGAGTCCTGTTAATTAACTGCTGTATGGTTAGGGTCTTTTGAACATACTTCCACAGGTAGGAACAGAACTACTATAATGCAGTGCTCTCAATTCATAACCTCTAAAGTAGATCAACTCATTAAAGCTTCCACCAACAGTATTAAGGAGGGACCAAAAAGAACCAGCAAAGTTATTATGCAACAATCTGACGGTAAAGGTTACCTTATTTATTTTATTTAAATTTATTGGTCACCCAACTCCAGAGTGGACTCCCTATTTATTTCATTATTTATTTATTTTTTTATTTTTTTATACATTTTTGTAGACTACACTCTTCTTCTCGAGCTGCACCCTCAATGAAGAGTATCAATGCCCTCTCCCAAGTGTCTTAGTGAGCACTGATTTCATTCTGGTGCCAGATTAAGACTTGACTATTTACACCAACCCTTTAACTTGTTGCATACAATTTATTATGTTTTATTTCATCAGAACTATCAATGTTTTAAAGATATTATCATTAATGTATCCATTTACTGGTTGCACCTTGTCCCTGTGCAAACACACATAAATACATTTATTTATTTATCCAATTTATATAGATGCCCATCTCAACAAGTGACTCTTGTGGTGAACAGAATTACAATAGAATAAAAACAACCCAAATAACTAACACAATCAAGAAACGGGTCCTTGTATAACACTTGGGGCCCCAGGTCCGGGAACAGAACCAGGTCTTTAGGGCCTTACGAAAGGCTAGCGGGGTCGGGGCCATCCTGATCCCTGGAGGGAGAATGTTCCATAATGCGGGTTCTACAGCAGAAAAGGCACATCTTCTAGGTGCTCCCAACCAGCATTCTTTGGCTGATGGGACCTGAAGCATGCCCATTCTGCCTGACTAGATTGGACGGGTATAAATAACTGGGGAGAGATGGTCTCTGAAGTCCTAAGCCATGAAGGGCTTTAAAGCTTTTTACATGCTTCTAATGCTTTACTCAAAATAACCATCATCTTCTGAGGCAAGCTGCACAATGTAACCATCTGTGATCCAGCTAACTGGACATCAAATTTAGCAAAGCCCTGTCTAAGCTTGTCTTTTAAGGACCCAAATATAAATGCTACAACTTACAAACTCACATGTTGACCTCTAAGAAGAGGAAAATTCATTCTCTTTTGTTACCCCCAAAGCTGGTGACCTTAAACCATTCATTTTTACACAAGGAACTTCAAAGGGATTTACCCAGAAATTTAACTCCTTTTCCTCTACCTTGAATCACTACCATTCCTATCCTGCTACAGGTACTAATTAAGCTGGAAATGCTACAATATTACTGCTGAGTTCAGTTTGTTTATGCTAGTCCCAGACTATATTTCATTTGTTCCCCACATCAATAAACTTACCAATGAGTATGTACCATGCATCGGCTACTACAGACTTGTTGTGAAAGTTTATTTCAAAATACACATCAATTTTTAGATCTGCTAGAGCAGGGGTTCTCAAAGTATGGCCCGCGGGCCAGATATGGCTCGCCAGGGTCATTTATCCAGCCCACCCACCTGATTGGCCGCCACTGGTGTCTGTCAGAAGCGGAAGTGTCGGGGCTGTGTCGGGAGCTGCAGGAGATGCACGAGGAGGGAGATCGCAGAGCCGGACTATTCTACATGACAGGTATGCCGGGTCCGGCGGCTCTCCTCCTCTCATGTTTTTTTCAAACTATAGTCCGCCCCCCCAACATTCTGAGGGACCGTGAACTGGCCCCCTGTTTAAAAAGTTTGAGGACCCCTGTGCTAGAGTCTTCCTTAGTCTTTCTGCGAAAATTGAACATAGCCATTGACAGATAAGGTAGATAGACAGCAAATGAGGATAATGGTAACAAGATCTGAAAGTATCTTGGTTCAGAATATCTGCTATGCTATGTTCACTGAAACTGACTCTTTAAGAAATTTATAGAGCAACTGAATTTCTACAAAATAGCTAAAGTGCAGAAAGCTCCACTATCAAGTATTATTAAAATAAACTATTTTAACAAGTATTATTAAAACAAAATAGGAGAAAGAAGGAGTATTATGTATGTTTGCTACCTTGAGTTACTTATAAAGTAATAAAGGTGAGATAAAAAATATGTTTTTGATATGATATCCAGTAAGATCTTTCATACACATTCCAAGATTTGGAAAAGAAAAAGATCTCAATTTTCTTAAAATGAACTAAATGAGTTTGCAGAAATAAACAAAAGTTTTCAACAAGTCATATAATCTGAGCCTAGAATGTAAAATAAGACTGAATTATTAACAAATAATTATATTGAAATGGCATTTTCATATTGGCTATGTTCAAAACAAAGGGAATTAAATTATTTCAGTGAAGAAAAAATTAAATAAAGCTCCCGTACCTACAGAACATTTTAAACTATTTCATAATAATAGAAATATAAATACAGTTAGTCCCCAGTTTAAGAATGAGTTCCATTCCCAAGGTCTGCCTCAAATCAAATTTGTATGTAAGCTGGAACAGTATTATTGTATAATACTGTATAAGTAGTATTGTGCAATAACTTGAACCATTGTGATTTTAACTCAAATCATTGTGTATTTAACTCAAATTTTGCTACAACAGGCTCCATCCTTCACTATGAGTCGTCCATAAATTGGGCGTTCTTAATCGTGGACTCTCTGTAATAGAAATTTAAATAAACAATAGGAATATAAAAATTATATTTTATATAAAAACATAAATATTTTAGCTAATAAATCCTGCTGTGATCTAAAATAGACTGGCTAAATCTAAAGCTGCCTCATGTTTCCTATACACTTCAGTTAGCCATGTATCTCTATAATCCCACTGCATTTTAAAATCATTACCTCAAGAAAGAAAGAAATTTCCCTTAAAATAAATTTAATGTATTTTTGGAGATCAATGCCAAAGCATTGCTCAGCTGTATTATCAGAACTTGATAATTCTGTTTTTAATGTTCTTTTAATTAATGCTTTTTTAAAAAAATTGTTAGCTGCCTTGAATTGGGCAGGGGGGTAGAAAAGTGGATTATAAATCCCATAAATTGTAATAATTGGCTCAGTTTCCAGTACAAAAGACAGCCAAGACAAGCCTCTGAAACTATTAGGAACAAAAAGCTGTAATTCATCTTTTCATGTATTTCAGCATCTGAGTTGTCCAGATAAATGCTAAGTACATAACAGTACCTAATATCTGTATACATGTAAAATAAAAATATAAGTCTTTTCCCATTTAATGCTTGTCTAAGCAAATTGTTGATCATTTTTTCTCTAACTATAAATGCTTTGATTAAGCTACTATTCTCCACTATATGCATTTGAATACAAATTTGGGCCTAAAAATCCCGTTTTATGAGTCCAAAATGACTTGTCTCAAATCTTACACTTAACATTTTAAAACATTCTAATTCCATCAACTGGCCACAGATGTGGAAACTTATGGTCCATGTGTAAAGAAAGACCCTAACTAACAAGCCCAGTTATAGATGTTTTACTTATTTTAGGTAAGGCTGTTGCATGACTCTGGCTCTGCATGCCACATTTAGCTAGCTATAAATCAACTACATGGGCAGGGTTCGCTAAGTTGGCTAATTTATGGTTCATTAAGGAAGCAGGCTTCCTTTAAACATGATGGAATCATGGAGTTGGAGAGGAGCCATTCATGCCACTGAGTCTCTGCTGTGCCTAATTAAGCATCTCCAACAAATGGCTGTCTAGACTGAGCACATCCAGTGAAAGGTGCCCACCATTACTCTGGTTCATTTGTTCCAGTACTGCTCTTACTGTTTTTTCCTAATGCTCTATCAGAATGTGCCTTCCTGTAATTTAAATCCATAAATTTGTGTCCTGAACTCTGAAACAATGGAGAACATGTTTTGACCTTCTGCTGCATGAAAAGTTCTATAATTTCATATCTCAATCTTTTCAAGGCTAAACATTCTCAAGTCCTTCAATCTCTCTTCATGGAACTTAGTTACTAGCTCCTGACCATGCTCAACATTCTCTGAATCTGTTCTAGTTTGTCTGGTCCTTCTTAAAGTGCAGTGCCCAGAACTGCACCCAATACTCAAGATAGGGTTTGACTAATGCGGGTAAAGTGAAATTATTACTTTCCTGTAATGTAAAACCTATACCACTGCTAATACAACCTAAAATTGCAATTAACTCCTTTCTATTAATGTCATACTGCTAACTCATATTCAGTTTGCAATCAACTACTATTTCAAGATTCTTTCAAAAATACTATTAACAAGCCAGATATCTCCCATAATATACCTGTGCTCTTCTGAATGAAGCACTTGCAATTGTTTCTGTTATTTCAGCCCATTTCTTTAACCTATCAATACTATTTTGCATGCCCTGTCTCCTAGAGCAGGGGTCCCCAACCCCTGGGCCGCAGACTGGTACCAGTCCATGGCCTATTAGGAACCGGGCCGCAGAGCAGGAGGTGAGTGGCGGGCGAGCGAATGAAAACAGCCGCTCTCCATCACTCACATTACCGCCTGAGTTCTGCCTCCTCTCAGGTCAGCGGCGGCATTAGATTCTCATAGGAGCATGAACCCTACTGAGAACTGCGCAATTGAGGGATCTAGATTGCGGGCTCAGAATCTGACACTTATTTTACTCCGCACATGGCCCGCCCATTATTTTATTTACCACTTCTGTCCGCGCCTCTTTCCCACACTGCGTGCTCGTCTCAGTCAGAGTTTTGGTAAGCCCACAAGCTTTTTTTTTTTTTTTAATCTGTTCAATCGTGTCTGATTCTTCAGAGACTACCTGGACAAGTTCCTGCAGTTTTCCTGGCAAGGTTTTTTTCAGAAGCGGTTTGCCATTGCCTCCTTTCTAGGGCTGAGCCCAGCTGGCGGTTGCAGAGGAGTCGGATCTTCTGTTGCGTTGCGTCTTTCCGACGTTTGCGTCTAGGCAGGACCAGCAACCGATTCCTATCCCCGCGCAAAGCGCTGCCAACATTTCCTCCCACCAAAATAAAAATAGAAATAATAATAGAAATAATAATAATAATAATAATAGAAATAAAGTTTGAAATAAATGTAATGTGCTTGAATCATCCCGGAACCATCCCTCCCCCCCGGTCTGTGGAAAAATTGTCTTCCACGAAACCAGTCCCTGGTGTCAAAAAGGTTGGGGACTGCTGTCCTAGAGTACTAATAAACATTCCTTCTACTTCTTCATCCAAATCATGAAAATGTTGAGTAGAGGGCCGAGTACAATGTTCCCTGATCATATTTCCATCAATCTGACACTTCAATCCTACCATTCTACCTTCTTTTCACAAGTTGCATGGTGGAACACTTAACACTCATACCAGTGAAGAGGAGCCAAAAGAGAAGTCAAATATTTCTGTCTTTTCTTTGCTACTGTTAACATTTTGTTGTACTTCTTGACCAGATGGTACACTGATTCTTTAATTTTGAACATAATCTTTTTTTTCTTAACCTGATTTTGATTTTTAATCTGATTCTGAGATTACAATTCCAGTTCATACTCTGATCCTATTTTATTTTCTATATGTGTCCCTTTTTGTTTTTCAGAATTTCACTAAGCTTTTTATAGTCACATCAGCTGCTTCTGCTGTCATCCTTCCCTCCTCTCACTCTACTGGAATTATTTGCAATTATTCTTTTAGTATTTTTCTTTCTTAGGAATGCCAAAGCAACTTGAATTTGTTTTCCTATTACTTTATTCTGCTATAGGGCACTAAATATTATTGCTTTGAAACTACTTTTTTTGAAAACCAAAATATGTGTCTGACTACACAAAGCTTTAGCTTGACTTAAAATCAAGAACTTCAGCATTACATAATTACTTTCTCCTATGTTCCTAATATGAGCATTTCCATTTCTGCAACCACGTGTTCCTCAAAAATTAACAAGTCAAGCATAGATGGATCTCCAATAGAAGAGAATATACGTAGCTCAGGGTTGAACTGTAGAGTCCTTGGTGCTCTCTGAGCTTGGTTGTTTGCTTGCAGATGTTTCATTACCCAACTAGGTAACATCATCAATGCAAGTAAGTGTGGGGTTTGCTCCCTGTTTCTACCAAGGAGAACCCCCCCCCCAACAAAACTGGCAGGGCAAGCTACTGAATACAAACAAGGAAGCAAACCCCTCACTTACTCACAGTGATGATGTTACCTGGTTGGGTAATGAAATGTCTGCAGACAAACAACCAAGCTCAGAGAGCACCAAGGACTCCACAGATGGATCTTCTTTTGCCTTCCTTTAAACTTCTCTGGCCTAACACTTCTCTGTAACAAAGTCCAATAAGAACAAACCAGAACATAATATAATAACTCTAAGATTGGTGAAACTCAAAGGGATGGGTTGAATTCCAAAGCAGAGTCAGAAGGTGGTTTAAATCCCTCCCCCTCCATTCTCCTATAGTCAAAGAGCTAACTACTTATTATGGAACTGCTTCTACATTTCCATTCAAAATCATGGGGTAAATTAAAAAGGGTATTAAATACCCTTTTTCATACAGTTAGATTCTTGGGCAAGAACACACTGTCCCTGTTTTAAACAAAGAAAATGTGGTGAATGAAAGCAATGTTAAGTGAAAAAAATATCTGGATTTACACTGCCACTTTCAATAGTTGGTTTTAATGAACCCAGACTTTGTTGTTCTATGTTGGGAGTTTCTAACTAGGATTCATCAACATAACTTTAATTACTTAATAATCAGTCAATAGGAAAAGAAAGTTCTATGCCCATTTTCCTCACAAATGTAACTCTTGTTGCTAAGCAACTGAAATCTAGTTTCCTTAAACTCTATTGCTCCTTTTAAAGGACCCAGGAGCGGAGGAAACAAAAGAAAACAGTAGCTGGCTTCCAGCAAGTTATCTGAAGAGAATTAAATCTGTTATGCCCTATGCAGAATTAACAATTGAAGTTCCACATTGTCTTTAAATAAAACTGACTCTGTTCTATCTGTGCTTTTAACTATCTTAAGCTTTAGACTGACCCAGAAGGAAAGGGAGGGATCATTTGCCACCAGCACATTATAATCACCTGTCTTTAAAACCCATGAAAGTTCAAGCCTATCTCCTCCAACCATTCAGAGCCACCCCCGCCCCCATGCTAGTGGAACAGGCAAGTAAGTCAACAGAAAAATAATATACTTGTTGCCGTGTCAAAATAAACTCTAAGGTCCTCTTTTGCTTCCATCTTTCTTTAAATTCTATACTGAGATGTTATTGAATGGCTTAGAAGAAAGGACAAAATTACTGTTTTCTGCCAACAATGTTTTTAATTTGCATTCTTTAAGCTTTTGAGCTAGTTGCCCTAATGATAAAGTTTGAAATACTTAATTTTGTAAATTCCTCTGACTTCAAAAGTTTCCTGGACTATTTTAAGTAGGACATTACTTTTGCGCCAGTGTCGTCTACTCTTTTTCAGTCACAGACCCTTTTCATTCAAGCCCAGCCATGACAACCCCAATTCAGAGGATTCCAGGACATCTTCTAGAGAGCCCTTTCAATTCGCCTGGAAGCCTTGGCTAGGCCTATTCTATGAGCTCACCAACAGCATCTGGCAAACTACCTTCCTGAGAAGCCTGTGCCCAATTGTGGGCCTTCTAATTAAGGAATCTCTGATCAGCTCCCAAGGGAACACAAGGGCTCTGTTGAAACACAGGCTGAAAATGGTATGAACTGTTACTGACAGTTATAATTAGCTTTAGCAAAGGACAACTTGGATTATTGTTGGCTGAATCATTTCCATTTTAAACACATTCACCATTTTCAAGGTGTAGTATTGGAGG
This sequence comes from Python bivittatus, assembly GCF_059951505.1. Classification (NCBI taxonomy): domain Eukaryota; kingdom Metazoa; phylum Chordata; class Lepidosauria; order Squamata; family Pythonidae; genus Python; species Python bivittatus. The sequence continues at coordinate 1,362,763 of NW_028277028.1, forward strand.
GCATAAAAATATAAAAGGAGAACGCTATTTTGCAGCACAAAATATTTTGCCTCCCTAGGATTTGATTAATTTTAGCAAACTGTTCTCATAAATATACATAGAGAGTGCAGAGTCTAATTTAACCTTTTTTAAATTGATTTGCCCTGCAACCCTAAACCAACTTTTACTGGGATGTTTCACTGAACTCAATGAATTTAGTTCAGAGCAAACATATATAGGATTGTAAGAGCTGCTTTTCCTGGAGAACCATTTGACTGACAGGTTTGAGCTAAAATATGTTTCAATCATTCCTTTTTTACTCTTGTGTGGCCACTTAGCTATTTATATGCTAATAGGCTTAGCTCCTGTCTCAGTTTCTTTTGACTACAGTATTTTATTTTCTAGTAGATGCACAGATAATAATTCCAGTGGCAACGGACAGAAACCATGAAGTTTTTCAAAGAATGACCTCTATGACCTCGAGTCACTCTTAGAGGCACTGAAAGTAATTGTGATTCAAGTGAAACAGAATATTTGCAGCTTATACAAAACAATTCAGTTGCCAAGCCCATATATGAAAAGTGGTTTCTTAGCATGAGAGAAGCAATCCTGACAAATGCTTTGAGTCTGGCACAATCCCCAGTTTTTGAGTCATGTGAATGTGAGACCAGATGTAATAAAGAAGCGAGGAACATTTTATTCACATTTTATTTATAGCTCCTTTTTAAAAGGAAAACCCAGGGCCTTTACATAAGCACTGTAAAATAAAGCTAGCTTCCTGCCACTTCACTTTACCATTGCCAACTACAGGATGGCTAGCTGCGGAGGAATGCTGCTCTGTGCCTGGGACCTAATTACAGTTAATGTCTCTCTAGCTTTTTTTGTGGACAAGGCCAGCCCAGCAATATGATTCCTCAAGAAGCATCAAGAACACTGCTTTTGGGTGCCATCTATGAATACTTGCTGTAAAGGAAGAACAGGGAAAGATGTGTTAAGGATTCACTGATTTGGTGTGACAAGAATCAACCAGCCCAGAAAATGCAAAGGTTGCTGGGGGGAAGGGGATGACAGATGAATATTCTGATCAGAGGGAGAGAGAGAGAGAGAGACAGTTAACATTTGTTGATAATGTGAACAATAGATAATCTAAATGATTATGCCCAAAACAGTTATGCACAGAACTAGCTATAATTAATTGAAATAACCATTCTTAACTGAGAAATAACGTGAGAACTGAAAAGCAGGAAGGAGAGCTTGTATTTCTTTTCCACCGTATAAAAGTAAGAAATCTTAACTAAAAAGTAAGAATGCTTTGCTTTCCTGGGATATGCCAGGATCTCACAGGAGTACAGCTGAAATAATTCCTCCCTCCCCTTTCAGAAGCAGGGAGATGGGTGTAGGGGAAAGGGGGGGGAGATTAAAAAAAAAAGCTAAAGCTCATAGCTAGGGTTGAAAAAGGGTTAATGGGCAGCTTCCCCTTCAGACTACCAGGAAATACTTTTGAAGAACAGTTGCTACTTCCGGTTAGGTGCAAAACTCCCCATCAGAATGAGCCAATCAGAAGCAAGTAACACTTCTATTCACACTAGGTTAGGCAGCCATTTTGCTGATTGACTATAATACATTTTGTTTGAATAAAGGTAGCAGTCAGCAAAAAAAACAGAAAGGAGGTGTTCACTACCAGATAAAGAAGCTTTCTCCATTTTTGATCTTAGGCCTGTAATTGTCTCTGGAACTTACCAGCAACTATTCCTAAAAGGGAACTAACTACTGGCTGGAGAGCAGCACACTGGGTATGAACACTAGCCTGGTATTACAATAGGTTTTCTCTCTTTTTCTGCTATTTTTATTTCAAAACACAATTTTGTATTTTAGTACAAAAAGAGATCTTACAGTAGCACACAGAAAAAAAAAGAAGTCTAGACTCAAATGTGAACACAGGAACATTTTTCAATACGTGAAGTTTTCTTTCTCATTTTGCTTGATTTTTTTCCTCTTCAGGTTTCAGCCTTAAGGGGTAGACCAGACACAACCAGATGAACTAATTCTACTTTATTGTAAGGTTACATTAGTAGAATCTTGCAAGTATGAAAGTACTTCTCTCCCCCTGTCCCCTTTACAGCCCAAGAAACTTTACAGCCCAAGAAACTGCCCAGAGTCACCCCACAGTGAGATGGGCGGTGACAAATTTGAAATATGAATAAATGAATAAAAATAAACAAACTAGGGAGAAGTTCTTCTGAGCCTCTTGCCCTGCCCACATTCCTGTTGTGGGCTAAGCTGCCTTTTATCTAACGGTTCCCTTGGCTGTGTCTCATTGCCTTGACTCCCAAGGTCATTCCACATACCATTACATCAGGGTACCTTAATATGGCAGCAAATAAAAAAAGAAAAGTGTCAAGTATGGATTGACTTATATTACAAGAGTGGGATCCAACATCATAAAGGTCTTGCATAGCTCAACAACCTCATCAAATTTGGAGAGCATCAACTGGTTCCGGCATGGGTAGAAAAATAAGTCTCAGTATAGAGTCACTTTTTTGTGAGATGGGCGGTATCTAAATTTGAAATATAAATAAAATAAATAAACAAATAGTCTCCTGCCTCAGTAATACAGGTAGTCCTTGGTTAACAACAATAATTGGGACCAGAATTTCTGTCACTAAGCAATGCAGTCATAAAATGTGATGTCACATGACATCGCTTAGCAATGGCAATGCCTGCAGTTCCCATTGCCATTGTTAAATGAGGATTGTGGGTCATTAAGAGAGGACCTGCTTGCAACTTCCTGCTGGCTTCCAACAAGCAAAGTCAGTGGGGAAGCCAGCTGGAAGTTACAAGTCCCAGGTGGTTTGGAAGCAGGCCAGCCAGCAGGCAGGCAAATGGCTGCTGCCAGGTGGGGGAAAGTGAGTGTGTGTGGATGGCCAGGTGAGGTGCAATGGGGTTCATTGCTGACAGGTGGGGGAGGGTGCACAAGGGTGCAAGCAGCCCCAGAGCCATGGTGTGGGAAGCAGCTCTAGAGCCACGCACAGCAAATAGCTCCATTGCCACTGTGCAAGAAGCCCTAGCCCTGTGGCGAAGGATTGTCCCATATGGCAGCGTCATGCGGTGAGGTGCACTGCTAAGGATCATTCCAGCCAGTAGGGTCCCAACCCCCACTTGCCCACCTGTAGCTCTCACCTGCTGGCCTGCGGGACATTTCTGCGGTGCCTCCCCACGAATGGCTAGGAAGCCAAGCCCAGCAGAGGGGAGGCAGGTGAAGACAAAAGTCTGCTGGGGGGGGGGGCGGCTGTAAATGCAGCCTGGCTCAAATTTTTATCATGTGACCGTGGGGTCACTGCAATAGTCGTAAATTAAAAGACCAGTCACCAGTCCATTTTTTCAGCAACACTGTAACTTTGAACAGTTCCTGAATGAATAGACATTAAACAAGGACTACCTGTAGTTTAATGATGAAACTTTCATCTAGAACCTGTGTGGCCACCAATTTTTTTTTTTAGATTTTTTTTTATCCTGCCTTTATTATTTTTTTTATAAATACGGTGGTGAACCAACCTAATACTCCTTCCTTCTCCTATTTTCCCCACAACAACAACCCTGTGAAGTGAGTTGGGCTGAAAGAAAGTGAGTGGCCCAAAGTCACTCAGCTGGCTTTCATGCCTAAGGCAGGACTAGAACTCACAGACTCCTGGTTTCTAGCCTGGTGCCTTAACCACCAGACCAAACTGGCTCTAAACAAAGGGCCAAAAGCTACCCTAAAATATCTGACAGACTGCCTTGATTTCTGGAATCCACTGCCTTTTTGAAATGTTAACTACACCTCTCCCTTGCTTAGCTTGACTTTTGGATTTCCTGCTGGCTATCCTATTGCTTGAAACCACTAAGTACCATGGAACTCAGTTGTTTATGCTTGTTAATGTGTTTTTTAAAACTCTCAAGCCTTGGACAGGACAGTTTAAGGAATATATAGATTGTCTGCCTACTTCTTTTCAATCTTAGTATCTCTTTATTTTTTTGATACATAAAAACTGCTTTAAGACTTAATGCTTAACTAGCACATTCATTAATACTGACAGTTTAAAACTGCAACAATGTTATTACTGCTTTCAAAGCATGCTCTATTGAAGCTTGCACTTTGTTGGAAAATTCAATTTTTTAAAAAATAATATTTTAACACATCTTTGTTTAATGATCAATAACTTATTAGCTGGATGGATCAGAAGATGATAGAATTTTCATTTTAATGAGGGATTCTACTGCAACTCTTTCTTCGATATAAGATGCAACTAAAGAACTCCAGATCTTAATCTTGCAAACACTTCATAAGAGGTTCTTGGGTCTACTTCACCACTAATTGCCTGTTGCCTTATAAAGAACTTCAGAGGACTTGATCCTACTATATATCATTTGGATTATTTATAGTTCGCTTTTTCAGGAGATGATACTGAGACTCTTACTTAGGAAGCTATAATTGCTTGGGCTATCAGTACCTCTGAAAAGATGAGGGTGGATATAATTTCATATGCAGATCATACTTTGTTTTACCGACCCAAAAACTCTACTTCTACTTTTATTTCAACAACAGCAACAACAATAATAATCTGTATCTTAAATGTATCTGTATCCTTCTACAAAGATAGATAAATATTGATATCATTGGGTTGTAACAGTAATGCTATTGCTGACATACTCAGGGCCTGATATAAACCTCCAGAAACTTTCTGAATTATCTCTGCATCAGGCACAAATGAAACCCAACCAAAATAGGTAGAGTCTGGAATCTCTTCAAAAAACAGGCTAAACCATTATTTAAACATTTGTTGATTTCTATTTTATATTATCACCTCATTTTATCCTATTATTTTTATGGGATTATAAATGATCTTATAATTCCTTTTAAATGGGGAGGGGGGAGGCATTTCTATCCTCATTATAAGATAGATTTGTTTCAGAATCAAGCTCCCCTTTGGATTCAGCTTAAGAATTATGATTTAATGATGTTGAAATCTTGGAAGACATTATTGCTGTACTTGTTCCAGAATCTGTTTCATTATCAATCATTAAGACTACATGGGATACATGGGTATACAGTATACATGGTATACTGTTTTGAACCTTTTAAGGTAGCCCTCACTTAACGACTGTTCATTTAGCAACCATTCGAAGTTACAACAGCACTAAAAAGTGACTTACGACTGTCATAACACCCCTGCGGACACAAAATCACGATCCAGGCACTTGGCAACCAGCTCGCACTTATGATGGTTGCAGTGTCCCGGAGTCACATGATCACCATTTGCAACCTTCCTAGCCAGCTTCCAGCAAGCAAAATCAATGGGGAAACCGTGTGACTCACTTAACCATGTGACTTGCTTAATGACCACGTGAGTCACTTAATGACTGCCGCAAAAAAGGTCATAAAATCAGGTCTGGTCACATGATGATTCACTTAACAACCACACCACTTAGTGACCAAAATTCTGGTCCCAATTGTGGTTGTTAAAAGAGGACTACCTGTGTTCATAAAAAGCTCATATTTATTTTATTTAAATTTATTGGCCACCCAACTCCAGTGAACTCTGGGCAGCACACAAAACTAAAAAGACATAAAAACAATTAAAGCTTTATACTTCTATAAAGTATTATAGAATACTTGGAATTAAAAATTATAGTTCTATGTATTAGTTCCCTTTTGCATTTTCTGAGTTTTTGCACATTTTTACCACTACATGTTTTGACAATGTAGGTCCAAACATGGTGCTTATTTATTTTATAAACAAAGGCCTTGATAACAGAATCTGCCAATGTGAAAAAAGTTGCCCCCTTAGTTTCAGTAACTGCTTACCTGCAAGAACTGCAACGAAAACCTTCTTGTAACTGGTAACCAGTTTATCACACTGCTGTACAGGGAGTTTGGGCCATTCCTCATTCCCAAGCTGCCTCACTCTGAGGCTTTTCTAACATAAACTGATTGTTTCAGGTCTTGTTGCAGTATTTTTATGGAAGGTTGTATTTTTGAATTATGTAAATTCTATGTAAATTATGATTTTATCCATGGGGTGGGGGCAGCAAAAAAATTACTTCTCAGAACTGGAAAGAAACTGCACTCCCTGATGTACAATTTTTGATCGCTGATAGGTGTTCACTTTTTTCAAATGAACCGGTTCTCTATTTAAGATCTCAATTTACATGGTCGCCCATCTCAAATTCATGGCTGTGGGCTGCTAATAGTAAATAAATAAGTTAAAAAAACATAAAAGAATACAAACAAGAACACACATGTAATCTGCAATTGAGGTAAAAAAAAACAAAAAACCACCAAGCAAAAGCCAACAACAAATTAACACAACCACTGCATGGGCTCTGCCACAATTGTACTATCAGTGAAATGGAAAGCGTAATCATTACTATTATAATTTATTATATATTTATTTCACCTTCTTAATATATATATAAAACTCAAGGCGGTGAACATACCTAATATTCCTGCCTATTTTTCCCTCAACAACCCTGTGAGGTGACTGGGCCAAACTGACCCAGCCACTTTCATGCCTCAGGCAGGCCTAGAACTCACAGTCTCCTAGTTTCAAGGCCACACACCAAACTGGGGCTCTACTTATAATGGTTTAATGATGCATTTCAAAACTAGGGTGAGTAATTTCCTATATGTTTTTGCTGTTCTTTTTTGCTCTGTGTCTTTTTGGTATGTTTAAACATAGAATAATTTTAAAACCTTTTCAATGAGTTTATGTCTAGAATTTGATTTGGTCATTTCTAAACACTGAATTCATTTTTATTCATTCTCTTATAGGTTGCCATATAAATTTTGGATCATTTTCTTGCTTCATAACCCCTTACCCTTCAGCTTCAACTGATGATCTGATAACCTCCAAGTCCTAAGGGACCTCCAACCATCCCCAAATCATGAGGCTACCACCTCCATACATGACAACTGGCATGAGGCTCTTATTATGGAATGCTGTGGGTTTTGCCAGGGCTAATGATAACTGTATAGTCTGAAATGTTCCACTATTTATTTATTTGCGCACAGAACATTCTTCCAGAAGTCTGAAGTTGAAAAATGGGAGATAAGCATCAATATTCTTTTTAATGAGCAGTGGCTTCCACCTTGCACAGATGGTAGAGTCCTAAACATTGACTTTGACCAAGGAGAGAGAGGTCTTCAGGTTTTTAGATGCTTGTCTGGTGTCCTTTGTAACTTCCTGGACAATTTTATGCTGTGCTCTTGGAGTGATTTTAACAGGACAGACATTCTTAGAAAGGACATAGATATTATTGTTCAAAAGCTTCTAAATTTCACAGCTATGCCTCTGACCGTGGATTGGTATAGCCGATCATATTTTGCCAACTGACTTTCAGTCATTCTATAACTATTACTCTTGGAGCCAACTAGCATCCCATTCCTTCACCACTGCTGTGGCCTAGGACCAAGAACTCTCAGCAACTAACGACGCAGCTCTCTACTCTTCAAATACCTCCGAGAAGGAACATGCACAATAGCAGACTACAATTATTGCCATAGTTCAAAGTAAACCATAATCTATTTTAACTGAGGTTTAAAGCTCTGCCTGGATGCACACATGATACTGAGCCATAAACCATGGTTTACAAACCACTATGTTGGATTCATACAATACAGTAAGCCAAAATTTAAAAACTGTATTATGGCTTAGTGTGATAAAGTATGTAAACAAATCAAACTGGTGTCAATGTCCAACTCTCACTGAAATGATGGCTTTTGTGATTTATTATTTATAAAATAGCTAAAGATGAATAAGAATTAAACTTTTATGTTCTAGTGATTTGAATGAACATCCATCGTATTCCTTTCTGGTCTGTGTGTCTTATGAATCCTGTATAAAAATTCTACTTCACATGACATAATGTATTCACTGAGTGAAGTATATATCATGTGACTTATCTTCCCAATGAATCAATACAGTCAAAATAGACCATCCAAGATTTCTCAACCAGTCTTATTACACAGAAGCTATCAACAGTTACCCAAAGCCAAGAACAAGCAATAATATATACTGCCTGAGTAAAAAACTATTTTTATACAGTGATTCAATCAGCAGCATTCTTGCAATGACTGAGATTAGTGCACAGGCACTAAGTCACTGTGCAAGACAAAATACCATAACATTTCTTTGGAGGAAAAACATAAAACATAGAGATTTGCTATTCCAGTTTACTCATCTGCCAAATGAAAGTATTCTGTCTAATTAGTAATCTTAATAAATGACTAAGTTCTATGCATCCAAAGGATTTGGACAAGCTATTTTTAAAATGGGGTGGGGGACTTAGATATACTTCTGATATAAGATGAGGAAGTGGTATTCAGATAAGGGAAGGGAAGAGTTTTCTGGGCATATTTAAATTGACTCATATTATTCATATTTGAGTACCCCGCTGCTTTCTTTCTAAGCACCTACAGGAGTGAACTGGTTTTCCTAAACTTTCCCCACAGACTACAGTATATAGATAGGTACTGAACTTAGTATTACTGGAAGGTAGAGAAGGATACAGTCACCCTATAGCTGCATAGCTGATTCATACCAACCTCTCTATGTATCTTTTGTTCCATCAATGGAAGAACCAATTATCCAGAAGCAGAAAAAAGACATTCTTCTACAAAGCCCAAACACCTTCAGAAGAGACTCTTCTCTTTTGATGGTATTCAAATTATTTAGTATTTGGTATAATATCACATTCCTTTCCTATTCTAAATGACCTTGCAAGTGTTCTGTTCCATACTGAGGAAAATATACAATTTAAATACAATTTAAAAATTAATGTGAAAACAACTTTGTTCAGTCAGAAGAAAGGACCACTGACTTCAAAAATGATGAATCTAGGTAACTATGTATATTGTGGATATGCAGTGGGTACAGGTAGTCCTTGCTTAATGATCACAATTGGGACTGGCAATTGTTACTAAGTGATGCAATTGCCAAGTGAAACATCACATGACTATGCTGGACTTACATAATTTCTGCTGCTGTCACTAAGCAAAATCACCCATGGTTGTTAAGTGCAATATCACGTGACTGCAACTTGCGACTTACTGCCAGCTTCTCCACTGACTTGTTCATTGGAAGCTGGCTGTGAAGCTCACAATGGCAATCACATGACTGCAGGGACATTGCGACCATCGTAAGTTTGAGGACTGCTTGTAAAACTACTTTTTCAACACCATCATAAGTTTGAACGGTCACTAAACAGGGCAGTCATCAACTGAGGACTACCTGTAAACATAAAGGGAGAGCTAATAAGAATTTGCCAAGGGAGTTTAGTGGGAGAGTTTAAGAGTGGATCCCTAACAAATTTTCTTTCTAAGTCAAAACTCTGTACTTTGGTAACATGAGAGCCTGAGACTGAGAAGATGACAGGACAGAAGTATGTGACTTGCAGTGTTTGTGGCATACTTCCCTTCTTGCCTGAAAACAACCTTGCATGCATTTGCAGAATAGATAAGCTTGTAGTAAATGGCCACACTTTATCTGATCAGAAAGGACAAAGATTTATCCATTCAAAGAAAGGAGGTGCTACAATGTAATTAGAAAGTGACAGCTACTTTTCATAAAGAAAGCAGTTAAACAGAGGACCAAGCCCAAGGGACAACAATAATAGCCAAAAGCAAGACATGAAGAAGACATTTTGACCACTGGAACATAGCAACTGTTTTCAGGCTGCAAATGAAACAGGCTCTGAGTGAAAAAAGAGAAACTGAAGAACACTGGATGATTAAATAGCAAAGAGTATGCACTATGCCCTGCGAAATGATAAAATAAACGTAGTTATTTGGTGACTCCTCCGACTAAGGTCATTAGCCACCTACTAGCATCTTCCACCAGGTATGCATGTCCTATGACACAGAGGCAAACACCTTTCTTGAAACGAAAAGAAAGACCTGAGAATTACTACATGGGGACAACTGAGACCTAGCAAAGAAGGAGAGCTGTTGGTAGGCAAGGGGCTGCTTGTCATTGTAATGGCAATCTGAAGATGGTAGCAAAGAAAAGAAGAGAAAAGTAAGAAAATATGAAGAAGACAAGTGACAAAACCTGCAGAAAGTAAGCAACTCAAGACTAAGAATATGTCCCAGGGGCTGCTTGTCATTGTAATGGCAATCTGAAGATGGTAGCAAAGAAAAGAAGAGAAAAGTAAGAAAATATGAAGAAGACAAGTGACAAAACCTGCAGAAAGTAAGCAACTCAAGACTAAGAATATGTCCCGGGAGAAAAAAAGACAAAGTAGTGAGCTGACAAAGGGAGAATGCATATGGGTATGTGTGTGTGTGTGTGTGTGCGCGCGCGCATGTGTATGGGGAGAGGGGTGATGGATGCTGAGAAACTGTAATTACAATCCAGCTTCAGGAGTTCTAGATAAAAACTGAGCTGGGAGAGAAGACTGAGGGATCTTTGTTATGCAGCATCTATTAAAAGAGGTGAATATTGCTGGGGACAGAGAAAGAAGGAGCTACAAAGCAGCTTTGTGGAATCCTGAGGGGCTGGGCAGGAAGAAGAGGACACCCAGCACAAAAGAGATTCTGCCTTCAGCCAGAGGAGAGTTCCCATAAAGGGTGAAGGCTGAGAAAAAGAAGAATGGTGTGGCATCATCATCAGAAGATGTGTTCTGTTGTGAGAACCAATCTCAAACCCAAATGCTTGAAGGAAGAAGCTAGGACAAGTGACTCTGGAGGAAGAAAGAGGAAGAGATAATAAAAGCCATAAAGGTCTAAGAGTTGGGTTGTAAAACAATAAAAGGTTAAAGAAAGTGTTAGGAAAGATAAGTAATCAGGGAAGAATGAGAAGACAAATGAAATCAGTAACTTTGTGTTTGTATGAAAGATGTTGTTAGTACAAAAAAGTATCAAGGTTAAAAGACAAATTTTACAGACCAATGACTGGTTATTCAAATGATGCTGATGGGTCAGAGTGAATTTCTGGGATTGTGGTCTAAGTTAGCTGGATAATGGACTGCTGATACAAGAGGGGTTCCACCTCACAAGGACTGGTAAAAATGTGTTTCACCAAAACTGTGTGAACCTGATTAGCGGGACTTTAAAAACTAACTCCTGTAGGGAGTGGAAACATACAATTCTGAAGTAAAAAGCTCAGATAAAGATTTGGCACTGTAGAAAATGGGAGTGTTCCTAAAATTGAATTTCTGAAACTACTTAAGGGAAAATCTAACAGAACATTGACTCATAGTTACTATCTTCATCATCTATACACACACACTATGGGAATTAAATCAAAATGAATTTGACTTCTTAATACAGGAAAGCAAATATGGTTTAACTGATATAAAGGAGGTGGTGTGACTCTCATGAATGGAATATAGTGATTAAAGGAGTAGAATGAAAAGAAGCTGTAGTACGGAATGAGTTCAAAATTAGTAGGCTCAAATAGAAGAGTTGCAGAGTATAGCAAACATATCCATTGCTGCTCAGAAATCCAAATGAATAATGTGGAAACTTTGTAGAGAATATCAGGGTTAAAAATAAGTCAAGGAACAAATAAAAGCAATATTGTATCACCTGTCTGACCAAGGATAAAGCCTTCCAAAAGCAAAGTGCAGATCTCTGAAAAAAGCCTGTAACAGTAGTGATGGGAGATTTTTAAATACCCCATCAACTTTCTTCTTCAGAGACTGGACAAAGACCCAAAAGGATCACCTAGTTTTAATTATGCTAATGAACAGATAAGGCTTTGCTGAGGAAGTTGAAATAGCAGGAACAATGCGATAAAGTGATGATTTAAAGCCAGAATTCTTGATTTTAAGGAAAACTAAATCTGACAGCAGTCAAATATGTATTTTAGAAATTTAAAACAGAGGATCTTAATAAACTCTGAGCAATGGTAACAAGGATCCCATGGCAGAAAAAGCTAATGTATAATCTACAAAGCTGCAAACAATTCAAATGGAGAAAAACAATGGAGGACAAGAGAAGTAACAAGTGAGGCTACATAAGATGTTTAATGAAGAACTGAAAATAAAAAGGACACATACAGAAAATTGAAACAAGGCCAGGAAAGAAAGGAAAAGGACAAGGAGGTAGCCCTAAAAAGCTGATGTCAGGAAAGCAAAAGTTTCCAAATGAGCTGAGGTTAACAAAACATGTTAAGAATATAGGTAGTCCTCATTTAGTGACTGCCTCGTTTACTGTTTACAGTTATAGTGATGAAAAGGTACCTTTATAACCAATCCTCGCATTTACAACCTTCACAGGTCTGTAAAGCAAAGGAAAGATGAAGTAAAATCATAAACACATTTTCACTTAGCAACTGCTTTGCTTAATGACCGAGTTGCCAGTCTCAAATGTGGTCACTAAACAAGGATTACCTGTAATACAAAAGGGCTTTTTAAAGTATGTTTAAACTAAAAGAAAAAATCAGCATACCAACTGCTCAAAACACTTGGCAAAATGCTAACAGGTAACCCCCCCCCCCCAAAAAAAGCTATATAACTCTAACTTTAGTAGTCTTCTCTAACAAAAAAATGTGTCTTGTATCAGAAAATTATGAAAAATAGGATGAAGGAAAGGATTGTAACTTGAGGTAGACAGAAAAGTGGTCAAGAAATGCCTCTTTATTTTGAATAAGGTTAAATCTCCAAAACCAGATAAACTGCATCACAGGATACAAAAGGAAGTAGCTATGGTCTGGCTGAACCCTTGTTTACAAATCTGGGAGAAATGGTGAAGGGTCAGATATCAAATACTATTTTCAAAAAGGGAGAAAGTTGAATCTGGGGAACTATATCTCCATCACTCTGACATTTACAGCTGGGAAAATTCTAGAGCAGGCCATAAAGAGATTGATCTGCAAGTACCTTGAAAACACTGTGGCAACTACCAGAAATCAGCCTGAATTTGCCAAGAACAAATCTTATCAGATTAAGTTTACCTAGTTACCCTCTGACATACTGATTAGAATAGTATGACATGGCAATTAAGCTGAGATGTAACTGGTTTGAAAGCCATACTCAAAGAATGCTTATCAAATTGGAGAGAGATTTCAAGTAGATCAGTCCTAGTGGTCCCTCTGTTCTTCCAAATTTGTACTAATCTGGATTAAGAAACAGAGGTAATGCTTATCACATTTACAGAAAAGTTGGTGGGACAGCTAAAGAAAACAGAAATAGAATTAAAAACAGTCTTGGTACAGTGGAGAAATAGGCTGAAAGTACTAGAATGAAATTTAACAGAAAACAGCAAAATGTTTCAGTTAGGGAAGAAAATTCAAATGCACAGATAGGATGATGGACCTGCTCCTATTCCGAGCAGTTAAAGCTCATGCCTGGTTAGATGGATAAGGGATGTCTGATGATACATCTATTTCCCACTAAACAATCAAACAATCAATCAATTTTATTTTAGTCATAGACCAGCCCAGAAGTAATACCATAACAATTATGCCAAAATAAAAATAAAAAGTCATATTGATAGAATAAAATAAGATAAAGATAAAATTATTAACATAAAATTACAGAGTACAGGAATTAAAATCCTATAAAATTACAATTAATTTTACAATGAATAATCTAAATGCTATAAATAATTAGGATAGATAACTATAAAAGGACATTGTATATTCCCCATATATAGCACAATACCCAGGCAGACCGGAGGCTGATTATCTTAGTCTCTTGCTGGCTGACCAGGTGACAGGGATTTCAGACAATGTACCCCAGTTCTGTGTCAGAGCTATGATTAAACATAAACAACTCCTCCAAGTGAGGTGACGCTGAGCCTTAACAAGGCTTCCATAACTCAATATATTTTCTGTTCCTTTTTTTCCCTCCTTTTCTTCCCCCCCTTTTTCTTCTCCTTTTAAATATACATATACCATTCTATGTTTTATGTCTTTAGTTATAATTGGTTGAACCATAATCCCAACAAACCCTAGTAGGGTTTCAGCACATATTAGACTTAATATAAATTAGCATAGCTTTACATTCTCGAAGTGTTTTATAAATTCTAGAATTATGTCCTTTCTCACCAATCTGTACCAAATAAGATGTTATTCTGCAAAACAGCGATGGGGTGACATATCACTGCTTAAGCCTAAATCTGAGTATTAACACTGCAACCCTAGTCACTGTACTACTTGAGTGGTGCACACTAAAGTAATGACCTTCTGTGGTACACACCGGGACTGTACCATAGTAACTGCACAATTTGAGTTGCAGAGAAATTCAGCCCCCCCTCCCCTGCTTCCCTCAGACTTGTTCCCATGGTCCATCTCCTTCATGAATGCCCAGCATGATGTTGTTGAGCCTGTCACCAATCTGCATGAAGGTAGTGCTATGAAGCATATTGTAGCCCGGTCGGAAAACTGCTTATGGCTGCATGCCTACCTTCTTGCCTACCTGATGAGTAACTTACTTTTTTAAAAAAAGATTTCCTATCAGGCAGCTATGGATGGGTTGGATGTGAGTTCTGCCTTGTGTTTCCTTGTGCAGACAAGTAGCCTGCAAAAAAAAAAGGGGGGGGTAAACGCAGTTAAGGGCACCCAAATGCAAAATGATGTGTGTGCATTTAGAGTGCAATCTGTAAATGCAAAGATCCTAATATTATCTTTCAATGATTTTATTGATTTATTGAGGTTTGGTAGGTATGCATATTCTTCTATCCTGCTGAAGTTGAATTTCAAGGTGCATTTTAAAAATTGATTCTTTGCATTTTAAAATATACCTTAAAAGATCAAGAATAAGACTTATCAGCAAGCATAAAATGCCTGAATGTACAAAGGCCTGCACATACGCAAAACCTCAACAAATGAACAGAGACTTTCTAAAAGCTATCTATGTTACTCTGGTTGGTTTGCTGAGCTTTGGTGTGATGTGTGCAGTCTGGGCATGCTTTTGTGTCTTGTTGAAGGTGAACTTTCAAAGTATATTTAAATGCAGGTTTTGCTGGTTTGACAAGCCTGGCAATTGCAAATGCAGTAATAGTGGGTGTTGGGGGGGTCTTTTGTTTTTGTTGTTAATGTTACTGATGCAAAAATTAAGCAGCAGAAGCACTTTTTTTACACAAATTTTCAACAAAGAACAACAAAACAGTTACTTTATGTTGGCTGGATTGCAGGATGCAAAAATATGTGCTAAAACTATTGCTTGAAGTTTTGTAGGTGTTCTTTATTTTTTACTCTAAAGCTACATGTGTAGGTGGAATAGCAATCTATGATTGTTACCAACTTGCAGTAAAATTGGCTATATAAAACCTTTTAAAACAGTTTTTAAAAAAACAACAAAAGAACTCCAACCTCTGCATTTTGAGAAGTTCTTGTTCTACTACCTTCTTTGGCAGGTAGTAATTTGGTAATTAATATGTATCAGTATACAGTACTTAAATCTTTTAATGTGCCATCTGTGCAATTTTAATTTCTAGTTGATGTTGAACTTAAGGGTGAATTTAAAAATGATGAATTTTCATGTGTTTAAAAGCTTCACATTTAAAAGCTCAACATCAACAAACTACACAAAGATGTCAGTGAGGGGTACGCAAAATTTGGATTCTGAACGAATCACCCCACTGAAGCAAATCTGCAAACTGAAGACTCACTTTGAAGCAATAAATCATGCCACAAATTCAGGGGCTCTTCTGCTGCTTCTGCAATTGTTACATACAATGTTTCAACTTCATTTGCATATATGGGGAATGTTGACAGCATGGAGAATGTCTGACAGACTCTCTAATACTTTCTTAGTTACAGCTTTTTGTATTGCTGAATTTCTAATACAATTTCTGTTGTTTTATATACAAAAAACAATATAACACTACCAAGTAATTGATAAAAAACATGAAATAACTAGTTAAAAAACAACACCTACTAGTGCACAATCCTAATGGCAATAATTAACATATCAAGCACTCTAAAAACAATTTACTTGCTTATGGCCTTTTTAAATGAGATCAACTAACTGTACAGGTAGGTCAATGAGACTCTTTGATTAGAGGAGACACTATTCAAAAAGAAGGAAGTTGCAAAGGAGCAATATTGCCTCCATCCCCCTCATTTCTTTAATGGGAATTGTGGCCCTTGAACATCCCTTCCCAAGATGGGCACCAAGCTAATGCCAGCTTCAGCCAAATGTTTATTGTCCTAAAAAGGAAGGAGTGGTGAAATACAAATACCCCTTTTTTTCCCCTTGGGCCAGCCTCTCCCTGTGTGATATTTCCTGATGCTGCTTCCGCTGCCATTGCTAATTAGCAGTATTGCCAGAAAGCCCCAATCATGACACAAATGAGTACTTCCTTCTCAAAAGGGCCATATTTGCCAAGCCAGCTCTCCTAATGCCCCAGAAAACCCAGTGATCAGAGACAGCAAATCACACACCATTCCACCCACAAGAACAAGTCAAGTCAATGGTTATTCTTCAGTGTCATGCCCAGTCTGACTTTCCACAAGAACAAGCAGAAACGGGCTTACTTCTAAAACAGTGCTGAAGCATTTAAAATTGTGGAGTATCCAGAAGTACTGCACAGCTCTGTCTTTCTACACACACACATACCTCAGGGTACCTCATGAACTCATGAAATGTTAGAGTAGTATTTTCACAGACTATTGTATTTATTTATTTATAGCTCACCTGCAATCTTAAGAACCTCAATCTAAGATGCAGCTTAAAACAAAAGGAAAAAAATGAAAAAGCAGGTAATACTTTAACAGCAGATTTTAAATTCTATAATAGAAAGGTACAGATTTTACATGGGACAAAGGGCATGGCCAGGCAGTGGTGAACCAAACATATAAGAGTAAATGCATCCTATTAATTCCTTTTACATCTAGAGCTTGGTTAAGGGCCCTATTTCAAAATAAAAGAGCAGCAGCAACTTTTCAAAAAAGGTGATCACATAGGGATAATAAGAAGTAAAGGAATTATTAAGAACATGCAACCACAGCATCTTCTTCCTTAATTTATGTTCATTTGTTTCTGATTTATTAATGCCTTAAATGTTGATGATGAATGTTCAACTTTTGAACTTTCCTGGTATCTCTTCTTAAATTGGCACTAGTTATTTTGAAATCCATATCAAACCAGTTGTGAGAAGCTCACTGAGGAAGCTGCTGCTCCATCATCATCTTAGGTAATCAAACCAGTCAGTAGGATATTGGAGAGAGTTCATTAGCTGTTAGAAGACATGGCTCAAGTTCTTCCATTATTTGTTGGGTCACTTTTAGATAAATTGGTATCATAGTTAACATACAATTCAATATGACATATTCTGATAAAATAATTAATTTGGCTACAATGGCATCATCTCATTTTTTTTAAATCCCACCTTTTTTATTTTTATAAATAACTCAAGGCAGCAAACATACGTAATACTCCTTCCTCCACGTATTTTCCCCACAAGCAACAACCCTGTGAAGTGAATTGGGCTGAGAGAGACTGCCCCAAAGTCACCCAGTTGGCTTAATTCACTTAATAACAATCAATTCTATATAAGCAGACATTCTAATTACATGTTAAAAAGCTCAAGTAAAAAGAAGATAAATAATGCTGATACACATACATATTTAAAAGAACATAGGAAATCCAATAAGGAAAGAAAAAAGGGAAAACAGTATAAGTATGAACATATGAGTGGATAACTTACGAATCTCAAATAACCACTAGATCTAAAGTAGCATATGGCTAATATATTTTAATATAGCATTAACATTTTAGAGCACTATAAGACATTTCTTACCCAGCTTCTAGTTAAATCATGTCCCTACTGAACTAAAATATTTGACACAAAGTTGATAAGCGTGGAAGAAAAAGTTACAGATAAATAAACAATTTATTTAATTTTTGTATGCTATCCAGAGTCACTGCTGTGAGATGGGCACTCCTATAAATTATATTAATTAATTAAAAGAATACTGTAAGTAATATGTAGGCTATATATCATATTGAAATATAAACTCTAGAACCCAAATTTGGGATGTGGCACAATTCCACACAGTCCAAAACTGGTTTCCAAATACAACTGAACTGGTCATCGGATTTATGTTTTAGATATGAAATTATTCTAGACATCGAAGCATACAGTATTCCCACAATTTGTTTAATCATTCTTCCATAGAGGGGTTCAGTGACCATTTCCATTAAAAAACACACAACATTTTTGTAGTTGTTATTATATACAATGCCAGTTCAGTATATTTTGAAGAAATGTGTGGTTTGATGAAGTTTAATAGAAATATCTCGGGTTGAAATGGAATTACGGCTTTCAAAATTTGTTCCATTCTATGATGAATTAATTTCCAGTTGAACTTAGTAACACTGTCAATACATATGGAAGAAAGATCCAATCTGTTCATTGCATTTCCCGCATTTCAGGGAAAACAAGCTACTCATTTCAGTAATCATGACTGAAGTAACATAACAGCAATAAAACATCTGATACCAGTACTCTCTAAATATGATGTTTGAGGTGAACGTAATATTCTTTTTCTTTTGAATTTTTTACTGTTCTATCTCTATAACTGTATTAAAATTTTGCACCCATTTAAACATATAATCTTGACCTGTTCAAGTTCTGAATCATATTTCAGTAACAGATTATAAATCATACTCAGTAAATGTTCAATATTATGCGTTAAAGGATTTTCAAATTCAGCAAAGTTCCTTACATGGATGTTTCAGGAACAGTACCTCGCTATTATTAATATCATAACAGAGTTCTATCCTACTCAGTGATATATCCTGACTTTTTGCTTATTTGAGAAGCCAAAAAGGGTAATTAGAAGATTTTCATGTCTGAATTTCTTCATCTTCAGGTACCTCATAGCTTGTCATCCTTGCTTCACTAGCTTGCTCCACTAGGCACGGCTCCATTATATCATTCTCTTTTCTTGTATCACTTGTTACATAAAGCCTTGTCTCTTCTGGTGTAAATGACTGATTTCCATCTCCACCTGATGGATTCTTAAAATATTATCACTGGCAGTGCCATATTTATATGTAAAGTTTTAGTTGACAAACCCTATGTGGAAATAGTTCTTAAGGAGATATTAGGTTAGTAGAACTCACACTGTTGATGATAATACACAAAAGCTTCTTAAACATAGAAAGCTTCAACAATATGTCATTCCAAAGATGGAATGAGAACCCTATAGTTCATTGTTACCATTTCCTTTCCTTCCAAAACTGTCAAAAGGAAAAAATAATTGGTACTGTTCTCACCTAAATTCCCTTATATTGGTTTAGTGTAACTGGCTGCTGGAGAGAATTAGATGTATTTAGATCAATGAGCTTTCAAAAAAAAAAATTATTCTCTTTCCTTGACCTTATGTTTTCCAGAAATACAGTAGTGAAGATATTAGTTGATACCTTATAAATCTGGAAAGCTTCTTAGAGTTACAAATTATGATCAAAGTGGCCTATACATTTGACTAACAAGCAAACAAGTAAAAAAGCCTACCTTAAATTTGTAAAAATTGTTGAAATAGTTCACGTTTTCACTGTTTCAATGTATCTAATGGCACATCTGGTATCACAGAGAACCTTTCAGTCAACCTCCCATCTCTTTATCAAAGACAGATCATCTAACCAGAGATTGAATAGCCTAGCTGTGAACTCATATTGTTTACTAAAGAGAATCAGAAGATAATCAAGATTATTGTTTTCTAAAAAAAATACAGAATTAGCAGAGCGTATGATGAAGGTAAAACACTATTTCTAATGTCCCCTGACTTACTCAATGATTTTACTCTGGTAAAAATTCAAGGATACTTCCACATCAGAAGGATTTCTACTCTCCAACACCTCACAAAGCAGTTTGAATCTGTTATTTGATCATCTTTATTTTTGCTGACCTCAAAACACTAAGAATTAGCATGTCAGTTACCTTATTTTTTTTTCCATTCCTATATAACAGTTACATATTTGTAGACTATAATGCAAAGGGTAGAATCAAATTTATAGTATTTGATTCTAAATACTATAAATTAATGCAAATATACATATTTGTGATACACTTTCCTAAAAATCAATTTTATCCAACACAAACTACACATGCATTCAAAGCGTAGCTTCATGAGAGAAAACAGGGTACTTTATGTAGCATTCTTAATCCATGTAGGTCAATGGCAAGGCCCAAATAATGACACTGTCTGATATATTCCAGAACTTGAATCACCAATAGAATGGATCATATACTGTATGTGCAGAAGTTTTCAGCAGACATATATACAATACCGGAAAATCAGCCCATAATAACCGTATTTTGGTCTGTATCCAAAATAACCAGCCCAGTTTCAATATGTGGGCCAAAATATCTGAAATACCCATGTTTTGGCTGAGGCATGAACTTCTCCCCACCCCACAAAACAGCTTTTTCATGCATAAAATGAGTTATACACTGAATATTTTGCATATCCCTAGAAAACAGTATTTGTTACATGCAACCTCTAGGCCCAATCTTTCAATAGTTGCTATCATTGTCCCAAACAGATAGGAAAATATAAAGGGATTTTGTTTTACAAACAGCGGAAGGACCGCCTAGCAAAAACAGAAGGTGGCAGCCTTCCCATAAGGTAAGATACTACTGTACCAGAAAGGTATCCCTGAGTACTCTTAGTTAGCAGCTGGAAAAAGGTTTAGAAGTGTCACAGAGATAACAAAATGGGAAGGGGTGGAGTGAGACTTGAGTTGGGGGGGGCAGCTTCTACTAAGGTTATAGATGGCTTCTTTTTATGTGATGCGTTGTAGCCTTTACAAGGGTATCAACTATTCCAAGGACAGGAGATTCAACTTCTATTTTTACCAAAGCTTCAGCACAAGTGTCAGCTCTTAAGACAACCATATGCAACAGCTTAAATATACTTTTATTTGCTTGTACATATTTCCCTCTTCCCCAACTTCTCCATAAGTCCTGAAATCTATATGTCTTCCTACTTCACTTTCTGAACAGGTTGCTAGTGCAAATTCATGTATAAGGATGACTTATATATGTTTTTAAGGCTTCAGCCATTTCAGAAACCCTAGCTAAGTAGAATTGTTTGTCCTGTTCAGCTGTTGTGGAAGTAAAAAGCAATCTCCAAGAGACCTAAGAAAACAGGGCAAATTAATGATTAATAGAAACACTTACATGCATTCATTTACATGGATGCCAAATGCACAGTTGCTAGAAACAGCTATTTGATAAGATTCAGAGGAACTCATTCCATGCAGGGGTAATTTATTAAGAAAGAACTCAAAATGTACTAGAAAAGAGCCAGCAGCCCAGGTTTCTAAGCCTCTAGATTTAGAAACATTTAAGTTAAAAAAAAATTTTTTTAAGGAATATTCTGTCTGTTCAAGAAAAAAAAAGTTGAGAGTAGATTTCTTAGATACTGGGTCAATGTGTAGGGTGATGGTTTGCTATGAGAAGAAGCATTTTTGGAAAGGTTATAAATACCCATTAACAACATCTTCAGGCACCACCAAAAGTACCTCAAATTGCAGTTGCCATTACTAACTGATCACTGTTCTGTTTCTATCTGCACCCTATTTGGTATCAGCATACTGTTGCACTATTTTTATACTAGGTTCTTAGCAAAAATCTGTACTGAAACCTGAAGTACAATCTTTCCATCCCAAATAAATTCAAGTTAAGAACTATTTTTACAATTATCCCACAGTCTACTCTAAATAGGAAGAGAAATTTTAAAGTTACATCTTCCTTTCTTCCACAAACAAAAAAGAAAGAAAACATTATCTGTATCACCAAGTACAGCTGCCTGAGAATAAGTTCCACTTAATGTAGCAGGGCTTAATTCTGGTAAATATGGTGATATCTGGCAACTTGGTAAATATGTACCAAATGAAACTGTCCCACTCCTGACTTCTCAGCAGTGTTCCAACTAGAACACCAAAAAATATGTAGGTTACTCAAGTCATTGGTGTTTTGTATATCATTGTAGCAAAGCATATATCCTTTTCTTCTTTCACATTACTGGTGACACAACAATCTCCAGCTACTATTTTTCACATATATTCCATCATCTGATACAGGAAATAGGTAATTATTGTGTGTAGTGAACAATATCTTAGAATCAAACCATGACCGCATTAAACTATGAACCCTGCTTTAGAAACAAAAATGCTTATGAGACTGCATAGAAGATAAAAGAACACCAAGAGATAAAACAGCATGAATAGAGTGATACTTTTAGGCTCATTATCATTAAATAAATACATGTACCCTGCAACATATAACAACTACTGTAATAGAACACAATAGAATCATATTTTTACATTTTTAGATATAAATATTTAAATACCTAGAAGTAAAGGAAGAACATTATAAAACCTTATTTCCTTCATATTTTGGGGACTATAAAAGCAAATAATAAATTCCAAAGGCCAAGCCCAGACTGTACAAATACAGCCAATTTGCACCCATCCTCTTATGTATCAATCATATTGATACTATTCCCCAACCTAACATCTTCCAGATTTGTTGCAACCTCAGTAACTCATAACTTACTGATGGTTTTCCCTATATGTCCCACTTAGGAATATTCTGGAAAATTAAATGCAACCTCCAATGTATCTTATATTTTGTGTCTGGGAATTATAACTTCAATTGTTTTGATTGCTCCTATCCATTTGACTTCAGGATGTTTGGTTATTTCAAAAACGTAATACAAGAAAGCAAGATCTACTTCTCAAGTCACACAACAATTAATCAAAGTAGATAACAGCTGGAGTGTGATAGATTCAGTTATTGATAGAAATCTGAAAGCAGCTCTTCTTTTTCAACATGATCAACTAGATACCTCTGCAAAGATCTCAGAAAGAACAGTAATCCAGTCCCTGCCTACAATTATCCCAACTGCCCCATAAGCCAACATTCACAGGGGTACTGCCTCTGCATCTGAAGATTTTATATAGCAGTCAAAATAGCTGTTGACAGACTTAAGCTCCAGAGGTCATTTGATCCCCTTAGTCACGTTTAGCCCCGATGAAATCAATGGGGCAAGCCAGTCCTAGGTAATCTAATTCCTACTGGTTTTTATTTTAATTATTTTAATGGGAGTAAAGCATAATTAACCTAGCCTGACTCCAACTCCTGAATCTCTTTTTATAGCTCCTAGGGTTGTGGCCATCACTGTTCTTGAAGCAATGAATTCCCTACCTTCATCATGTATGTTGTGAAGCATGTACTGTCATCAAACTACTGCCGATCCATTTCACTAGATAACTCAGACATTCAATACCATGAAAGAAAAAGTACTCTTCAGTCACACCACGCGTACTTTTTAAGAAGCAAGTCCACCATGTTCTCCAGCACAAAAATGTCCTTAAGTTGCTTACGGGCTTAATTTTTTACGTTCTGGCGAAAAACACCAATGGTACCATATGAACCCAAGAACTAAACGAGCTACGCAAACGGAGCACACCCCCCTCCGAAGTTTCTGGCCCCTTCCCCATCCAAATCGGCCGTTCCGGCCAGTTAAATGTGGCCCGGGAACTTCCATACCTTTTGCGGGGCTTTGAGCAGGCGGTGGACCCCGGCCAGTTGGGTGGCCAGGGGGATGTCCTCCCTGAAAGAGTAGAGGGGCGGCCGAGTGGGCTCGGGAAAATTGGTACTATTGAAAGGATCGGTGTCGTCCAGAAACTGCACCCTGCAAACCAGCGTTGCGGTAGCCATGGTGCAGCCATTCAAAAAAACAACACAGACATACAGCCGTAGAAACAGCGGCACCAAAATGCAAGGTCGAGGGGAGCTCCGACTTCTTTCTTCACCACCAAGCAAACGAAAACGACCCGCTCCTCACACACACAAAGTTAGATCCAAATGATCGGGCGGTCGGCAGAAAGCTTCGCGCGTCTCTTTTCCCGCTGCGAAGGAGATGTGGCGTCAGTCGCGCGGGAGGAGAGAGACAGAAAGAAAGAACGAAAGAACAATATGCACGCAATCCAGGAGTCTTGCAGAAAGCAGTCATCTCCCGAGCTGAACTCGGGCTGGTAGAATCGGGATGAGCCCACGAAAGCTTTAGGCACTCATCGAGGACAGCGAGATTAGAGCTGGCGCACCTTCCAGGCAAAGTCACTGCAGAAAGGAGAGGTGGCTACCGGAGCGAGAACAAGTTCCCCGCGGCAACCGATGGTGGTGGGGGCGGGGGCGGGGGCGCTGCCTCCCCCATTCTCAGCCGGCCGCTCACCCTACCAAAGTGGGAAGCAAAGGCAAATGAGGGAAGCGGCTGCTGCTGGGAAAGTTACTCCCCTCCCCTCTTCGCAGTTGCGTGCGGGAAGCAATTGCCGGCTGCGCCTCCCAGTGGGCGCAAATGAATGGATCTAGCAAAAACGCTAACTTTCCACGCCTGCCTCTTTGCCAGCGAGGGCCTAACTTCATGTGGCGGTTGGACCTTTATTTTGAAAAGACAGGGTTTTATTTTAAAGAACCCTCTCATAGATTGGTTTTAGCAATGTAATTCATGGGTGCATTGTATGAAGTAGTGTATGATAACGGAGAAGCAAGGCCGGTTTGCAAGGATAGAAACATGCAATGAATAGTGTTGGGATACATTAGAGCTATATTTCCTTTCTCCTAACTTAGGCCTTTAATGGCCTGGGCTTACTATTTCTTACTCTTTTTCTGCACTTTGCATAAGGTTGTTTACTTATGGAATAGGTATAATAGGATTTGGATGGATGGATTTAAGGAAAAGCAGCCAGAGGCAAACAGGCAAGAAGAGGCCGAGCTTAGGGTTACCAGATACCTGCAGAGGCAAAGGAGGACACGGACAATTGGAAAAGAGAACAAAGGTGGGGGAAAGGAGGACATACTGTTTAACTTTCTTGGCGTACATGACAAAAATTACAGTGAAAAACTGCAAAGAAAAAAAATACTCAGGCTGACATATATATGAAATTATTTTTTCCAGCATCAGAAAGACTGGTTCTTCAATCGCGATATTTTTCCAACAAATCTTTATTTTCAAGAACACATGCTAGAGATAATACAGAATCAATGTCATCCTTTTCAAATTTCACCATAGAAATGTATGAGAAATCTTGTGATTTACAGACAACAGTGATCATAGGTTTGAGGGACTGGATTCAAGCTGATTGCTGGAATCAGGAAATAAATAACAAATCTAAGATGTTGAGTCTTTTGATGGATGAGGGAAAGAAAAGCAACAATTTACAAGGTAAATTGTAAATACATGAAAGTTTGAATGACTACAGTTGTGAAAACAGTCCCCCACAAAACCCAAGACACTCAAAGAGCCAGACAATATTTGATTTTAAGGGTAGACCTGCCAGACCTGAGGATAAAAAGGAGGACACATCTGGTAAACCGAGCCATGCTTCATCTTGCTGGCATCTTATGGAAGCAAACCCTGCTTTGCACCTTTGCTCTACGTTGCTTTTTCTGGGCATTATTTGGCTATGACATCTCTGCTGTCTCTGTCTACTCCTTCATCCTCATTCATTTCTCTCTCTCTCTCTCTCTCTCTCTCTCTCTCTCTCTCTCTCTCTCTCTCTCTCTGGGCTGGGAGCATTTTTTTGGTGCCTTCAAGTCAGTCTTGACTCCTAGCAACTGCCTAGACAAGTCCCTGCCGTTTTCTTGGCAAGGTTTTCAGACATCATTTGCCCTTGTTTTCTTCCCAGGGCTGAGAGCTTTGTGCCTAAAGCTGGACTAGAACTCACGTTTCTAGACTGGTGCCTTTAATCACTACACCAAAGTGGGCTGGGAGCATGCCACAGGGTTTTTGAAACTCTTCTGTGGATCCAGAGGGTTTGGTGAGAATGTGATAGGATTTGGTGAGAGACTAAGGGGAAAAAAGTTCACTCAGACATAGCAAATTTTCTGTGACTAGAATTTTGCCTCTTAAGCCAGGGTTCCAAGTTGTTGTTTTTAAACTAACAGGTTCCGCAGCCTGCAAAAGTTTGAAAACCCCAGGCAGACAAGATTGTCATAGAAACCATCTAGATTCTCACTTGCTTCTTTAAACTGTCCTTCTGAAAGGAGTAACAGTGAGGTATTTTCCCAGTCATCCAAACCCTCACCCTATGCATGGAAAAAGTATAAGCCTTTTTTCAGTTTCTTTTTCTTAGACTCTACAAATGATGGTGAATAATTACTAACCTGCTTTCTTCCTTAGAAATGGTTGGCCTGCTCGCATGTCTTACCTCTTTGGGTGATACAGCAAGAAAGATTGAGCTTCGCACAGTGGTGTCAAACTCAGATAGAAACAGGAGCCACTAAATTGTACATAAGGATCCCTGTGGGCTGCATAGTGACTTAGAAAAACACACATGGTTATATATTTATTTTTTTATTAAAAGATCAATACATTAAAATCAGATAGGAACTAGAAATAACTAATCCATAAAAAAGAAACATATTATTACAAATATGAGGATGTATGTGTATTTTTGTATATTTATTACCTACATGCAAACAAATCAGGTAGGAACTAGTTATAGATAAAAAGAAGCATACAATTTTATGTTTTAATTTCAAATAGATTCAAAATCATTACAAAATATGTCACTATGAGAAGGTTCAAAATTAACTTAAAATTCTTTTACCAGAAACTATTTTATGAATATCGGGTACAACTTTTGTGATAACTCAGTTTTCAGTATGGATGATAAATGCTCATTTGTTAATCTTACCCTGTGTGAAATTTTAATAATCTTCAGGAGTGAAAATAACTGCTCACATAGGTAGGTACTACCAAACATTGCTAAGATTCTTGCAGCAAACGTGCACATTTCCACAAAATGTCTTGGCAAATAAGAATAAAAATCTAGAACAATAACTTCATTATACTTTTCTTTTAGCACTGTGTTACACTGAATTTCAACAAGTTCCATTTGAATGTTACTTTTTGCTCTTTTAACATCAAAAGAAAACGGAGCGCTGAGAATAGTAAAAAATTGTTTTCATACATTTTGAACCCTTCAGATCATCTTTCAAATTAAACTAGTAATTCTTGAATATTTGAGGCATAGTTGCTGAAATTATAAGAACCAAATGACTCTTGATCAGATTTACATGTAGGAAAATGAGTGAAATCACAATTTTTAGTTGTGATTTCTTTTAGTTTCCCAAAGTGTTATCTTAAATGGTTTAATGTAGTTGTACATAAATGTTACAACCTAATTTCAACCCTGAAGTTTTAAATTCATCTCATTTAAATGCCCCATAGTATCTGCAATAAAAGCCAAATCCTGGAACCAGTTCTTATTATGAAGTTACTGTGGTGACTGTCCTTTCATTTTAAAAACATTTCAATTTCATGGCAAAGTTGCCAAAATCACTTCGAAACCTTATGACAGGAAAGCCAGCAAACTTCTGCATAATAAAGTAAATTTTCCTGTTCATTTTCAATTTCCAAAAGTAATGAAGAAAACTGCTATTGATTCAATCCTCGAGAATATATAAAAGTCCCTGTTTTCTTAATAAACTTCAGGACATGTTCCATTTTCACTTCTTTTAAGCACAATAGTTTGTGATGTATAATGCAGTGAACATGATGAAACTTATTATCAGGAGCAATTTCATTCTGCTTAGCCAGTAATTTAGCTACAAATCCATTTGTCTTCCCTGTCATTGCTGCTGCACTGTCTGTAGCCACATATACTAGTTTTCATAATGGAAGATTATACTTTTCTAAATGTCCATATACTTAAAAACTGCCCAGCTTAAAAACTTGCAACTGAGTTGCAAGCCTGGAGTTTTGGTGATTGGTGACTAAATTTATTATGAAATGCAATATTATCTACATTTTATTGTATTTTTATTTTATTTTGTTAAATAGTTCCTAATTGCATTTTAATCTGGTTCAGGCCACACTTGGGAACATTGTAGGCCTTGTGTTTGATACCTCTGGCTTAGCAGGTCATCCAGAAGAACAAAAAATGTAGTGGTCTAGTCATCTGTACTCTATTCCTAGGTTATGTGTGGGTGGGGGCAAGTGACAAACAATTTGCTGTGACATCACAAAGCAAACTCTGTAATATACATGGTTGAATCCAACATCAGGATGGAAGTATGAAAGAGCAGGGGTTGTGCTCTGATGTCACTGTGTTGCATGTGTCATCACAGCTAGCTGTGGGCCCTTAAGCATTCTTCAGGAAAGGTGGCTATCCCCTCAGCTTTCTGAGTAGGTAGATGTAATGGTCTGTGGGAATATCCTTGAGAAACAGGAGGAGAAAGAGCTGCAGCGAGGACAGCAGTCAGATAAGAGGGATCTCACTCCACAGAAAGAATGGGGTGGGTTAAGAAGGGACCATCCCTGTTTCCCTGGTAAGTAAAGGCAAGAGGGGAGAGACATGCTTTCAGACATGTAAGATTCTATTACTGTAATCTTACAATAAAGGTAGTGTTAGTACTCATGGTTTTGTTTTCTTGTCTGGACTACCTCAAGGGGCTGACAGTGGATGAGATAATAAAATGACTTATAACCAAATTCTTCTTGTGGCAGAAAGCACATGGGCAAGAATAAGTGGTCAGGGTCCTTGGAGCTGTTAGGACAACCATCTCTGTGTTGGAACTATGTCCATCCTGGTTGGTAAAATCTCCAGGGTGGGGGTATGTAGTTAGATCCAGGCAGTGGATCCATCTCAGTACATGCTTGAGAGAGGGGATGGTTCTGACGGCTCCTAAAGAGGTAGTGGTCTGCCTCCTCCTCAGGAAATCATTGCTGGATGCAACAGAACTGAACAATTTTTATCTATTTTCCAACCTTCCTTTTTTAGGGACAGTTGAAAAAGTGGTTGAGTTACAGCTCCAAAGGGCTTTGGAGGAAGCAGATTATTTAGACCTCTTTCAGTCTGGATTCAGGCCTGATCATAGAACTCAGACAGGATTGGTCATGCTTGCTGATGACCTATGGAGGACAAGGGACGGAAGTGAGGGATCCATCTTGGCCTTCCATGATCTCTCAGTGGCTTTCGGTACCATCAACCATGGTATCCTTCTGGACTGGCTTGGGGAATTGGGAGTGGGAGGTACAATGGTGCTGTGATTCTCCTTCTTTCTTTGTGGTTGTTTCTGTTCAGTGTTGCTGCAACTCACAAAAGCTTGTGCTTTTTAATACATTAGTTGAAAAAGATGTATCAGACTCCTTCATATAAACTGTTCAGAGGAGAACAAGAAGAATGATCAGGAGATTGAAGAAACTGGGAATCCTTGAGAACTGAAGATAAAGGTGGAGGATACAATGGTACCCTTCAAATATAAAGAAGATCCAGATCTACTCTCCACTGTTTCAGAATTCAGGATACAGAATAATCAATTTATGTTGTAGAAAAACAGGTTCCAGTTGAATGTTAGAGAACATTTCCAAATATTTAGAATAGTTTGACAGTGGAATCGTTTGCCAGGAAATGTGATGGGCTCCCCTCTATGGATTTCTTCAGGCAAAGACTAGCCAGCTGTCTGTTTGGAATACTTTCATGTGAACTGTGGGTTTGGAGTCAATGGCCTAAATGCCCTCTTCCAACTTATGTTGGGTAAACATAATACACTTAGCCAGGTGAATTACAAGCTGGTAGCTACATTCAGTTGTGCTTACATTACTTCATTTGTATGCATGTTAGTGTGTTATGTGATTTGCGTTAGTTATGTGATTTGTTAGTTTATGATATGTTATGGGATTTGAGTTAGTTTATGGTAGAGTGTTCTGTGCCAACGTAGGAAACCTAGGAAATGGATTTATTTAGTAATATGGTTAAGCATGTTGTATCCTTATCATTTAGAGATAAAATCCTTATCATTTAGAGATAAAAGCTATTAGCATTTAGTCATACCACTCATCTATATAATCTACCCTCCAATTTGTCATATGTGCATATTCACATTCAGGATCTTATCTTACTGAAAAAAGCAATTCTGTGTTTCTCAGTTCTGTAACTTTTCTGTGCCACTGGGTTTCAAAATTTCTATTTCAAGTCCATGGTCAAAAAATGCCTGGTATGCCAATAGATTACTTATATCCAGATGGTCCTCTCTCTGATGGGTTGTAGAAAAGATATCTAAAACCAAGAGCATCCACTGCCTTTGCAAATATGCCCTGCAGACCTGGGTGCCATGCACCTGGAGTTGAGAAAGAATACATATGGATATCTTAGGGAGACATAAGAATGCTCCCTAAGATATCCATATGTGCTCTTTCTCAACTCCAGGTGCATGGCAGAGCTCCACAAACTCTATCAGAAATTCTAAGTGAGTTTGTAGGAGGGTTATGCAATCCCCAATGAGCAGCCAAACTCTAGAACTGAGGACAATCTTTTGGATGGTTTTTAGGGGGCTCCTAGACATCCCAGTCATAATTATTTTTAATAGGAGATGTGTATGCTTAGCTTCCTGGATTGTCTCAAATGGGCATCTTCAGAAGAATTCTCCATAATTTTCAGTTATTAAAAGTTAATAATGTTAATACTAGTGGACCTTATTATCTGTGATTTTGTTATTTCCTGATTCATGTATCCAAGGCTGTTAAATATATACTTGGACTCATTACTCATAGGAATGGTTTTGTGTATCTTCAGTTTTTGGTGTAGTCTGCCATTTTGCACACTTGCAGAAGCACAAAATCTGGCATACAAAATCCTCAGCAGTTTGCAGCATTCTTACCTTGTATGGTCATTTTCCTGCATGTTACTTCCTCTGTAGTGAAAAATAAGCAAGCACACTTTGGAGAGGTCTATCTGGAAGCAGATGCCATCTCAGTCTTTCATCAACTCCATCAGCAAGTGTCCTGCACTGTGATGAGAGGCCACAAGCAGGAGGAAATTAGCAAGATCCAAGCAGTTTTATTAACTTGGTTGTAAATCAGTTAACAAATAATGCTAGGGCTTTAAAATAGGAAAAGGTATGTATGCAGTTATCCTCCTCAATTCTTGCTGTACTGCCTCGTGGTGGTGGTGGGGTGTTCTGGGAGGGATGATAAAGAATGCAGGGATGTTCGCCAGGAGTATATACAGTACTCCCAGCAGGTCACCTAAGGCATAAAGGTCATTCCAGCTGCTAGTTAAAACAAGGAGGCACCTTTGTCAAGCAGCAGCAATAGAGGAAGATGCTGGAGGTGGATTGTCCTTTCAGTGACAATAGCAAAGGACTGATTTCATACTGTGTGGGAGAAGTCAGTGCTAAACCACTCTTGTATTTTACCAAGAAAATCACATGGATAAACAAGATAAAGTGTTGGACAATATAATGTTGAATGACGGACCCCTCAGGTCAGTTGGTACTCAATCTTCTAAGGAAGAGCTGAGGATCTCAGCTGAGAAATGCTAATGATGTTTATGAAGTGGCTAAATTAAAGTGTTTGGAACATCTATTTGCTGATGTAGCCATATAGGAAAAGAAAATCTGAAACTGCAAAGACAGAATCACAGTGGAAACATGGAATATAGGAAGTATGAACATGGAAGAACTCAACAGAGTGAAAAATGAAATATATTGGCTACACATTGACATCAGCAAATTGAAATGGACTAGAATGAAAAGTCATACTATTTACTACTCGGGGCACAAAAACCAAATAAGGAATAGTGTGAGTTTCATAGTCAGGAAGGATATAGCAAAGACTGTGCTTGGATACAATTCAGACATTGATCAAATAACATTATTAATTATTAATAATATTAATTAGACTTTACCTGTTAATATGATTATCCAAGTTTATGCTCCAACTACTGATGTAGAAGAGAGTTTTATGGTCAAGTTCAAACTGAAATTAACAGAACATGCAATCAAGATATGCTGCTTGTGGTTGGAGCCTGGAACACCAAAGTTGGAATTAGTAAAGTTGGAAATGTAGTTGGACTGTATGCCCAGGATGCAAAAATGAAGTTGGAGAATAGTTTATCAATTTATGTCAATCCAATGATTTCTTCATTACTAACACATTCTTCAATGCCTATATGCATAGACATCACCAGATGGAGTACACAGAAATCAGATTGACTATATACATAGACCTTCACCAGGGTGATATGTTCCCAACCTGGCCTTTCAGGTCTTCCAATCAAGTCCAGCTACCTTGCTGCTGGTTGCCCTCTCTCCTTCTACCTTTCCTAGCATTATAGACTTCTCAAGGGAGTTAGGTCTTTGCATAATGTGTCCAAAATATCATTATTATTAAACCTTTATTAGCGTTAAAAAACAACAACAGAAATACAAAAACACTCATTGACATATTGTAAGATTAGTCAAAGAGAAAGCCATACTCATTGAGAGACTGCAGCATCAAGTTCAAAAGGCAGATGGAGGCTGTTTTGCAATCTGATAAGGACATCTTCTGGGGTCTGCAAAGCATGCTCAAGCAAATTAGCATCACCAACTATTTTGAAGATGCAGGTACACCCATTACTGCTGAGTCATCTTCAGAAAGCAACACCAATACTTTCTATGGCTTGGAGGAAGGGGGGGAGGAGGAGGAGGAGGAGGAAGGAAGGAAGGAAGGAAGGAAGGAAGGAAGAGAGAGAGAGAGAGAGAGAGAGAGAGAAAATAGATCCCTTCTTGAAACTGCTGTGGTCTGGAAACTAAAGAGAGATGGAGTGCTGATAACTCCAGCAGTGGAGTGAAGAAACTCCATTGTTCATTATTCTTTGTTCTTTATTTTGTTTTTTGTTACTGGCTAGAGATTGCAGATAATTATTCTGTATTTTTATTATTTTAAGTAAAATACAGTATTAAGATTTACAAAAATATACCGTATTTATCAGCGTATAACACGCACTTTTTTCCCTAAAATTTGGGGCAGAAATCCTAGTTGCATGTTATATGCCGATACTCAAGCATCAGGGCTGGGAGAGTGGAGCCTTCATTTGAGTCAAGGCTGTAACCAGGGCTACAGCCACGCGCTTCCCACCTCCTCCTCCAGTTGATGGCACTTAAACCATCAATCCTCTGTTTGCTGTCTTTAAGGAGTTGCAAACCTCCTCTGTTTGCAGTCTTTAAGTAACATCACCTGCACGGTCCAGCACTCAGTGCGTCAGAGCAAAGTGCCGGCGCTTTGCTCTGATTCATTACTACATGCCGGACCGTGCAGGTGATGTTACTAAAGTACCACGAGCTTCCCTCCTCTCTTTGCAGTGTTCCGGTATGTAATAATGAGTCAGAGCAAAGCGCCGGCGAGGGTGATGTGAAACACTACTTGTTTCAGTTTCTTAAAACTACTGGTATCCCTAATGGAATCAAGACAAAAGCATTTAGCACAGGGGTCCCCAACCCCTGGTACCAGTCCATGGCCTGTTAGGAACCGGGCCACAGAGCAGGAGGTGAATGGCGGGCGCACAAGCAGAAACCGCCGCTCCCTATCGCTCGCGCTACCGCCTGAGCTCTCTTCGTTCAAAGAGGTGCTTTTTCTTTCATATTACGTATTTACCTTATGTTGTTCAGTCGTTAAGTCGTGTCCGACTCTTCGTGACCCCATGAACCCTATCGCACCAGGCCTTCCTGTCCTTCACTGCCTCCCTGAGTTTGCTCAGTTTCATGCTCATTGCTTCAGTGATGCTATCTAACCATCTCATCCTCTGCTGTCCTCTTCTCCTTTTGCCTTCAATCTTTCCCAGCATCAGGGTCTTCTCCAAAGAGATCTCTCTTCGCATTAAGTGACCAAAGTATCTGAGCTTGAGCTTCATTATCAATCCTTCCAATGAGCAGTCAGGGTTGATTTCCTTTAAGATTGACTGGTTTGACCTCCTAGCAGTCCAGGGGACTCTCAAGAGTCTTCTCCAGCACCACAGTTCAAAGGCATCAATTCTTCGGCGCTCAGCCTTCTTTATGGTCCAGCTCTCACAGCCATACATTACTACTGGAAAAACCATAGCTTTGATTATGCGGATCTTTGACGGCAAGGTGACATCTCTGCTTTTTAATATGCTATCTAGGCTTGCCATAGCTTTCCTCCCAAGGAGCAAGCGTCTTTTAATTTGATGGCTGCAGTCTCCGTCTGCGGTGATCTTGGAGCCCAAATAAATGAAGTCTGTTACTGCTTCCATTTACCTTATAAGTGGTATAAATATTAATAAACAAAATGTTCAGAGCTCCCTTTATTTTGCTTCCAAGTCATTTATTTTAAATTTAAGGTTTTTTACTCAAATTTCCTTCTTAAAATTAAGGTGTGTGTTATACGCCTGTGCATGTTATACGCCGATAAATATGGTATTTGTATTTTCACTATTCTCTATTTTCTTTTATCTGTGCCTTGGGTGGCCAATATATATTAGTGTGGGAGGATGGTTGTGTGTGGGAAGTGATTTTCTGGTGCCTCAGACCCTAATTCAGTTCCCACAGGCTCAAGGACTTACTATCCATGCTGTTGTTATCTGTGGTTAAATGCTGGAATGTAACACCTTCAAATAACTCCCTTAATTAACAGAAGATTACTCAGTAGATGATATGGAAATCTGCCAGGGGCCTATTACAGAAAGATTCCCCAGCATATAGTCTTATATTCTAACTGAAATCTTTTTTGAAATGGGTCCAAATAATCAGTGTAATCTATAATTTCAACATGATCACATTTCCTATTACCTTGGGACAGAAATGATGTCCCAAATTTCCCAAAAACTAACTCAAGGGAGGGTTTAGTAAAAGTTATATGATCTCCTTTGGGCATGATATAACATACCCCTTCTGCAAAGAGATGGTAAACCCTTCCTTAGCTTAAATCAGTGCTTCTCGGAGGGTTTAGTGAACCTGGAAGGGCATGGGTTGAAAAAACAGGTGATGACATTCTTGTCTCCAGACTTTCTGTCCATGTTTTCAGTATCTACAAGCTGAAAAGAACATGGAACAGCAGAACCAGCCTAACACTGGATTCTAAATAAAAATGTAGTAAAATTAAAATACTGGG
Organism: Python bivittatus; assembly: GCF_059951505.1. Taxonomy (NCBI): domain Eukaryota; kingdom Metazoa; phylum Chordata; class Lepidosauria; order Squamata; family Pythonidae; genus Python; species Python bivittatus. Next base: position 1,397,580 of record NW_028277028.1, read on the forward strand.
AAAGGCTATTGTCATCTTGTGAGGGTCAGGGTAGAGGTGTTACCTGAAAGTCATTATAGCCAATATGTACTTTGCAATGTTTGCTTGCTTTTAGATATGGGGAAAGCCCCATTTTGCTGGAAACAGCCAATCTCTGTTCTTCCCTGCACTGATGTAAACACATGCCTAAGAAACGGATAGTATCCTGATAGTCTTTCGCAGATAAGGAGCGAATGGCAACTTGAGAATTCAGTAGCCAGAGACATGAGAAAATGAGAGTGTATTTAAAAAAGGGGGTGGGGAGTGACTTCAGGACTTTATTGTAGGTAGAGATCTTAGACACTTATCACAGAAAAAGATTGGTGGTAGTTTGCCCATTGCTGTTTGGAGCTCCAAGCAACTGAAGAGGCAACAGATTAACCATTTGTTTCTCTCTTTCTCTTTGTTGAGTCTTGTTATACTATTGGTGTGCTGCTGTATTATTAAATCAGTGTGGTTAAGTACAATAATTCCACCTGTCTTTTATCATACTCATTACGATAAATCCTGGAACCTTTCTCATTACTGCTGGCAGTGTAGATAATCAGAGTAGTTTAATCTGCAAAGAATTAAACAAATATATAATGACAATGAAACATTTTTTCAGGGATATTAGGAAAAGAGTGCTAACACATCATACTTAAATATTAACTTGGTGTGTGCATGGATTCCTTTTCCACAGAGAATAATGTAATCATAGCTTTCAAAGTAATATTGCTCAGTTAGGTCTTCGTTACCGGCTCTTGCCAGATATGGATACAAGTATAGCAAAAGATTACTTGCATTTTTAGTTCTGGCCAGGTCTAGTAAAAAAAAGTTGGCATCTCTGTTTCAAAGCTCAAAGAATCGAGTTCAACCCCCTATCTAATGCAGGAATCCAAACTAAAGCATCTCAGAAAGATAGCGTCTAGCTCTGCTTGAAGATATCCAATTAAATAAAGCCCACCACCTATCTGGGTAATGCAGTTCTCTTTTGAGGAGATTGTGCCAAGTAGGAATCGAGTAGCTCTGCTTTTATCTGTATCTGTATCTAACTAGATAAGCCCTTTTTATTTTAGCATTTGGTAACTTCACCTCATTCTGAGCTTTTGATTTCCTTTAGCTCTACAGTTTCAAGCCACCTGCCTTGTCTTTTTTTTTTCTTTTTTGACTTGATCTTGTTCCCATTTCCTGTATGTGTACTTTCATTTTCAGATCTTCACAAAAGTTTTGATTCATATGCTGACCTCCATTCTTTGTCCTCGCTGGATTGATTGCAGGTTTGCTTTTGCTATCACCTCATTTCAGAACTTAAAATCATCTTGAAATTCTTTTCCCATTAGCTATACTACCATGGGATCATACTTATCACTGCTCTAACTTTATTAGAATCTGCTTTTTGCTCAGTTTTACTTCCTTAAAATCAAGAACTCCAACACTACAACTTCAGGACCCTTTGGAAGAGTTGGAAACAAGAACAGCTTGTTCAGAAAGTATGCTGTCCCCTCCTTTCTTTTCCACAGCATAATTCAGCAATATTGAAAATTATTTTAAATTTTTCTTTACATCTGGAAAAAAAGAAAAGAAAATTGCCTTTGGAAGGCATTATCTATACCACCTTCTTGATTGGGAGAGCAATAGTAGACAACAACCACACTTTTGCTTTATCTGTATGGCCACTTATTTTAACCCAGAGCATTGCCATGCACAGTCATTTGGATTTCTCAATAGGAATTTAATGCATAGTGGAACTTCTCTTTTTCAACTGCTTCTCCTGCTTTTGAATAAATTATATCTTTCAGTTGCTATATTGAAGTCATCCACCATGGGAGACATCCCATCAGATGCCTGTTGTATTTGATCTTCTGGGTATTATGAGTTCATATTGTTTATTTCCAATATTTGAACATTATTGTACAGAAAATGGTCTTTATAAGCAATGTTCCTGTTTTATTCTTACTGAAGTATTTAAAATGTCCCATTTCAACAACATTCCTACTTTCTATAATGCAGAAGTCTTCATTTGAGGCTCTTACTTGATGGTTTTCACTTCTGCCCCCTTCAGGTTATGCAGTCATACCTGCATACCTGAAGGTTGAGATGCCGTAGTACCTTAGGCCAGGAACAAGAGAAACTGAATTGCCCAATACCAATTTAGTTCAATGAAACTTCTTTTCCAGAAGATTTCCAGTTGTTCGCTATATAAAAGGATTAGCTGACAGAATTTGTTGATACTTTTACAGGGCATGATTTCAGAAACATAAATAGCTCTTTTAAATTTTTCAAATTTAATTTATATATAATGACTTTCTTGTACCTTCTAAAGTTTATTTTTCAAATTTATATTGCTTTAGTGGGAAGATTATTGTGAACATAATTTTTAAGTGACCACATTACAGCTATTATTGGAGAAATTGTGCCATCTGCTGTCCAAATTCCTTGGTTGGAAAAAGTACACTTCAGCAGATTGATTTCTTTTAACATACAGTATCACATAAGCAGCATGTTAACACTTTGATCTGCATGAAATTAGAGCAGAAGAAAATGACCACATTTCATTAAAACCTAGTACTAACAAAAATGAAGGAGCAGTTAACCAAGACAGTGTAGCAAGTAACCATTTGTACTGTCTCTAATAGATTCACCTTTGACAAGACAGTCCAGTAAACTTGATTTGCAGAGGATTTAGATGATATATTTAAACAGAAACATATTAACTCTTTTATCATCCTACCACAGAATGAACAAATTATTGTATGTAAATTAGAACAACAAACAAACAAAGACTTCTGCAAGTTTAAATGTCAGCTGAACCTTTCAATTTTTTCCATCAAAGGAGGCCCTTGATACGCTTAATGGAAAGGACTCATATTCCCAGGAGATATTCAACAGCTATACTGTCAAATGGTTATCTCACTCATGCCCTGGTCACCTCCGGGTTGGACTACTGTAATGCGCTCTACATGGGGCTACCCTTGAAGAGTATCCGGAAGCTACAGCTGGTACAGAATGCAGTGGCACAGATAGTTCTTAATGCCCCTAGGAGGGCACGTATAACACCTCTGTTGCGTGAGCTGCATTGGTTGCCAGTTTGTTTCCGGGTCCAATTCAAGGTGTTGGTCATCACCTTTAAAGCCCTTCATGGCATGGGACCAGGTTATCTGAGGAACCGCCTCGCCCCGGTCATCTCAGCCCGCCCCACTCGGTCCAGCAGAAGGGGCAGGTTGCAGACCCCACCCGTCAAGGAATTTTGATTGGTGGGGTCTAGGCAGAGAGCCTTTTCTGCTGTAGTGCCTGCCCTATGGAACATCTTGCCACCTGAGGTGCAGTGTGCCCCCTCCCTCATGGCCTTCAGGAAAAAGATCAAATCCTGGCTCTGCCAGAAGGCTTGGGGGCCAGAGGGGGGCCCGCACCTATGGAGATGGCTGGTGGGGTGAGCATCTTACAGGTTTTTTAGGGCCAAATTATAGGAGGTTTTAGGCCATTTTTATATAAGTTTTTAACTATTTATAGATTAAGTCTATGTTTGGAGAGTTCTGTGTTTTTTCTTTTTTATTATTGTGAGCCGCCCAGAGTCACCCATTGGGGGAGATGGGCGGCATACAAATCTGAAAATAAATAAATAAATAAATAAATAAATAAATAAATAAATAAATAAAATGAAAACCGAATGGAATAAAATGGAAGCTATGATAAACTAGACAAACTAAAATAGCAGTAAGCTTAAAATTACCAATGACAATCTGAACTCTTCCAGGCTAACTAAAACCCCTTGAAGTAGTCTGTCAGGTTATGCTAAATGAACAGAAATCGTGGAAGTTAAAAAAAATTATGTGGAGGGAATAGTAAAAAAGAGCACCAAATAAATTCTGAACTACAGCCTAAGTAGCATTGAAGAAGCTGGATACAAGAGCAGGAACTTCTTTGCAAATGACCAGTAACCATCCATTCCTTTAGTGGTGATGTGATCCAGTTCCTAAGCAATTTTGATAGCTAGAAAAATCTGTCCCTTCAAGGCAGCCCTGGATTAACTATTAAGTAAAATAAGGACAGGTGCTTAGGGCACCAAAGGAAGGGGGGCATGGCAGAACTTTTCCTCTAGCTATCATGCCCTTAAGTCTTTCACTGCTGCACTTAAGTTTAGTAACTTGTTTTGTAATTGTCCTTATCTGGCATGTTCAACTTTAATTTGCATTGTTAAAAATGTTTTCTTTGGTGTGATGAGTGAATAAAGTTTAAAAGTTTGACTTGAAGCTGTCATCAGATACTACATTTGTTTCTGTCTCATGGAATGAGAGTGAATGAACCCTCCAGAACTGATCATTGCTCTGAAGTTATTATCATGGAATGTAGACAATTAGATGTCAAAAAGAAAGAACAAAGCCTCACTGAATACTTGATTCAATATGATGAGACACATAGTGAGGGATACTGAACTGAGAAACCATAGTGCATATTCACTCAATGCTGTCTCTAACACAAATAAGAACAAATAGGAACAGTGCTATCCTTAACACAAAACACACTCAGAGGCAGCCTGATTCCTCCATCAGTATGTAAATTTTTAGCTATGTCCATAATACTGAAAATCGAGTTTCATAATTGTTAATCACTCTCTCTCTCTCCCTTCCTTTGTCTCTCTCTCTCCAGTGGTTAATTTGTACTAAAGAGAGTTGGACTAAAACAGAGAAATACATAGGCAATATAGTGCCTTCCCATACTGAGGCAGATCCCATACTTTCAGGTGATTGTAATGCCTGGATGTGGATAAATTCTGTATTCCCAATTTAATAGCTTTCTCTTAGGATAGAAGAAACTTTGACTATAGCATCAGTCAAAAGATAAAAGAGTTAATTGTTTTTATCCTAAATGTGCTGTGGGATGATAAAGAGGATGATATGGGTGATCAGGAGTATACTTTTCAAAATGAGCAAGGAACTAATTTTATTAATTATATCCCAGTGTAATTTATTAAATCTAGTATTCTCATTTAAGACAGACTGCCTGAAAAGTGACCCTTTACAGCTAAAGCTTCATCTGTCAGTGATGAAATGATAAATTTCTGCATTGTTAGAATGCATGTGAAGAGTTAACAGCATATTTCCTGTTGAGGAGGGCAGGCAGAAAGTTAAGAGAACTTACATAGAGGCTAGAGGATAAGAGAGGAGAGGGAAGTGGGTAAGAGAGGAGAGTGATAGTTGCTAGGGATTGGGTAAAGCACTAGAGTGTATTTTTTAGAATGGACCCAGATTATCAAGTGAGTTACACAATATTATGGGACTCAGTACCCCCAAAACCTCCAATGATGCCATGAGAAATTTGGTTAATCAAGGGGATGAAAATTTAAGTTAAAATTAACTTAAAATTAATTAAGTTGAAAAGTACTAAAAAATAACATAGCTTGGTAGTGTGAGAGTTAATTTTCAGTCACCAGAAAACAGATCTACATGAAATGGTGAACTCCACTCTTCTAGCTAGAAGGCAGGGATGAACACGTTGCCATCTGGTGAAGATTAACCTTTCCTCCTCAGTTTTAGTTCTGCCTTCTGCAGAAGAAGCAGGCTTTTTTCCCTTGGCTTCATTAAGGGTTGTTTAAGTCAAGGTTACAAAGAAAGGCAGTGATAGCATTTACTCTCATACCCTGCTGGGAGTAGAGAAGATAATTGTGGCAAGCTCAGGGGCTGTGGCAGGTGCAGTATGGTTTAGGAAGGCATTCATTTTTGGCAGGAAGAGCAAGTGAGGCTGCCCTGTACAACAACAGTCAGGTCAATCCAGTTTATTGCCCAGAGGTAAAAAAGAAAAAAGAGTTAAAATAAAATCAAGTGATAGTTCACCCCTCTATTGGCCACATGGCTCCATGTGCTGTGCAGGCTGCTTGAAGATCAGTAATGCCTTCTGGTAGACCTCCCCCCACCACATCAGAAGCCTGGTGACGGACAGTGGAAGCTGGGTGCCTCATCTACAGAAAACTCTAGCAGTTTCCCCCCATCCCCCCCAACTCAGAATGGATAATAAGCTTTGGTTAAAGCTTTGAACTGGATTTAGAGACAGAGTAGTAAAATCACTAGCTGCAGAATGATTATATCTTCCATATGTTTTCCCAGTGGCCTCTAAAGTGGATCAGAGAAGGCTGCTTGCCGTTTTTTCCCCATAAAGATAATAAAAAAGGAATGGGCAGGGATGGGATGTTGCCTCCCTTGTTCAACAAGTGTTATATCTTCCTTTGAGATAAATGGACTGAATAGAAGATACCTCTTCAGATACTTGAAGACAGTTATCATGTCTCTCCACAGTCTGCGCTTCTCCAGGCTAAATATATCCAACACCTTCAAGCAATCCTCCTAGTTTTTTTCCTTCCAGGGCTCTTATCATCTTAGTTGTTCTCCTCTGGACTTGTTCAATTTGTCAATAACCTTCCTAAATTGTGCTGCCCCAAATTGGACACAATATTCTAGATGTGATCTGGCTGATGCAGATCTCTTCACACCATTACTTTTTTTTGATGCAGCTAGGACTACATCTCATTTTAACTCTTGTCCACCTTGTGACCCACCATAATACCTAGACCCTTGTTGTGTATAATGCTGCCCATCTATACTCATGCCTTTGATTTTTTTTCCCTCCCCAAATATAGGACTTTGTATTTTTCCTTGTAGAAATGTATCTTTCGGATTCTGCCCATTGTTCCAGATTATTAAGGGGCTCCTGAATATTTATACTGTTCTCTAAAGTGTTTGCTATTTCCCCAGCTTTGTGTCAGCTACAAATTTGATAATTTGATCACTACATTTTCTAGTTCCGTATTCAAATCATTTATAAATATGTTGAAGAGCACAGGGGCTATAATGGAAGCTTACAGCACACCATTTGACACTTCAGGTTGACACAGAGTCACTGGCATACTCTTGTTCTGGCAGCTCTATAATGGAGGCATAGTCCAGACCACATAAGGTTGCCATAAGGCTACCATAATCCTTGTGAAAATGGTCCAGGCAAACACATTGTCACTGCTCTGCCTTTCCTTCCAATACATTCCTAGTAAAGTTGAGCTGATACGTGTTTTAAATTATGCTTTTATTTGAAGATTGTTCTGGCCAGCATGTTACATACAGGAGTCTTTCCAAGTTTTAAATCAAAGATGGATGGTATCCAGATAACCACTTAACTTATGTTTTTTCTCTCCTTCCATTTGTATCCAGCTTTTCTTTCTCAAGGATGCTCAGGAAGACATGTTGTGACTAATCCCAATCATAAGCACCTTGCAATTCATCAAGATAAACAGGGCGTATCGGATCACATGTGCTCATAGGATTTTTTTTTTAAATCCTTTTTATTGAAGAGTTTAACAATACTAAAAGATAAAACAAACTGAAATCAGAAAGAGAAAAGAAATGACAAAGAAAAGAAATACTAAGTACAAAAAAGGAAAGAAAAAAGAATAAAAGAAAAGAGATAGAAAAAAAAGAATATTTAAAGAAGTGACTCCCAATCTTCCTTGCAACAAGTACAGGCAAATTTAATATTCCCCCACCCCCTATAAGATTACATACACAATTCACTTCTTCCCATAATGCCCCATCCATTCACAAATCCATAAATTGTTTTTGTTTCTGTCAAAGTATCTGCAAAAAGTCTATAAATGGTTTCCAGAATTTATATAAATATTTCTTATTTTAACCCTGATCAAACAAGTCAACTTTATATTCCTTTCTTTTGATTCTGACAATCTTGATATTTAATTCATCAAGCTGCTGTTGTAGGATTAAATCTCCATTCAAACTTTCTTTCTCCTGTCTCAGAGATTTCTTCAAAATTTTAGAAACCCTCTTTTGTAAATCCAATTATAAGTCCTTGCCCAGGTCATTTTTCATCTCTTAGCTTATCATTTGTATTTCCACTCTGGCTGTTATCTCCATCTTGTAATCTACAATTTCTTTATTTTCCAAACGTTTCTACATCAGCTGGAATTTATTTCACTGCTTTATCCTTTTGTTCTATAAATTCTTCCATGTTGTTCTCTTTCCCATCCTTTGTTTCTTCTTTAGAATCTTCTTCAAAAAATACATTAACAGGAGCAGTAATTATTGATGTTAGTTTAGCTATAAGTTTCTTTCCCAGTTCTTCAAAAATCCTTTGAAATGTCTCAAGTGTCATACTTTTATCAGTCATTTTATAAGTTTTACTGCTCCTCTTTTGAATCAAGAATAAAAGACAGGTTTTTCTCTCTTCTTTCTTTTTCTTTTTCTTGCCTGGAAATTTAGTCCCCTCTAGTGTCCCATTTCTATAATCACAAAGTCTCAATTTTTTTTTTATTTTCAAATTTCAACCAAGCATCTCTTTCCTAATAGATTAAACAATTTATGTTCCCACAAAGATATTATTTTGTTTATTTAGTTATTTCAAGAATCTTAGCAAAAGTCCTAATATTCCAAATTCATCTGGTCCCTTAATTTGTTTAAAACTTTCTTGAATTAAATTCTTATTTAGCTTTTTGCCATTTATTTTATATTCTTTAAATTCTTTAAGCTATTAGTTTTTCTTCTAATTTGGGATGAAGTTTTATTCACCAGGTAGTTTTTCAGACTTGTTGCTTGGAAGACCTCTTTTAACTTTAAAATAATTATAAATCCAAAAGTGTTTAGAAAGTGAGGTTGGATGAACCCAGTGCCCTTAAAGGCTCTGCCATGGTTGAGAGCTTGATGGCTTCCCTCATCTCCTGGTGCTCAAACCCATGGGTCAACCACTGTCCTGCAGTGTCCTCACAAGGAACAGCTGCCTGGAGCACAAATGGCCAGTCTCTCGTACTCTCCTTGTCCAGAGAAGCTCCATTGGACCAGTTTCGTCGCTCCTCCAGAGTTGTCTTAGCTTGCCATTGTCTCACTCAGAAGTCCGATTTTTTAAAATTTATAATTATTTTTTCTCCTCTGCCTTGCATTTGGTTAACATTTGGCATTTCATTTTGTACCAAATGTTGTACACATTCCTATAGGATGACCCTAGTGACAGTTGCAGCCATTATTTTTCCCTAAGATATTCCTCCTTAATGACATTACAGCCCAAAGTTGCCTCATCTTTTATTCCTGTCCCCAGTTTGTTTTAAACTTCTCATTTAAAAAATCTCAGTGAATGTTATTCATATAAAAGCATAGGAATTAATGAGGATATGGGGTGTATTTGGTTACTGAATCAATATTTTGTGCCATATTAAATTGAATATTTCTGTACCGTTCTCTATTGCATGAAAGTAACAGGTATTCTGGGAATGCCTGTTATACTCTGCTTTTTCCAAGAATGATAGAAAGCTGTATCTCCTGAATTCAGAACCATTACTATCTTATATAATATGATTAAATGAGAAATATTTAAATTTATAACCCAGTTCCTTTCCTTGGTTAAACTGTAGATGGTGCCATTGCTTTATAGATACTTCCATTAAATGAAATAGAATTTTTTAAAAATCTAGAGCAAAAGCCAGAAGTCAAGGGCTGCCAAAAGACTTAATTGAGGTTAATTTTCTTATCTTTCTTCTTATCATACCATAAACTTGTTTGCAACATTTGTAGCTTTGTATTTGAAGTTAACTTTTAATAGTTGTGTACAATTCATTAGATCTGAGTAATAAATGAAGAAAAAATAGTATAAAGAACTAAAATAATTGCTAAGAAAAAGGTGTTCTGATTTTCTTTTCCTTTCCTAGTTTGAAGATGTAGTTGTAGTGCTTGGAATGGTTTTCCTTAGCTTTGGCTGGTGCATGAAACAGATTTTTCCACAATTAGACCTGTTGTTATATTGACTGCACTGAACTCCTTAAAGTGCTCCTGAAAAGTGGACAATTGGCACAGAGCCCCATCACCAAAATAAGTTCTGATGCCTGCTTTTCTGCTTATATTGTATCAATCACACTCCTATTGCACTGGCTTTTAATTCATTTCCAAACTATTCATTGTGGCTGCTAATGTCTTAAGTGATTTGAGCTCTTTTCTCTTGTCTTTAGGCAGTAGTAAATTTATTTAGTTCTCCAAGACTTTTAGTGTAATCTTGCTAATTATAGCTTTGTTTAAAAAATTTTATCTTTTCATTGTCTTTTAAAAAGTATTTTAAAATTGCATTACTATAAGATCCCTTGGCAGCTCTAAGAGTAGTTTTTAAAATATAAACAAACAAATAGACAAAATGGCAATGCTTCATTTAGCTCACAGTTTAATCAAGGTGGGTAAGAATTACATTGTACCTAATACTTCTTCTGGAAGTAAACATTACAGCCTTCCAATGCATTAATTTGGGATGGGATATAACAGGACACTTATGGGACCAGATCTTTTTCTTTTTGTACATCCACATAAGCGTATAACAGGAATCCATCTTTGATTAATGCTATACAGACATGCAGTATTTTGTTGCTGAAACCAGAAATTGAGGAGGAAAGAGGATAGGAAACAAAAAGAAAATGTGGAGGGGAAAAAAGGAAAGGAAAAATGAACCAGAAAACTTTTTATAAGTGGCTGGCCAGCAATTATTTTTTATTTGATTTCTAACCTGCCTTTCTGCCCATAGATGCTGTATGGAGCTATGCACTGTTTATGGGAGAGTTCTGTCTATACACTCTGAGATAGGCTGGTATAACCTTGGACAGACCTTAGGGACAGTACCGTACCCTGATGAGAGATGTTGCCAGCTAAGACACTGATGAGGTTTCCATCAGTATGACTCATACAGTGTCAAAGCCACACTGGGCCAACTAAATTATAAGCTATGGATTATTGTGGGGTTGCATATCAAGAAAAAGGTGGATGGGCTAAAGACAGCCTCAACAGGAGAAAGGATCTACAGTTCAGAAATAATCAAGGAAAATGTCATGGGGCCAGATGCAAATCCAAACATGATTGTGACATTCAGTTCTCATTCTAGAGTCTCCTGCTCTTGACATTGGGGGGTGCATCAGAATTCCTTTTCTCAGTCCCAACACAATGAGTCATCTGTAGTGAGGAAAGAGTGGCCTTGTCCTACTATCTCATGCAACATAGCCACAGGAGTCAGAAAGTGAGTGGTTAAGAGTAGAAGGGAAGGACTTTAGGTTTGTCTATACCTCCATAATTCAAAGGCCATTCAAATGCTGCTGAACAAGAAGACTTCTTACTATCTGTGGAAATAATTCATAGCAGGCATCCCAGTTCTCTATGCTGGTAAGTGCCTGTGCATCCCCCTTAACCTCAAATCTGTGCAGGACCTGGCAGAGCCTATGGCACAAAAGTGTCCCAGATAGAACTCAGGGCTTCCAGTCAAGATGGGCACTGTAGGTTCTGGAATCTCCTTATGATTTTTATCCTAGTTATTGTTTATTTGTTATGTTCACTATTACTACCAGAGCAAAAAACAGGTGATTACAGCATGTTTTGATTTTTGGAGAAAGTTTGTTATCAGCCTCGATGTTATCAGCCTTATTCTGCCACCTTCTCTCCCAATAAAGCAAAAGTGGCAGCAGCTGCTAAAAAATATGATGAAAGAAGTTATAAAAGCTATTAAAGACATTGATAATGCTCTAAATCCCCGATTTAATGTGGCTGGGAACAGGGTATCTCAGGTGTAATTGAGTTACTAAAGGTGGTTAAAACTCTTCAGGACAAAATAATGTCTTTGGAATTCCACTTTCACTGGACTGAGAAAGGCCAGCTGGTTTGGTTTATTGTAGCTTTAACTTGAGAAGTATTGGCTGTGCTGGAAAATTACCATCTGGATATTAAGAAGGTACACTGCATTCCAGCTGCTCCTTTTCATACAACTGGTAATCCTGGTCATGGTGAGGGTGCTTTGATTTGCCAAAAGGAATGACATTTTACAAAAGGCCTGTTTTGCATATGTAATTTAAATGGAGAGATAAAAAGTCTCAAATTGAATTTTTCCTAATTATACTGAGGAAAGGCAGAAAGGCAGAAAAAATATTTAACAATGTGAAGAAACTCACTTGAGAGAAGAATCTGCAGTACACCATTAGGTTTCCACACATCTTCCAAAACTATCAGATGGAAATTTGAAATCATTTCACAATAATCTGGAAGCTGAAAAACAATTACTTCTTTAAACTCCCATTAAAAGACAAGGGTCTTTTTTCTCATTCTCTCTCTCTAATGTCCTATTGTGTTTACAGTGTGTTTGCTTGTATTTTTGCATGACCCTGACTACAGGGAAGGTTTACAAACTATAATCTGTTTGGCAGTTGTTCTCTTCCCTCTTTTTCCCGTTCTTCTTTCTCCTTTCCCATCCTTTTTTCTTTTCTTTAAATCGGCCTTTATTAAAAATGCCTCTCTTCCTTATTTTAATGAATTTTTCCTCTTCTTTTTCCATTTGTTCACATATTATTAAAAATAACAACCACCTGATTAGTTTATTCATTTTCATAAAGGATAGCAGAGATGCACTGTACTACTTGATCACCCATGATAAATTGAGATTTTTTAAAATCTTGTTTTATCACTACAGCTGTGTCTGTTAATGTAGAGAATTAGAGTTTTTCAGAGCAGGAATGCTGGTTATGTCAACAGCCAGCTGCCATGTAGCATCGAGCCAAAGAATCTCAAAGCAAGGTGTCCATTAAGAAAGGCAGAAAAATGAAGTACTGGATCTGGATGTGAACTGCAGAGGGTATGAGCTAACTGCACTCCCATATTGACAGAGGACATTCACTGTTGAAAGTCTCTTCTTTCCAGTGTGCAATTAAGATTCCTATCTAGCTATGACATGTTGAGTATTTGTATAGTTTCTGATGAGATCAAGCCAGGGAGCCTGAGAGTTATTTATATAATTTTATTTTTCTCAATCATTTTTGGACTTTGGCATGGTAATTTGGATGCCATCCAGATATAATATCAAATGACAAATGTTCTGGAGGAGGCCAGCCCCAAAACAGGACTGTTTTATCTAAAACACCTTGAACTTTCACTGAACCATCTCCATGAGAGAAGTTTGGTGTAGTCCAGAAGAAATATGAGTATGTTCCAAAGTTCTCTGGAATATTCTGTGACCTTTGCACATATCTAACAGTATGCTTTGTAAAATCTTTTCATTTTGGGAGAAAAAAGAGTATGATCTATTGATTGTTTGTGGGATGCCAGTTAGGAAAGAATGGAGAGTGGAAGTTGCTTGTAGAAGGAACTTGTAGAGTTATAAATAATAATAATTTAAAATCTGAATAGTGCCCATTCCTTTCCCCTAAGGTCAAGCTATTTTACAGAAACATTAAGCCAGATATAGAAGTATTGCAAGTCTATTAATATTACAGTAGGGATATGATATAATTGTCTCCAGATGATGCCAACCTTAATTATTAGTTCAGAGAAATTCCCTAGCTAGAAAACAAGTTTGACTGTGTGGATATCTGTTTTTGAAATGCCAAGTTACACTGTGAGTGTATACAGGATTTAAAAGAAACATTGAGTGAATGTAAAAGGATTTAAAAGAAACATTGAGATATGATGACTAAGGTCAGGAGGCTGACTTTTTATCTGACTGTGATACCCACCATAAACCAGAAAATTTATCTAGCTCAGTGTAGGTCATTTCTATAATGTGTAACACGTTAACTCTGCTTGAATTGGCTGTTGGGTCCCAGAAGCCAAAGCAGGATCACCGCCTCTGAACTTTTCAGTCCTCGGTGGCTAAGAGCACAAGTCTCATTATTTAAGGAAAGGCACACAGTATGAATTTAAAATAGGGCTGCAATTTTTATTTAAAGTCAAATATTCAAGAGGATCAACCAAAGGGTCACCAATCTCTTGTTTCACTGATATCAGATATTGGCTTTACAAAAGTCAATCAGTATACTGATTGTACAATATGCTAACCATATCTGTAGTAAATTTAATTATTGTAGCTTCAGAACTGGCAGTCAAATAGCACCCCAAGTGATCCTTGTTAATGTTTACTGTTACTCCAGTTACAAGATATCAAGGAAAGAGTCCTGCAGTATTGACACTTTTAATCACTACTTTCTAAGTAGGAACAATGACTTGCTCATTTAAATTGCAGGCTCAAACAGAGCCCTGGGATACTTCTTTCAATACTACAGCAAATTGAGAGATTTGAAAGCTGAAACAAGATAACTGTAGAGTTTGTGATTACATAATAGATTTTCAGTTATTTGCAGAGATGTGGGGTGAAATGCTCTGGCTTTGACTGACCAATTTCAAGAAGGACTTGCTGATGAATGGAGAGATGAACGAGTAAGGCAACCCAGAAAATCTGGAAGAACTGTTCCAATGTTGTTTGTTAATCAGTGCGTGCTTGGAGGAGTTGAAGCATGTAAGAAATAATAAGGGGAAAAGGTTTTATAGCCTCTCTTCATCCCTACTCTCTCCTGCTTCCTGTGGCTTCCTTGGATACCAGTGCTGAAGAACCCATGCAGTAAAAAAATCCCTGTCCTCAGCAGAAAAGCAGTTTATATTTCTCCTGTGGAGCCCTTGGACATCTTGTCAAGACTTGCATTGGCACCTCTGCAAAATGCAACACCTGTGGAATTACACCATGTACCACTATATCTCTCCAACGTCTCATCTTCAAGAAACTTTGCAGGCACCCCTCTCAAGAGCTTAGCAGGGGGCCCTTCCAACTAATTATTATTGGTTGCACAGTCAGCCAGTTGTTTAGACTGGATTTGGCATTTTTATCCACTTATCGAATCCTTCCCAAGGACCTGGGATAGGCAGATGTTGTTGTCTGATGGTATTAAAGGTATCATCGCACGGTGTAAGCTGTTCCAAGTAAAGCTGCCTTTTGCAATTGACTGATGGTGATTTTGCCAATGCTGATGGTGTTCAAGTGGTGCTCCAGATGTTTTGGGATTGTACTTAAGGCACCTATTACTACTGGTACTATCTTTGCTTTCTTTTGCCACAGTTGTTTTATTTCTATTTGCAGGTTTTTGTATTTTGTGATTTTCTCCAGTTCTTTCTCTTCTCTTCTCTTCTGCTGTCTCTAGGTATTGCAATGTTCACTACCTAAACTTTTTTGTCTTTTTTATCAACAATTATTAAGTCTAGGGTGTTATGTGGCAGGTACTTGTCTTTTTGAAATCTAAAGTCCCAGAGCACTTTAGCCTCTTCCTTTTCTGTTACTTTGTCTGTTATGTAAGAACCTGTTCTTACTTGCAGGGAAGTGGTATTTCTTGCAGATATTCCAATGCACCATTGTTGCAACTTTGTCATGCCATTGTTTGTAGTCAGTCTATGTGATATTCTTGCAGCAACTCACTAGGTGGTCCAACTGTTTCTTCAGCTTCTTTGCAGAGGTGGCATTTTCTGTCTGTTCCTGTTGTCTTGATTCTGGCTTTCTATGCATTTGTTCTTAAGGCTTGGCCTTGTGCCACCAGAATTAGCCCTGTCTTTTTCTTCAACTTTCCTCCTTTTAGCCATTGCCAGGTCTTGTTGTTATCTGCTTTGCCTGCTAATATTTTTTTGTGTACTGGCCATGTCATACTTTGCCTTGCCATGTCTCTTTTCTATTCTTCCTTTGGTCTTTCTTGTAGGCCAGTTTGGTCTCTTCAGTATTCAGTAAGCCTTTATGTGTACTAGCTTCAGTGTATCTTCTTAACTGTCTTTCAGACATTCTTCTAATGCCTCTTTTTCTTCTTCAACTGTCGGGTGTACTTGTAACATTTCATGCCCACCAATGCTCCTTGGTAAGTAGAGTCTGTCAATGTCGTTCTGTGGATGAAGGGCATGATTCATTGTCATTATTTTTCTGGTCTTCCTATCCAGGGTTTCTAGTTCTGCTTGAGTCCAGTCCACTGTTCCAGCTGTGTATCTATTGACTGGAATTGGCCAGGTGTTAACTGCCTTATGGTATTTCTGCCACTGAGTTTGGACTTTAAGACCTTCTTCACTCTCATGATGTACTGACTACTAACCTTCTTCTTGACTTCAATGTGCTTGATGTTGTCAGCTTGAAGGATGCCTAGGTATTTGTAGTGACCTTCTTCATCCAGACTCTTGATGTTATTTCCACATGGCATCTTGATACCTTCAGTTGTCACTATTTTTCCCCTGTTGATGGTAAGGGTGGCACATTTGTCCAGTCCAAACTCTATTGCAATATCTTGGCTGTATATTCGGACAGCATTGAGCAGTGATTCTATTTCAGATGGTGTTTTTCCATATAGCTTCAGATCATCCATGTAAAGGAGGTAGGATAGCCTGGCAGATGTTTTTGGTAGCTATGGCTTGACTTGTTCAGTATTGTTGACAGAGGAATCAATGCAATGACAAACAGCAGTGGTGATAGTGAGTCTCCTTGAAAGATGCCTCTCTTGATATTAACCTCTCCCAGTCTATCACCATTGACCAGCAACTGTGTCTTCCATTGCGCCATTGATCTTTGCACAAAGCTTCTGATGTTACTAATTATTATTATTAATATATAAATAATTTATTACATTTATATACTCCCTGCCTCCCAATGACCCAATTAAGAAAAGCTCAGACAACCCACAACAAGCAAGTGCACTTTATTTTCCCTGTTATTCTTTGTCCAACTTCAGGTTTAGAAATACAACTCTCAGCTGTTACAGATTCAGATGCCACAGCCAATTTCATAGATGAGACTACAGTGCAGCCTACACAATTATTAAATAAACTGTGCTCAAGGAAACAAATTGACATGCAAGCCCTTGGAGCTGGTCCTGTTTTGTAGTATAGAATACCTTTGTAACTAACAATAAATGATCATACAGAATTCTTACTGATTGGCTGCAAACCCATAATACAGATGTCCCTGCCTCACACCTTGTCACACCAGTTCCATGTGGAATTCCCACACAAACTCTGTCCCTGTGGTGTGCTGCCACTATCAATAGATAGCGGACCCCAGAATGAAAAGGACTTTCTGCTTCCAGAATAGACTGTCCAGTACAGGCCACCATACAACAAGAAGAGAGGAGGAACTCTCCAACTCCATCTGACTCTGTGTAGTAAGACTTGTCTGGTGATCTTGGGGAGCTGCCAAGCAAAAGTGGGGGGAGTGAGTCTATAGTTGTTTCCCATAGCACCACCTAGTACTTTCTTTGCAGACAGACAGGACAGACTGAGTCTAATGGAGGAGATGGTATGGAGTAGTATGGAGATTACCTGTACGAAAGAATTTAACAGCCATTACATAAACACCAGTTTAGCCCTGAAAAGGAAGTAGAAGTAAACAAGAAACTCAAGATTGATTTTCTTTAAGAGAGGGGGAGAGAATCTTTGTCAAGATTTGATTATTATACACGTCAGCAGTAGAGGTCCAGTAGTTCTTGTGGTGTCTGCTCCCTCAAGGGCTGATGATACCTCAAAAAACCTTTTAGATTGCATGAAGAATTTCTTACAGGCATCAGCTCATTTTGAGCATTAGGCTTCCTGACACAGTCCTTAAGCTTTTGTCATATGCTCCTTCTTCCATTTCCCATTCCTATACTTTTTTTCCTTTACAACATTTTAGAAAGCTCTGGGTGTATCCGTTCTAATTGTTTTTTGTTGGTAAAGTTTAAGTTTAGGATAGCAGCTTCACTTGTTCCTTCTTCCATCTCCTGTCAAATGAAGTTAGTAAGAATGGACAGATTTTGATGATATTTTTGACTCCTGGCAGAGTTAGATTTCTGGCAGATTTATTTGAAATCTCCCATTGTCACTATTGCTTGCTTTTTGAAAGTACGTATACTTTCACTATGACTATGTTTTGTCAATACAACATTTTATTACTGTCATCTTAGGTTATTTAGGGTGTTTTCAATGCTTTTTTTTGTCAGTGTACTGCATATGTAATTCACCGAAAGGAGGAAAGCAGCTTTAATTACTTCATTTCTCTTATAACAATACATAAAATGTAATGCATGAATCTGTAGAGAAAGATCTACAACTGTCATAGTTACTGTTCAGTGTCATAGATCTATAAGTTTATCATATTAAAAAAAGGAAAAACAATCGGACATCTGGTGAGGTACCCCTAGGAGACTACTGAATCTGTAAACAGCTACACTTTGGTTCTTCTCTGTATATGAGATTAAAGCTTTGATTTTCTCCTACATTTGACTTTCAGGTTTTATGGGATAAAAAGGGAGGAGAGTAATGTTTTTTGTTAGTGGCAAGCTTCTGTATGTGCTAGCTGGTTTAAAGTAGGAGAAATGTTTGTTAAAACTGCAATCCTAAAATGTGCTTGCAAGTTTCTAAGGTTATAAAGAACTTAGCTGCAGAAGGTACAACTTCTCTCCCCATAAGGCATTTGACAGAAGGACCATTATCCCAACAGGGCCACCACCATTCTTCTATTCACAAAATCCTAAAGATATCTCAGCAGACACTGTAGAGCTGTCCCTTAGGCAAAAACATATCAAATTAATTAGATGCCATTAAGTTGGGCTTGACTTCTGAGGAGTGCATGAAGAAATATGGCAGAAGTTTAAATAGTTGGTTTCTTTTGCTAGGTTCCATCAAAGATGACTTTGGGTTTGGGAAATGACAAACCTATCAAAGATTCATTTCCCCTAGTATCCTGCAGTTCAGAGTCTAGTCTAAACTCTGTTCAATACCATAACAATAACAATAATGCCCCCATGGAACTTACCTTCTCCTGGTGGGAATATTGTGAGCTCCAGTGAAGGCTATGCTGACAGTGGTCTTGCTATCAAGTTGCTTCAAGCAAGTCAGACAGACCTCAGCTGAGAAGCCAGATTAAGTACCTCCAAAATCCATTAATGCTATGGCTGTTGAGCATCAAGTATCAAGTGGGCTATAGAGCACAGTCTTCTCTGCTAGGCCACCAGGGCATGCAATTTTAATGTACCTGGATGGCAAAAAAAGAAAGAAGAAGTGGACAAAACTGGAAAATCAATAAATCATAGAATGCTATTACTATTCTAAACTAATTATAAAACTATTATAAACATGAATGTTTGAAATTTGGAAGCAGAGATTCCCAGTTTCAAATATTATTAAACAAAGATTCATGGATCAATCTCATGTTATCCTTAAAAGCAAGTTTTTCTCAGATACAGAACAGGAGTCAACTGAGCAAATAGCACATAAAAATTATGTCAGATTTGATGAACCCAAACCCATGACAAATTTGACCACTGAAGGAATGATAAAAAATGCAGTTGAAGTATATTTAGAAGAATACCTAACCATTATTTTTAATAAAAAATTGGAAGCTTTATTGGTTGTTTCCTGAGTTTCTTGAAAGAGGTTCTCATGCAAATCCATCAACTGAGACTAATGATGGTGTAATCTAGTTCATTTCTTTGAAACAACTTTAGCAATGGTACAGATGTTTAGTTTTTCTTTTTTTCATGTTAAATAAGGTGAGAAAATAGGACAATATTGCTATTTATTCAATGGTTTCCTGATTCAAGTAGTTTTTGAAAAGCACAAGAATAAATCTCCTAAAACATTTTGTTCCCAGGTTAATCCTATAGAAAAGTGTTGTTCTATTCATGATTAGAGACATCTGCTCATACTACCTACAAGGAATTCTGAAATTTAGGCAGCCATCTGCTTCTTCTCATAGGAACTCAACAACAAAGGGAGCTGTCCCCACAAATAAAAGATAAAGCATTTTGACTAATGAAAAAGACCTTGCAATGAGCAGATGTTATCCCAGTTTTCGGTAAATTCGGTTTTTTTCAGAAATCATTAAAGATTATATAGAATAATATAGATTCATACACAAGTTTCCTTAGTTAATTTGTAACTGTTTTATTTAGTGAAATACTTATTGTAATTAAGGTAAATGAGCAGATATGAGGTTTTAGCATTTGGAAAGCTAGTGAAAAATTTATATGCATTGACGCAAAATATTTGTAAACCTATCTATAGTGGCTAAAAAACCCTGCATCATTCCATGTTAGAAAACCTTGAAATGTTATTAATTTGAAGAAGCAGTTTGCCATGGAAGAATGGACCAATGTGCCTGTACAGCGATGTGAATGAATGATCATTATCTACACTCAAGGAGGTTCTTGATGGTATAATCAACTACTCAGTATAGATGGTAATGATGTCCACACTGGAATCATAACACAATAACCAAGAGCTATGTGTGCCCATTGTGTTGCCTATATCCTCACTTCAGTCCTGAAACTATGTTGGCTGTTCTAGAAGTAAAAAGCTTCTTTGGAGTGGTAGATTTTCCTTACAGTTAATTTGCAGAGTATTGGAGATGGTATTCATTCTCTGTACGTATGTCACCTCAGTTCAAAATTGGGCTGAAGGCATTGTTTTCTCAAATCCCTTTGTGCAACGCATGCCACATGGATGTTCTGACTAACAGACTTGGCACAGCCAAGACAGAAAGAGAGGAGGGCAAAAGTTGGCTTCTTTGTGCCATTTTAATAAAAAACGAAAAGCTTTTTTCTTTATTTAGAAGCTTTATTACTTGCATGGAAGGTATGGTATTACTGATGCTGTTTTAATTTTTAGAGGTTTTGATTAGTCTTGAATGGCTAAGAGCCCATTACATTGTGCGCTGTCTTCTTTAGGCAAAACAACAATGAACATATCAGGAACCACCTTTGAAGACAGTTTGACATTACAATAAATGATGACTCCATTGTAAAACAGGTCTAAAATTGTATCTAATTTTCCATCTATTTTTTTAAACTTCAGAAAATGCACTTACTAGTATCAGAGGCAGCAGCAGTAGATGATGATAGTTTTCTGTGATGAGACATTGACATTGATTGTAGCTCCCAGGACCTGGGTGCACAAAGTGTGACTCTCCAGATGCAGATAAATTACATTTCCCAGCATACTTCAGTTTCCCATGTGAATTGTTACTGTATTAAGCAAGTGAGTGAGTCATTGGAGTTACTTGTTAATTGAAGACAGAAAATGGTTTATCCAATGTTTTCTTCACTAAAGTTGATAAAGATGTTTGCAGGAATTTTGCAGCGGGGGGGAAACATTTAAGGCATGAGTCACTACAGTTGTCTGTGAGAAGGTCTGTGTAGCACAGCATATTTTTCAAGCTCTATAAACTATCTTAGATTACAGATTTAGAGTTCAAGCTTATGCAACTTCTTAAAGGTTAATGTTATTGTTGACAATGCTATTTACTCCCTAATAAGTGTACATAGGAATTTGGGGATTTTATTTAGGAGAGGTGGCTATTGACATTAGTACTTCTGTGACGATACAAATAGGCAGTGTTACCATGTTATTGCTCACCATTTACCATGGAAAAAGTATAACCCAATTCATAGGATAAATTGGCAAGAGAATTCCTGCACAGAATTTATTTATTCTAATTTGTTTATAAAGTTAAATAAATTACATAATTTATTTTCAGACCTAAGAAAGGTGCTGTATATCATAAAATTAAATGCATATTGAAAGATTCAGTACAAGACTGCTAAGGTATGGTTTTTGAAATTCTGTGTAGCTATTTTCTATTCTATTCTGAGAGTCAGTGTGTCATATATAAATGTGTCATATAGGAAGGATTCAGATTTAAGCTGTTAGTAATCATATGCTAAATGTTAACATTTATGCATATATTGCAGTTTCATACAACCTTATTCCTAATATCATGACACACCAAGCAGATATTGATCAATTGTGTTTTTAGGAAGCTATCATAATCAGATTATGGATAGTGACTGTTGAATTTCTGGCTGCACAGTTGTTAGAATAGATGAAATTTTGGGAAAGCAGTTTCCCTGGGATAGATATAATAGGCATATATTTATCACGGGTGTCTCTATTAAGTGACTGGGAAGAAAATAAGTTGAACTACCTAGTTCCATTCTTTCCTGGCCTAAAATTGACCTGAAAAACTGTAGGTCCATGAAATTTGATTTATAAAAGCATTCTACTATACTAAATTGAACAAACCATTTTCCCACTAGTGACTTACAGTGTCACTCAGCCATCACTGAGGTGATATAAAGTTTGTCCTTATTACTGTTGCATTAGCACAATGATGGTTGGGTATAACTCTAGAAGATACTATAGGGAACTTGTGGGAATCTTCCAAAATTCTTTATTGAAGGAAGGTGTTATTAAATAATGGCTG
Source organism: Python bivittatus (assembly GCF_059951505.1). NCBI lineage: Eukaryota > Metazoa > Chordata > Lepidosauria > Squamata > Pythonidae > Python > Python bivittatus. The sequence goes on from NW_028277028.1 coordinate 1,419,609, forward strand.
GATTATGCTCTAGTTATCCAATAATAATTGGCCGTGTAATTATACCTAAAATTTCTTGATTTACAATGATTGATTGATTATGTGCCATCAAGTCATTGTTGATTCTTAGCAACCAACTTAGATAGATTTTCTGAGAGGCTCTGTCCTTTACCCATATACATCTGCAAAAACACTCTGGAAATTCGTATTAGAAGAGAAATAATAGATGATATGTTGATAGTTTCCTTCAAATAGTGGATCTTTTAATTTTTTAAGATTTTAAATTTAATTTTAAAAATTCTTTTAATTTTTTTACCTTTGGAGAGGATGACTGATGCCCCTTTCTTCCTTTCTTTTCATCTCTGGGTTTATTTTCTTGCCATTGTTGTTCTTTTGTGCTGTTTTTGTACTGTTCTTTGTTTTTAAATGTTTTAACAATTGTAAACCATCTAGAGTTGCTGGGAGTTGGGCAGCATATAAATTTAATAATTTAATAAAATTATTTTTTCTCTTTTTGAAATATTTAGGCTGGAAAGCTCTTTTCTGCTTGATAATCAGGCTTACAGATTTCCTTCTCTGCTGTTGGCAGGAGGATTTATGCTTGATGATTCAAGCAATTATTGAGTAAGGGCGAAGTGTAAGGTTTGCCCCGTTGGACAGAGAAACTCCCGTGACACGTGTGGTTCACAAAAGAGGTTTACTCATGCGTAACGTAGCAGTCACAAGCAAAGCCAGGACTGGCTTGGTACAATTGCATCACTCGTTATATTCCCCCCTTCCCGCACTTTTTTCGCCCCGCGATCGCGTTACCGCTGCGGATTATCGGCCCCCCAATAATCCCTCTTAATTGTCCATGATGGCAGGTTCGGTCAGGGTCCATTGTCCTTGATTGACAGTCCCCCCCCGGCTTGGGTTGGTCCCCCCCCCATTACGTGCAAGCCCGAGGGTTCTGTGTTGCGCGGTGATCTTGTTTCGCTGCCTGCGGCCCCGTTCATTGTTGGCTCGCGCCGTTATCAATGTATAGTTAAAGCTTCTGCTGCGGTTTTCCTGTTTGGCTGGGCGCAGGTGGCCCATTAATTAGCGGCGCTTTCAGTTCCTCTTTCCCTCGCTAGCTACTGCCGGTGGAGTTCGCGTGGTCTGGCTGCGAGCTTCCCCGAAGCCCCATGCTGACCGAACCTGACACAAAGCACCTTACTTAAAATCATAATTTCTTTCCATATTAGGAAAAGAAATATTGGGAAACAGTGAAAACACTTAACATACTTAAGTAAACAGATAACATGTAAAGATGAGAGTTTTTGGCTCAGTAATTGTTCCAAAACTTTCCACAGTACATGCCTATATCAAAGGTATCATTGGGTTTAAAAATAATAATAAAAATATGACATCAGACAAAAAACATTTTCTGAATGTAGGGTACAGTATTCTAGAATTTTTGTTGCCTCACACTCATTTTCGACTTAGTATTTCTGGAAAACATTTAAGGGTTAATGTTATTAATAAGCTTACAAAAAGGTTTCATGTTTTTAAAGAAAGACTTCATAATGATACTGTATGGCACCTTTTATTTCCCAAGTTCCAATAAAGCCAAATAAAGAGACTTGAGACGAGGCTTCTTTAAGATAACAGATGTATATTGATCAAGACACAGCTGGGTGACTCCAATCAACACCCGTTAGAAAGGAATGTTGAAGGAATCACACCTCACAAAGCAAACATCAGAGTTTTATAGACATCCATTAATGTATGCAGGTGATACATTCCCCTATATCCATACATGGGGTTTTGGGGATGGTGTAAGGAGGGGTTGAGGTGGTCCCTGAAAGTTGAATCTAAGTTTAACTTTTTTTTCTTCTTATCTCTCCTTTGGAATCCCAAACCTCTTTCTCCGGACATCAGCCTAACACCAGCCTGGTACGGAATTAATTTATGGCTACAGGCCTCTGGCTAATTGCTTTTAAGGGAGATGGGGTAGGGGAATGGTGTGCTCTTTATAAAGTAAGTTAACCCTTTAAAATAGAGTGCACTCTTACAGGTATAGTTATACATTATGTGAAACATATATATCTATATATCTATAATATATATAGAATATAAAATTGTGTACTAAAATAATGCCCTTCAATACTGTCCTACAACGAAATGATGTTATGCATTAAATAATACATATCGTATATACTGTATTGGCTACATTTTACTTCCAACAGAATACATTTTCCTATCTTATAGGGAATTTACAAACACCAGAAAATGTGAACTATCAGATTACGTATCAGGCAAAATAATCTGAACTGCAAATTATATAAAATTGTGTTGACATGAGGAATATAACTCTTCCCACACCTCAGGATAATGTTAGTGTTCCTTTGTTGTATAGCTATAGAATTACACAGCTTGAATCCCCATGGCTACATAGCAGTGTAATTGATTCCAACTCATTTCTTTGTCTTTGCCCTGTGGCCCTTGGCAGATTGCTCAAGCCATGTCCATAAAAAATGTACACCTTGGCTAGGCATTATTGGATAGGCAGGGGAAGATGTTTTCTTACCCAGGAAAAGGCTATTCTTCTTGGCTGCTCTACCTGATGGGAGAATATCTGAGGGCACCAGCAATTCCAGTTCTTCAAAATGAAAAGCTGGGCATTATGATATACATACAGTATAAACACTGGGTTCTTTCCTGTAATTTCTCCTATTTTGTGTAATATAGTAATTGACTTTTGAATGATTTTACAGAATTCTAAGTGGTTGAGTCATGAGGATCTAGGGACTGTCAACCACTAATGTGCCACACCTTATACAGGAAACCTTACTCCCTGCCCAAGTTTTTATTATTTTTATTGCTCTAGTATGTTCAAGCATTAGTACAGTTGTTGCAGTTTAAGAGCTCCTTTTTTGAGGGCAATGTTTTAAAGAAGTTGAATTCTGCATGCAATACCAGAGAATGCTTTTCTGCCCTTTGAAATCATGGCACACACACCTTTGTATGCAAACATTCTCAGTTTTCTGAAGTTTTAAATATGCATCAATTACATATATAGGACAATTAATTACATATATGTTAAATGTGAGTTTACTCTGATCCCAAATAAACTAGAATTTGTTCCTCTGCTATATTCCTACACCCTGAATGAAATTGTTGAAGCAGCTATTTTTAACTAGGGCTGTGCAGAGCACAAAAATGTGCTTCAGAAAGCATGTCAGCATGAGCAATGCAGCCCTCCTTGAAGCATTAAACCAGCCATCTCCTTTGGAAAACTCATTTAATTCCTTTAAAGATTGTCCTTGGCTGTCTCTGCATATGTATATATGTACAGATGATAGCTTATTTTCATTAGAGCCACCAACAGCTGTGCATGTTTAATGCATAGCTGGCATTCCCCATCTTGTACCTGTACATGTGTTGCTTGCTAAGTGAAAAATTTTGCACCTGTCTCTGTTACATTTCATTCTGCTATTTCTCTTACCAATCAAGATAATTTGAATTTAAATAACAGAATGCAACCCAACTTTGTAATAATGCAGGGCTGAAACCTTCTGCACTTTCCCTTTGTCATTCTGTTTGACAGAAAAGAAATTGCAACCTGAGCACAAGGGAACCACAGTAACAAATTGTCAAGTTAAGCATATTCACAAACAAACCCAGTTTGGCACTAGGGTGAGAAGGCCAGGATTGTTAACTCTTCTGCCCCCCAGCTAAACAACCCCAGTAATCTCTACATCAGAGAAATAGCTCAAAACAATCAGCAACATTTATGTAGGTGCATAACCAAGAGAAATTCATAGAAAATCCATCATCTTGTGCCAAATATTATGATGCCTGGGTAGAAGTTATACATGTGTGCTTGATACTATGAATTCTGACACCTAAGAACAAACTCATTAATCTGAGGCCAGTAGGTGACCTATAGAAACCATGAAAGACAGAGTAATTGGAGAAGGCCTAAAAGAAAGGGAAGTGGCACCCTACTTCAAGGTGAAGGGTCATCTGTAATTACAGAGAAGGAAAGTTTCAGGAAGGAGAGCTATCATTTGGAGGAAGAAGAAAGGTTTCCTGAGGAAGGGAACTACTCCTTGGACCGTAAGCACATACATTTTATATTATGGTTGAGAGTCTCTTAGTGACTTAGTCATTAGAGGCATAGATAGATTAGTTTATGATGAGTTGTGTCTGCTTGGCACAGATGTTATGCCCATATGAATTGACTTAGACCTGTCCTGAGTGAAGAGCTTTCTGCTCTGGAGGTACTATAACTCTTTACTGAAGCAAACAGGCAATGTGATTTGCCTTGAGGAAATGTCCCACATCATCCTGAAGCTTCCTTGTATTGGTTTATTCTGTCACTTGCAAAGGCCAGAAGAGTATTTTCTGCAGGCACTGGGTCTATTCAGAAGCCTCTTCTGACTTGTAAAAATGATTATGTCTGTGGTGCACTAAACGTTTTGCCCAACATTAGTGGGAACAAGAACTAAGAATTTAATGATTGTGTTAAAACTCTGCTGCAAGGCTAAACCTCTTATACAGTGTAATCTCCTGATAATGGAACATATCTTTGCACACATGTACACACAGAGTTACACATGCACACAGACAGGTTAGTCTTTCTGGCTCCCTCAAGCACAACCTTACTGTTACAATCTCCACTGTTGCAACCTCCCACAATCAGACTAACAGGATCCGTCTGTAGACTGTTACTCCATGTTTTATTTAGGTTTAAATTTTCCACTGAAGGGCATTATTTTAGTACACAATTTTATATTCTATATATATTTTATAGAGATATAGATATGTTTCACATAATGTATAACTATACCTGTAAGAGTGCACTCTATTCTAAAGGGTTAACTTACTTTATAAAGAGCACACCATTCTCCTACCCCATCTCCCTTAAAAGCAATTAACCAGAGGCCTGTAGCCATAAATTAATTCCGTACCAGGCTGGTGTTAGGCCGATGTCCGGAGAGAAAGGTTTGGGATTCCAAAGGATAGATAAGAAGAAAAAAAGTTAAACTTAGATTCAACTTTCAGGGACCACCTCAACCCCTCCTTACACCATCCCCAAAACCCCATGTATGGATATAGGGGAATGTATCACCTGCATACATTAATGGATGTCTATAAAACTCTGATGTTTGCTTTGTGAGGTGTGATTCCTTCAACATTCCTTTCTAACGGGTGTTGATTGGAGTCACCCAGCTGTGTCTTGATCAATATACATCTGTTATCTTAAAGAAGCCTCATCTCAAGTCTCTTTATTTGGCTTTATTGGAACTTGGGAAATAAAAGGTGCCATACACCACCATTCAGCTTTTCTGAAGTTCTTTTTACTTCAGAAGGAAAAAGTGGAAGATCTTCTGTCTTTCTTTTCTATAGTGTCAGAGCCACAAAGTTAGGCTGCACATACTTTCTCTGGGGTTCTCCAGGCTCAGGAAGATCTACACTGAAGTGTATATCACAAATGCTGTGGGGGTTGTCTTGCTGTATTTATAATCTATGTGGGATTTAAATTTGGTTGGGTTGGTTATTGATTGGGTGCTTCTTAGAAAGTATCCATTGATTAGTGGTTACATATTAGTTCTGTTGATTGGTTTGCCTTATTGACGAGCCAGTGTTCAGCCATTTTGTATTTGTATTTTATATTTGCCATTTTATATTTGTATTTTATATTTTGTACATTTTTTAATAATTTGTATCCATCTCAATACTTTGTATAACCTCTCCATATTTCAAGGGAAGACACAAGGTCACTTGCAGGTCATCCATTTTGTATTTGTATTTTATATTTTGTACATTTTTTAATCATTTGTATCCATCTCAGTATTTTGTATAACCTCTCCATATTTTAAGGGAAGACACAAGGTCACTTGCAGGTCATCCACCCAGTTGAGTTGGTAGATTAGAATCAGGACATTTACAAGTGCTCAGGCTATTGCTTCCTGAGGCCCACAAAGACTTCACAAAGACCTGATTATTTTGCTGATGACCAGCCCTGCCAATCTTGACTTGTTTTTTGGGAAGAAACAAGTGTTATATTGCCCTAACATCCTCATCTGAAGGGTGCAAGTGTTCATTTGCCTTCTGTTTACCATAGACTTGATTGTTTTGCAAATGATGGACATTACCAGTCTTGCCTTGTTTTGCTGATTTACTTTGCAGATCCTGATTGTTTTACTGATGGAAAACCTTACCTGTCTTATTTTGCACTATAATAAGAAATACCACTTGTTTTGTTCCACCACTTTGTATCTAATAAGAAACACTCCCACTGTGATACACTCCCAGAAGACCAAATAAAGGATTTCCTGTGCCCACCTAGAGTGAGCAGAGCTAAGGATGTGCATCAATGAGATTTTACCAGACCAAATAAGGAATTTCTGGTGTCCACCTAGAGTGGGCAGAGCTAATGATGTGTACCAATGAGAATTTACCATTTCCCTGTGTGCTAATGTATAAATTGTACTGCTGAAGACAAGCACATGTACTTGCTTTGGGAAAATATTCCCAGGCATTTTTCCTCTGTACGGAATAAACTTTGAAAAGATCTCTATGTCTTGTGTGTTCTGACTGGGCATGGGCACCAGAGCTATGAACTCAGAGTTCCTGGATAATATTATCAGCCTGCTGTGACTGGTTTGGATCTTGTGTCTAATTGTGTGGCAAATTGCATTTGGTTATTTGAGCGCCAGGCTTTCATGAATTCTCTGGCTCTTCTGCTGTTTGCTTGGTTGATTATTTCTGTATTTTCCCAGTTGTATGTGTGGTTCATTTTGAGGGCATGGATTGGCTGTTAGGTATTTCTGGTCATGGCTCTTTGTTGAGGTTATGTGTTCTTTGATTCTTTGCTCTTTGGCATCCTATTTGCCCTAGGCAGTGTTGGTTGTATTCTTGGTGCTGTTGTCTCTCTGCAAGTATTCCCTGTGTCCAAGAATTTTCCATCTTCAGTCATAAGTGGGTGATGTACAGTTTTGTTTCTAGCCCTTTCATCATCCCTTCTAGGAGGGCAGTCAGTTTGTCCTTATAGTTTGTATAATTCTTGTCTTCAGGGAGAAGACACCCCCAAACATGCAAATAAGATGAAAAAGCCATAAAGAAAATAAAATCAGATCAAATATCACTTTACCAGCAGATGAGGGATGAACTATAGTCATCATGAGTAAAACAGACTATATTCACAAAGCAAAAACTGTACTTGAAGACACTACCACAATGAGTAATCCACAGTAATCCCAACAAACGTAGAACTCCCCCCCCCCCCGCAGTTCTCTCCATCATCATTTTTCTCTGATGAATCATATGTACAAATGTATGTGGACAAGGGAGTGGACTGGTTTTCTGTTGCCCAAGAAGGCAGGACCAGAACCAGTGGACTGGAACTGCAGGGAAGTAGATTCAATTAGGAGAACTTTCCAGACAATAAGAGCTGTCATCCTGAGTGGGTTGCCTCATAAAGTGGTATATACCTCTTCATTGGAGGTCTTCAAACAAAGGCTGAATAGGCATCTTTCCAACATCTTGCACCAAGCAGGGAGTTGGACCTGTTGATCTCTGCAGCCACATTAAACTTTTTTTCCTCTTGTTATAAATCTTAATACATTATATTGTTTCAATGTAATGATATTTAAGGTAGTGGCCTAGAAATCAGGAGACCGAGTTCTAGGCCTGCCTTAGGCATGAAAGACTGTTGGATGAGTTTGGGCCAGTCACTCTCTCTCAGCCCAACCCACCTCACAGGGTGGTTGTTGTGGGGAAAATAGATGGGCAGGAGGATTAGGTATGTTCACTGCCTTATATATAAAAAAGGTGGGATATAATAAATATATCATTTAAAGTTAGGATATATTTAAAGTTAGGATATATCATTTAAACTTCCTGAGATTCTATTGGTTGGATAACTTAGAGTATTGAAAATAAAGAAAAAAGAAAGAAATATTCTGCCAGTATTAGTACAGTTTAGAATATCACTATTATGAGCATAAAAGTATTTGACTTTTTCATAAAAGATTGAATATAATATTAAGAAAAAATTACTGCAGATTACACAAAGTATTTCTTGTACAATAGAGATTTCAGTCTTGAGCTTAGTACTGATGTCTCCACTCTCACTCTCTCTCTCTTTCTATACACACACACACATACATACACACATACATATACATACTCTGTGTGTGTGTGTGTACAGGAAAGCCTATGATTATATATATATATATATATATATATATATATATATATATATATATATAATCATAGGCTTTCCTGTAGTCTGTGAATGCCTGGCATTATACAAAGTCAACAGCACACTAAGGACCTTCCTCAAGAACTCAATGGGACTGTGGAAGACAACAATGGAAGTCAACTCAAGACAGCTGGCAGAAGTGGCTATCAAGTGCGGCATATACCAAGGTGATGCACTGTCCCCACTGCTGTTCTGCATAGACTTAAACCCCCTCAGCCAGATAATCAGAAGGACTGGATACAAGTACAAGTTCAAGAGCGGAATCACCATTAGCCACCTCCTCTATATGGATGACATCAAGCTGTATGCTAAGAGTGAACAAGACATTGACTCACTGATCCACCTGACACGGATCTACAGTGAGGACATTGGGATGTCATTTGGACTGGAGAAGTGTGGCCAGATAGTAGTAAAAAGAGGGAAGGTAGTTAAGACTGATGGGGTAGAACTACCAGTGGGCCACATAGCAGACATAGAGACCAGCTACAAATACTTTGGTATCCCACAGTCACATGGGAACCACGATGAGGAGGCAAGGAAGGCAGGAGCATCCAGGTACCACCAAAGGATAAGACAGGTCCTAAAGAGCCAGCTCAATGGGAAGAACAAGATCCACGCCATCAACACATATGCCCTGCCAGTCATCAGATACTATACTGGTATAGTCAGCTGGCCAAAGGAGGACATGGAGGCTGCTGATGTGAAGACCTGGAAGCTCCTCACAATGTATGGAGGTTTCCACCCCAAGTCCAACACCCAGAGACTGTACAACAGCCAGAAAGAGGTTGGGTGGGGTCTGATGAGTGTCAAAGCCACTGTCCTTGATGAAACCCGGAGCATCCAGGAGTACATCACTAAGATGGCACCCAAAAATAAGCTACTGAGAGAATGCCTGAGGCAGCAGCAGACATGGGAGGAAGTTCAAGTGGAAGAAGTACCATGGCAAGATAAACCCCTGCATGTGATGTACCATCGACAGATAGCTGAGGTGGCTGACATTGGGAAATCCTATCAGTGGCTGGAAAGGGCTGGACTAAAGGACAGCACTGAAGCACTGATCATAGCAGCACAAGAACAGGCACTAAGCACCAGATCCATAGAAGCAGGGGGTCTACTATACTAAGACAGGACCCAAGGTACAGATTGTTCAAAGAGGCCTCAGAGACAGTCCAACACATAGTGGCAGGTTGTAAGATGCAGGCAGGAACAGCATATACTGAACAGCACAACCAAGTAGCTGGCATTGTGTACAGGAACATCTACACAGTGTATGGGCTAAACCCTCCCAAGTCCAGATGGGAGATTCCACAGAAGGTCATGGAGAATAACAGGGCTAAGATCCTGTGGGACTTTCCAGATCCAGACAGACAGGCAGGTACTAGCCAATCAACCAGACATCGTGGTAGTAGACAAAGACCAGAAGACAGTGGTAGTGATAGATGTATCCATGCCAAGTAAGAGCAACATCAGCAAGAAGGAGTATGAGGAGCTGGAGAAGTACCAAGGCCTGAAGGAGGAACTAGAGAGGATGTGGAAACTAAAGGCCAAAGTGGTCCCAGTGGTGGTAGGAGCACTTGGGGCCATGACTCCTAAGCTGGGAGAATAGCTCCAACAGATCCCAAGAACAACATCAGAGCTCTCTGTGCAGAAGAGTGCAGTGCTAGGAACAGCTAAGATACTGTGCAGAACCCTCAAACTCCCAGGCCTCTGGTAGAGGACCCGAGATTGAGGAAGACACATACCACTCATAGGGGTGAGAAGGGATTTTTTTTTTTAATCACGTTAATAGAAGGAAGAAAGAATAGAAAGCAAAACAAATTTATCGAGAGTTAAAGTATCAAAAATAATTTAAAAGAAAGAGAAAAGAAAAAGAAAAAAGGAAGAACTATTGGGTTTCTAACTCCCCCCCCCCCTTTTTTTACATCTGCTAATTTCTCATATTGTAGACAATTAAACCCCCTTAAAAGCCAGACTCTAAGTGATTATATTTGCCATGCTGTGTGATATATTGTATATATTGGAACCATTCTTCATTAGATTTCTGTTGTGTATATATACTATTACTTTTGCCATTGCTGAGTATTCTCCTAGTTTAAGTGAATTAATTAATTAATTAATTAATTCCAATCAGATTTTGTTGGAATTGTATCTTTCTTCCAGTGTTGAGCAAAATTTATTATCACTGCTATAAGCATATATCTCATTAAATTATAATGTTTCTTGTTACTTATTTCTGAGATTATACCTAATAAGAAGAGTTGTGGCTTCATTTAAAATTTGAATTCCAAAATTTTCTGCATCGTACTATGGATATCTTTCCAGTGTTTGGGTTTTTTAAAATAAATTTATGTCCACCACATGTGACAGAAATTTCCTTCTGTTTCATGGCATTTCCAACATTTATTACTGTATGATTTGTCTATCTTAGGTATTATTGATGTATACCATCTGTAGAATATTTTGTACCAGTTTTCCTTTAAGTTATAACTTAGTGTAAATTTTATAGATTTAGTCTATAATTCTTCCCATTGTTGTGTTGTAACTGTTTCTTTAAAATTTTGTGTTAGAAATATTGGCAGAAAAAGTCTGAGGTGATAACAAATAACAGGTCTCAAAATTTGTGGAGAGGAATATAAGTTTAAATGTTATGCAGATGAAGTAGCATTAACTATCATAGAACCACAAAAGGCAATAATAAAAGTTAATGAAAACAATTCATAATTTTGGAGAATATTCTGAATATAAAATCAGTGTTCAAAAAACAAATATAATTATAAGATTTTAACACAAGAAAAAAATCAGTCTTTTGCAAGAAGAATCTGGCTGTTAGATAGCTCACTCAGGGAAATACCTTGGTTTATATAGGCAACAATCAAGAAATATACCAAAATAACTATGTTAAACTATGACTAAATATTAAAAGAGACCTTAAAAGGTAGGGGAACTTAAAGTTATCTTGGTTAGGATCAATTGCAATCATCAAAATGAATGTATTGCCAAGATAAACTATCTATTCTAATGTTGCCAGTCAGAATTTCAGAGAACTTTACAGGAATGGTAAGAAACTGTCAGTAAATTTATATGGAGTGGGAAAAGACCCAGACTCAAACAAAAAATTCTACAAGAGTCCAAAGAAAGAGGTGGTTTTGCTCTTCCAAATTTTAAACTGTACCATAAAGCAAGCTGCTTGTCACTGATATCAGAGTGCATAAAATTTCCAAATAGTAGAATGGTAATTTTGGAAGGAGCAGGCTTAGCCAATGGAGTTCATAGATATTTGTGATATAGTGATACAAAAGAGGATAAAAATCTAAAAGGAAACATTATTAGATAAAGGTTGATAAAAGCATGGAATTCTACAAAGAGAATAATAAGTACATCAACCATGGTATAATCTGGCCTTCAATAAGTAGTTCTTGCTGTGTTTTTAATCTATTCATAGAATCTGAATGAACCTTATCTGCATATGTAATTCTTGCTGTAATTGTCTCTGACATGAAAAGCATTTGCTTTACAAATCACTGGAAGGATAAAATCAGAGCTTAAAGGAAGGAGGGATATTAAGAAAAAAGAATTTGAAATGCTCATACCAAACCAACACAGACTGTGAGGGCACATATATAAAGTTACAGTGGTACCTCGGTTCACAAACGCTTCTGTTCACGACCAATTCAGGTCACGAACAGCTCCGTTCGCAAAATTTTGCCTCCGTTCGCGAATGCCGGATCGGATGACGAACAGGATCTGCAGCCATTTTCCCTCCCGTGACACGTGGTCGCGGCTTCCTGTAGGGAGGGGGACTCTCCCTCCAAGCAATAACCGCCTCCCCACCCGCCTTCCTGTCCTCCACGCCAGAAGTCGTGTCGAGCAAGGTTAGCGTTCTCTCTCTTCGTACTGTATTTTGTTTCATATTTTTGCAGTTTTAAAAAAAAAAAACATATGCTTCAGAATGGATTAACCGTAATTACATTGAACCTTATGGGGAAATTTGATTCGGGACGCGATCAATTCGGGTTGCGACCAGAGTCACAGAACGAATTAAGTTCGTGAACCGAGGTACCACTGTACTTAGATATGACATAGAGACACAAAAAACAAAAAACTGTATGATAAAATGGATGTTGAACTCTGTGATCCTAAGTACCTCTCCTCCAAATTCCAATTTGCTTGCTCCTGTTTGTTCACTCAGTGAAGTTGCTCCCTTGGGAAGTGACTTTCTGATATATCCATTGAACCTGCCTCAGCTAGGTCAGCCACAAGCAATGCTCCAACTTAATTATCCATTGCTAGAAAGCAGCTGATAATAGTTGGGCCCAAAGCTTTACTATATTCCCAAACATTCTTGTGTTTACATTATTTACAAAAAGGAAATTTTTGTAAAGGAATTTAAGATGCCCCCCCCCCCCAAAGAAGAACAGATGAAAATAAGACATAAAATTCTTGTGCAATGGTCAGATTCCTTGTTTTATCAACATGGGATGGCCAACTCTAGCTGAACTCAGTCCTGGTGATTCCTCCCACTCCACCCCGCTCCAAAATAGATTTTTAAGCTATGCTCTTGCATGTATATATACTTTGGTCAGAAGCCATACCCCTAAACGGGGCAGACCATGACAAATAAATTAATATGAACTGAATTACAACTATTCATTAAAAGTAATTAAGTAATTACTTATCCATAAAATAAGAAACCCAGTTTGAAGTTCCCCAATTTCAAAGGAATATATTTATTCTTCAACATTGGAAAGAAAAAGAGATGGCCCCTAGTACTTAATAGTCTGTGGAACTGATGTTTATAGCAACTCATGACTGAATCTCTTATCAATGTAGATTAGCTATGGCTGATCATAATAAAATATGGCTACCATTCATTGAAATAGTTTTGTAGAACTTTACGTAGAATTTTTAACATATGTATAAATATAGAAATTTATTTAATACATATATACCATGCATATGTTGGTCTTTTAGTTTTTTAACATTTCTTTATAACTTCTTGTATAGTTGTTTTTTTAAAATTCCTGTTTGGGTTTTTCTATTCAATTAATACAAAAAAAAAAAGGTACTACACTATATATAAGTACAAAGATATGTTAAAGACATGACCCCCTTATTCAGAGTCTACACTTTTGCAAATACATTTTCTTATCACAGCAATTTTATTCTAATCATTTTCTACTGTAGTTAATGATTCCTTGTTATATTACATGGAATCAATAAGACATGCTGTTCTCCTAAGAATAGATATCTTTAAAATGATTCACAGCACCTGGTTGGTCCTGTTAAGTAACTTCAACATTAATTTCTTTACTGCTTATATTATTAGGATAAAAAGTTAATTTGAAAATTAGAGTAAACAATTTATTTATTCCATGCAATTGGGAGCGGTGGTTGCAGTTGGATTAACAGACAATGTGAGACATGTGAACACCAAATTCATTATTCTCTTCAGAAGTTAGAGTTGAAAGGACATTTTATCAATGACAGGGGTTCTGGGATCCAAATGAAAATTTCAAGGAAAAAGATTGACTTCTTTTAATCTTAAATTCTTGTTTTCTCTCCCTTACACAGAAGTCTGTTATTCGGGAGGTCATTTGAACTACTATACAGAATCAATAACTCATTGCTCTTGTGTTCTCTGCTCTGTTGCCTTTCTGTTGCTGGCAAATCAATACTATGGGTAGAAATGCAAACCATGAATGACAATTACATGGCTGCACTCACCAGTTGCCAAGATGCGATGGAGGATTCTGGCAATAAAAAAGGCAACTGCCACCAATAAAGAAGTGGAAATAAGGCCAAAAACTCCCCAAAATGTGAAACTGATTGCTTATGACATATTTTAAAACTGCATTGCCAAGCAGAGAAAATGTCTTGCTGTTAATGTCATCCTTCCTGTAGTTTATGACATATGTGAAAAGTAGACATGTAATTAATATTTTCTCACTTTACTTTCTGATCAACACTTCTCTTGCAGAATATGCCTTGCCCAAGCCTAGAGTTCCACCTCACCTGGTTCAGTTGTAGTTTTGCAGCCACTATATTTTGTTGCTGTTTCCACTAAAGGTGGAAACATTCTCTTTGGTGAAAAATTAAATCTTGCCAAAAAAAAAAAAAAAAAGGGTCTTTAGTTTTCATAAGGCACATGGTAATTTTTAAAAAAGCTTTTAAAAGCTAGGATTTTATTTATTTCAAAACTGGGTATGTTGCTGTGCTCATTTAAGGGACTGCATTTAACATACACACACCCAGTCCTGCTGTACTGCCTCATCATGGGGGTGGGAGGGGGATGTTCCTGGGAAGGATGCGTGAAGAACACCGGAACTATGTGCTCAAAGTATACAATCCCAGCAGAGCCATCCAAGGCATGAAGGTCATCCCTAAAGCAAGCAGGCACCTATACTGGGCAGCTGCAACATACCGTAGAAAGAGCATTTCAATGGGCTTCCAGGTGAGGGAATGGCAAACTAAATGTCTCTAAAGGAGCAGAGACGATGATGCGGCCAAGACTGATGGACCCATGGCAAGCTCGGTCCAACAGAGCCTCTCCGGATAAGGAGAACACAAGAGATTGTCCACTTGTGCTCCAGATGGCTGCTCCTTGGGAGCACACCAAAGAACAGCAGTTGACCTGCAGGAGATGAGGGAAGCCATCAAGCTCTCTGTGAGATTTGCCCCGTTCGACAGAGAAACTCTCGTGACACGTGTGGTTCACAAAGAAGGTTTACTCATGCGTAACGTAGTAGTCACAAGCAAAGCCAGGACTGGCTTGGTACAATTGCATCACTTGTTATATTCCCCCCTTCCCGCGCTTTTTCCCGCCTCGTGATCGCGTTGCGGCTGTGGGCAATTAGGCCCCCCAATGTCCCCCCTGATCGTTCATGATGGCAGGGTCGGTCAGAGTCCATTGTCCTTGATTGCCAGTCCCCCTCCGGCTGGGTTGGCCCCTCCCTGCTACGTGCAGACCCGCGGGTTCTGTGCTGCGTTGCGATCTTGTTTCGCTGCCCTGCGGCCCCGTTCCTTGCTTGCTCGCGCCGTTATCAGTTCGTAATTAAAAGCTTCCGCTGCGGTTTTCCTGTTTAGCTGGCCGCAGGTGGCTCGTTAATAGCGGCGCTTTCGGTTCCTCTTTTCCCCGCTAGCTACCGCCGGTGGATTCCGCGTGGTCTGGTTGCGAGCTTCCCTGCAGCCCCGTGCTTCCCTGAAACCTCGTGCTGACCGAACCTGACATGCCGCCCCCCTGACGACAACTCCCCCCCTCGGTCCTATTTCGGCTTCCCGGGGTATTTACTGTAAAAGTCCCGCACTAGGTCCGGCGCCCTTATGTGGGCTTTACTCACCCATTCGCTGTGGGACTTGGGGAAATGTTTCCATTGCACTAGGAGCTGGGTCTGCCCCTTGTGCCTCCGGGCGTCCAGTATCCAGTTGATTTCGAAATGCTGCTCCCCCCCGACCATGATGGGTGGTGGTACTCCCTCCGCCTTGTGCCAGGCGTTCCCCGGCTGGTGCAACTTTAGCAGGCTGCAATGGAACACCGGGTGGATCTTCCCGAGGCTTTTCGGGAGCGTCAGCCTGACGGTCACCGGATTGATGATCTCCGAAATGGGGAACGGCCCCACAAACCTTGGGCTGAGTTTTTTCGATGCCTGGTGCGTCTTTAGGTTTTTGGTTGACAGATACACCTGGTCCCCCACTTTCCACTTTTCCTCGGGGAGCCTCTTGCGGTCCGCGTGCTTCTTGTAGTCGGCTTTGGCTCTTTGCAATGCCGCGTGCGCCGCTCGCCGGGTCTCGTCGATTTGGGCGAACCAGGCGTCCAGGGAGTTGATCTGGGATTCCGGCTGAGGCAGCTCCGGCATGGGGACGAATTCTCTCCCGGTGGCTACTTTGAACGGAGAGAACCCGGTGCTCTTGTGGACGGCGTTGTTGTATGCCACCTCCGCGAATGGTAGTAGCTCCGCCCAATCGTCCTGTTGGTGCCCCACGTAGCAGCGCAGGTACTGTTCGAGCCCCCGTTCAGGCGTTCCGTGGCTCCGTCCGTCTGCGGGTGCGCCGCGGAGGATAGGGCTTGTTTCGTCCCCACCCGCTTCAGGAACTCCCGCCAGAACCGCGCGATGAAGTTGCCGCCCCGATCGCTGACGATACGTCGAGGTGCGCCGTGGAGTCGGTAGACATGTTGCACGAACAGTTTCGCCAGCCCCTCGGCCGTGGGGACTCGCCGGCACGCTACAAAGTGCGCTTGTTTGGAGAATAAGTCCGTGACCACCCAAATGGCGGTCTTCCCCTTACTCTCCGGGAGCTCCACTATGAAGTCCATGGCGACCTCTTGCCAAGGGCCGTCGGGTTCCGCTACCGGCTGGAGTAGGCCTCTAGGTTTGCCTTTGGCTCCTTTCGCCGTTGCGCACACCGGGCAACCCCCGAGTACGCCTCCACGTCCTTCCGGAGCGTGGGCCACCAAAACTGCCGCCGGATTAAGTGGAGTGTCTTTACGAAGCCGTAATGCCCCGCGCTCCGGCTGTCGTGGGCTCTCTCCATGACCTCCCGTCGGCAACCCTCGGGCACGTACAGCTTTCCTTCGTGCCACCACAACCCCTCTTGGCCGGTTAGCGCCTCTCGGTTCTGCTTGAGCCAACCGTCCCGCTCCGCTGCCTCCGCGAACCCTTGCCTTACTTCAGACGCCGCGTCCCGTCGCTCCCCCTTGGTCTGGCTTCGGGTCACCGCCTTTGCAGCCAGCCTGCTGGCGGGGATGACCGAGTCCACGATCTCCTCCCGTAGGCTGGCGTGTTGGGGCATGCGAGACAGTCCATCCGCTAAGAAGTTGCGCTTCCCGGGGATGTGTTTCAGTGTGAACCTGAACCTCCCGAAGTATTGGGACCACCGTGCCTGTTTGGGGGATAGCTTACGCGGGGTCTTCAGGGCCTCGAGGTTCTTATGGTCCGTCCACACCTCGAACGGTTCAGTTGCCCCTCCAGTAGATGCCTCCACGTGGCCAGCGCCCACTTGACCGCGTACGCCTCTTTCTCCCACACCATCCACCTCCTCTCCGTCTCGGTGAATTTGCGGGAGGCGTAGGCGCACGGGTGGATGGCCCCTCCGGGCTGGGTTGGAGCAGGACTGCTCCCGTTGCCACGTCTGATGCATCCACTTGGATTATAAACCGCCGGTCTGGGTCGGGATGGCGCAGGATCGGCTCCGCGGTGAACCGCTGTTTTAGTTCCTCAAACGCCCCCTGGCATTCTGCAGTCCACGCGAGTGCCATGCTGGGCTTGGGGGTTTTCCCAGTGCCCTTGGTTTTTAGCAGGTCGGTTAGGGGAAGGGCGATTTGGGCGAAGTTCGGGATGAACTGACGATAGAAGTTCGCAAACCCTAGGAAGCTTTGGAGTTGCCTCCGGGTTCGCGGCGCTTCCCAGCCCAGGACATCCCTTACTTTCGCCGGGTCCATCTCAATTCCCCGGCTGGATATTCGGTAGCCGAGGTAGTCTAGTTGCTCTCGATGGAACTCGCATTTCGAGAGCTTTGCGTACAGCTGTGCCTTCAGCAGTCTCTGGAGCACCGTGCGCACCAGGCTCACGTGCTCCGCCAGGGTCTCGGTGTAGATGAGGATGTCGTCCAGGTAGACCAGGACGCCCCGGTAGAGTAGGTCGTGCAGCACCTCATTAATTAGCTGCATAAATACCCCCGGGGCCCCTTTTAATCCGAACGGCATCACGGAAAACTGGTAGCTTCCGAGCGGGGTGTTGAACGCCGTCTTCCACTCATCTTTTGCGCGGATCCTAACTCTGAAGTAGGCTTCGCGCAAGTCCAGTTTTGTGAACACCCTCCCCTTCGACAGATGCGACATCAAGTCCTTCATCAGGGGAGGGGGTATTTGTACTCCGTGCTGATTGCGTTCAGCCCCCGGTAGTCTACGCACATACGGAGCGAGCCGTCCTTCTTCTCCCGGAATAACACCGGGGCCGCTAATGGTGACTTCGCGGGTTGGATGAATCCCCGTGCTAGGTTCTTGTCTATGAACTCGCGCAGGGCTCCCATCTCCCTCCTCGACAGGGAGTACATTTTTGGCTTAGGCAGGGTCGCTCCTGGCTCTAGCTCGATGGCGCAATCACTGGGCCGGTGTGGTGGGAGCTGGTCAGACTCCTTCTCCCCGAACGCTGCCGCCAGGTCTCGATACTGCCTCGGGATTCCGCCGCCCGTCGGGGGTTCCCCGGGTCCGGCCCCTCGCTTTGCGGTTGCCTCGCCAGTCGCCGCTGCCTCCGCTCGCCTCGGGATCGTGGCGGGTCTCCGGGGTCCCGGCGCTGCTGCTGCTGCTGCTGCTGTTGCTGTCGCCGCCCGGGTCTCGGGCCCCATCTGCTCTCGTCCCGTCTCCCGGTGTCCCGGACCCTCCGCTTGTCCGCCGGTGGTTGCGGCTGCCTCTGTCTCCACGGCTCGGTCCCCTCTGCTCTCGCCCCTCGCCGGTCTGTCGACCCCGAACCGCACTGCCTCCGCCGTCCAGTCGACTCGTGGGTTCCGCCGCCGCAGCCACGCCAAGCCGAGTACCACCGCGTAGTCGGCCACCGGGACCACCACGAACCTCAGTTCTTCCCGGTGACTCCCGATCGTCATCTGGACCGGCTCGGTGTAATACTGAGCTGGTCCCCCCCCTGCCAGCGTGCCATCTAACTGGCTGAATGAAATGGGCTCCCGGAGGCGCCTCAGCTGTAGCCCGAGCCCCGAGACCACCGCTGGGTGCATCAAGCAGTGGGTGCAGCCCGAGTCCAGTAGCGCCCGTAGCTGCGCCTCCCTCCGGATCTCACCCCCGGACGTGTATCCTCACCCGGAACGGTGGGCAGTCCTCGTCTCCTATTGGGTCCGCGCGCCTCGACTCCCCTGCTCGCACTGGGACGCCGTTCAGTGCGAGCGCGCCTCGTTTCCCGCCGGCTCCGAGTCCTCTCCGGAGGATGCTGTCTCCGGGGTCGACCACCCCCCGCGTCCTTTCTCGGTCACCGCCGCCACTGCCCCCTTCCGCGGTCGGTCACCGGTCCTTTTCCCGTTCGCACGCGGGGTTTTGACTTCGGGCCGTGGTGGGGCGCCTTCCCGCTCCGTCGGGCACTGCGCCGCTCGGTGGCCTCTGCCTCCGCATCGGAAACACAGATTCGGGGCTCTGGTCGCCTCTCGCCTCCCGGTGGACTGCCGTCGACCGCTCCGTCTCTCCTCGGTGGTCCTCTCCCTCGGCCGGTCCCTCGTCTGGTCCCGTCGTCTTGTGCTCTGTTGGATCTGCCGCCACGCCGATTCCGCCGTTCCGGCCAGCCAGATCCAATCCTTCACTGTGGCCGGGTCGTCCCGCCCCAGTGCCCGTTCCAGGATCTCTGGGTTGAGTCCCCTCTTAAAATACTTCACCTTCAGGGACTCCGGCCAGTCCGCGAGCTTCTCGGCCAACCTCCGGAACTCCAGGGCATATTCCGATACCGATTTGCCCCGCTGCCTGAATTGTAGGATGTCGTCCTCCGCCCGCTTGGCGCTCAATGTGTCCTCGAATCTGTCCCGGAGCGCCTGCATGAAGTCCGGGAAACTCCGTAGTTCCGCCGCGTTGGCATCGTACAGCCCGATCACCCAGCTGGCGGCTTGGCCATCTAGCAGCTCGGCCACGTAGGATACCCTGTCCTCGTCTCTAGCGAATAGGTGACCACCCCTCTGCATGAACCCCCTGACGTGCGTCAGAAAGTGCGGCAGCTGTTCGGGGTCCCCTGAGAACTTCCCAGTGATACCTCGAAGTCTCAGGGCGTCTGCCGCCCGTTGGTCCTCCGACCGGGGCGCCGTGGGTGGTGCCGGCGGGGGTGTCGGACCGTCCCCGGTGTCGCTCGCCTCCTCGTTTACCGCCGGTGGCCCCACTCTCTGCAGTAGGGTCTGGAGCATCGCCTCCACGGCGTCTAGGCGTCGCTCGACTCTCTCCTCTAGTCGGGCGAATTTCTCGCTCCACTCTCGGTCCCGGAACCCCGAACCCCGGGTCATCGTAACGCCCGAATCGTCTGGTCCTTGATTCACGCCCATCGACCACCGCTCGGATGGAGTGCGCCCGGCCCTGGCCGCTGCCCCGTCGCTCCCGGGCGGCTCCGACCGCCCTTCTGCGAGCCTGGATCCCTCGCGCTCCAGCTGACCCACGGATTCCTCGTCGCTGGTCATGCCTGTATTGAGAAAGAAAACGCTCCTCGGTGGTACCGGGTAGCGCTGACGGTGAGTCCTGGCTTTATGTGAGATTTGCCCCGTTCGACAGAGAAACTCTCGTGACACGTGTGGTTCACAAAGAAGGTTTACTCATGCGTAACGTAGTAGTCACAAGCAAAGCCAGGACTGGCTTGGTACAATTGCATCACTTGTTATATTCTCCCCTTCCCGCGCTTTTTCCCGCCTCGTGATCGCGTTGCGGCTGTGGGCAATTAGGCCCCCAATGTCCCCCTGATCGTTCATGATGGCAGGGTCGGTCAGAGTCCATTGTCCTTGATTGCCAGTCCCCCTCCGGCTGGGTTGGCCCCTCCCTGCTACGTGCAGACCCGCGGGTTCTGTGCTGCGTTGCGATCTTGTTTCGCTGCCCTGCGGCCCCGTTCCTTGCTTGCTCGCGCCGTTATCAGTTCGTAATTAAAAGCTTCCGCTGCGGTTTTCCTGTTTAGCTGGCCGCAGGTGGCTCGTTAATAGCGGCGCTTTCGGTTCCTCTTTTCCCCGCTAGCTACCGCCGGTGGATTCCGCGTGGTCTGGTTGCGAGCTTCCCTGCAGCCCCGTGCTTCCCTGAAACCTCGTGCTGACCGAACCTGACACTCTCAACCATGGCAGACCTTTTAAGGACACTGGGTTCGTCCAACCTCACTTTCTAACCACTTTTGGATTTATAATTATTTTAAAGTTAAAAGAGGTCTTCTAAGCAATAACTTTGAAGAACTACCTGGTCAATAAAACTTCATCCAAAAATAAAAGAAAAACTAACTACCAGCTTAAAGAATTTAAATAATGTAATGTAATGTAATGTAATGTAATGTAATGTAATATAATAATATAAATGGCAAAAAGCTAAATAAGAATTTAATTCAAGAAAGTTATAAACAAATTAAGGGATCAGATGAATTTGAAATATTAGGACTTTTGCTAAGACTTTTGAAATAATTAAGTGAACAAATTATCTTCATGGGAACATAAATTATTTAATCTATCAGGAAAGAGATGATTAGTTGAAATTTGAAAATAAAGAAACAAAGACATCTGAGACTTTGTGATTATAGAAATGGGACACTAGAGGGGACTAAAGTTCTAGGTCTGTCTTCTATTTCTGAACCGAAAGAAGAGCAGTGAAATTTATAAAATGACAGACAAAGGTATGACACGTGAGACACATCAAAAGATTTTTGAACAATTGGGAGTTTTGTGTCCTGGCTTTGACAAAGGGAGAAAACTCCCATGCAACTGGTAGGCAAAATGCAGGTGCGATGCAGGCATTTGGGGCCAGGCTTGCAGAGGTACTGGGCAGGAGAACACATACTGTGGAGGGAGCTTTGTCAAAATGCAGTGAGGAGGGAGAAATGATGGGAAGCACCAGGAGAGTTGCAGCAGAGCAATTGGAGCAGAGCATTTGCAGTGAGGCTTGTGAAGGCATCAGGGAGCTTGTCAGGAGAGATGGCAGCAGACAGGTGGGGGGAGATAACAGAAGAGAAGTTGGGAAGCAGGAAGAAGAGCATGCATATGCACAGCAGCTTACTAAGAGGCTGAGGAGAAGATGTAATCCAAGTCAGACAGTCCATAATCAGAAACTCATGTGAGAGAGTGCGAAGGGGCTAAGGAAGTGACTTACCTGCCCGTCCGAAGCGAAGGGGGATTAACTGGAGTTTCTAGATAAGGAGGTAGAGAGATTAGGGAGATAGGGAGGTGAGTGTGTACCAAAGTCATTGTGCTGGGGGGGGGGGGCGCCAGAACAATGAGTGGATAATTAGATCACTAGACACAGGCAGCACGTAGGCTTGACATGTCATGTGAGTGAGGGTGTTGTGTATTCAAAAAGATTTGGAAGGAAGAATGTGAGCCAAGCCCGTTAAGGGGGAGGACAGAGAGGATATAAAAGGAATTGATGAATGTGGATTGGGGTTCTACCTTGCTGGGTGGAACCCGCCTTTGCAAATGCATCAATAAACCTTCTGCCTGCTTATTGCAACTGAACCTTGTCAGCGTGTTTTCTGACAAATTTGGCAAGCCAGCCAGGAGCCCCTCCTTGTTGCCAGCGGGGCTTTGCGGTGTCAGCCCATGCTCATGCGGCTGCCTTCCGTTTGGGAAGAAGAGGGCGGGGTGCCATCGCTTGGTCTTCTCGGCATTGGGGACGAGGGCTCCAACCAAGACGCTGAGCTTGCAGAAGGAAGAAGCGGCTGGTCAGTGAGGATCAGCTGGGCGAGCCCGTGGAGGTGAGTGGTCCTGCACTGTAGTAACGAGGGGAACTTTGACGTTGGACATCGGAAGGAGTTAGGTGCAGAGGTCTAACTGGGTGGGATACAGTGCTGGTGGTACTTTGGGCAAGGGACAGTCCAGAAGGAATGCGGGAGAGCGAGTCAAGGCTCTATCCCGTCCGCGGATTCCTCTGGACTCTCCATTGGGGCAGTTGCTGCAGCAGTGGGGAACGAGTTGGTTATCCCCCTATACTCATGAGTTGAAGAAGGAACGCATGGTGCGTTTCTGTGTGAAAGATTGGCCACATAACCCTCTGGTAGACCCAGAATATCCATATTTCTGGAATCCAGAAGGGGAGGTAGATCCTTATTGGATTACCAAAGAGAAGGAGTTTTTGGAGCAGCATGGGTTAGCTCCACAGATTCCATATTTTAATGTTTGGTATCATGTAAGATGGGAAGGACCCGTGCCCCCCGGAGGGGAGACCAGTGAGACAATATGTGCAAAAGGAAAAGGAGAGGGAAAAACAGGAGGAAGAAGTGGAGAGTGGGGTCCGAGGGACAGGACCAGGGACCAGGGGACCAATAGCCCCGGCCCATCCAGAAGAGGCTCCCCCTCCCTATAATCCCACCAGCCCATACCCAGGGCTGAGGAGGGAGCTGGAGCAGTTAAAACAGGACATCAGGAGTTTACCTTTAGAAAAGAGGGAAAGGGAAAGTAAAACAGTACCGGCGTATCCTGTCAGGGAGGTACCTAATGGACTAACCGCTGGTGGAATCCCGGTAACTAGCTATGTCACAGTTCCCATGTGACCCAGTGAGTTGAGGGAGCTTAAGAGCATTTTGCCTCGACTTCAAGAAGACCCGGTGGGAGCGGCGGAGCAGTTGGAGTTGTTTTTGGGACCGCTGGACTATACCTGAGGGGAGTTGGGATACATCATGGCACATTTATACACCCCAGAAGAAAGAGTGCTGATTCGGAGGGCTGCAATGACGGTTTGGGATGAGCGGCAATGGGGAGCTGCGAATCCGGTTGCCGCAGATACTAAATACCCCCTTGCCAATCCTGGGTGGGACATAAACAATGCTGCCCATAGAGAAAATATGAGAGACATGAAAAACTTGATTTCAGCGGGGATCCGGAAGGCGGTTCCCCAAGGATGTAACCTAACTAAAGCTTTTGAAATAAGCCAGACCAAAGATGAATCCCCCGGAGAGTTTTGTGAAAGGGTAAGAAGAGGGTTGGTGAAGTATTCAGGAGTGACCCCTGATACTCCAGCTTTTGAGACATTGTTAAAAATGCAATTCGTAACCAAAGCCTGGCCGGATATACAGAAAAAGATACAAAAAAATGATGGGTGGACAGACTTAGGAATAGGAGAGCTGTTGCGAGTGGCGCAGCAAGTGTATGTGAATAGGGAAGAAGCCAAAGGAAGGCAGAAAACACAGATGATGATGGTGGCTGTCCAAGCAGCTGCTAAGAACGAGACAAGGAAAGTGTACCAGGAGCGGCAGAGACTGAGGCGAGCGGCTGGTGTGGTGAGAGGAGGAAAGACGGGGGTTACTTGTTTCTGTTGTGGAAAGAAGGGACATTACGCTCAAGATTGTAAAGATCGGAAGGGACCACAGAGAGGAGAGGTCTTGGCGGAGGAAGCATACACGCTGTTAGATTAGGGCTGCCTAGGCTCCCGACTTGGGACTCATGGAGAGCCGCTGGTTAACTTGTTGGTGGGTCCCCACCGAGAGGAGTTGGTGTTCCTTGTAGACACGGGGGCCGCCCGCACCTCGGTGTGTGCGCGTGTGGAAGGGATGATAGAAAAACGTAAGCTGAAGGTTGTTGGGGTGGGGGGTGTAGCAAAGCAAGTATCTGAGATGGATAACTTATGGTTGCAAAAAGGAGAAGTGACCCTCCTAGCTCCGGTGATATATATTCCAGAAGCAGGGGTGAATTTGCTCAGAAGGGACTTGATGACTCAGTTTAGATATGAGCTGTTGAACGTGGAAACAGGGGAAAGGATGTTAGTCCTGACTGAGTAGGCGGAGAAGAACATCAACCCTGAAGTGTGGGCCACCGCGGAAGGTGTGGGAAGGTTTCGGATTCCCCCCATTCAAATACAAGTAAAACCAGGGGTGACTGAGAAGCGGGTTCGGCAGTATCCCTTGAGCAAAAAGGGAAGGGAGGGGTTGAAGCCCGTGATAGATAGACTTTTAATAACGGGACTCCTGGAACCCACCATGTCCCCGTTTAACACTCTGATTCTGGCCATCCCCAAGAAGGATGGAACCTTCCGTTTGGTCCAGGATCTGAGAGAAATTAATAAGATTGTACAGCCCAGGTGTCCAGTAGTACCGGACCCTTATACTTTGTTGGGACATGTGCCGGCAGAGCATAAGTGGTTCACGGTAATAGATTTGAAAGACGCATTCTGGTCATGTCCATTAGCAGAGGGGAGTAGGAGCTTGTTTGCCTTTGAGTGGGAAGATCCGGTGACAGGGCGAAAGAGGCAATTGCAGTGGACCGTGCTGCCTCAAGGGTACACAGAGAGCCCATTGCTATTTGGTCAAGCCCTGGAAGAAAGACTTCAGGAGTTTCGGGCTCCTAAAGGATCCCAAGTCCTCCAATATGTAGATGATTTATTATTAACGGGAGAAAAAGAGCAAAATGTAAAAGAAGATACCATTGCCTTGTTAAACTGGCTGGCAGAAGAAGGGTTAAAGGTGTCAAAGGAAAAGCTTCAGTTTGTGCAATCGGAGGTGAAGTATCTGGGACTCGTGCTGAGTCAAGGGAGAAAGGCAATCGATCCAGGAAGAATAAGTGGAATCTTAACCCTTGCGCCTCCAAGAACAAAGACAGAGGCGTGGAAGTTTTTGGGATTGGTGGGATATTGTAGGTGGTTGATAGATGGATACATGAAGAAGGTAAAGTTTTTGTATGATAAGTTGCCTTTGGAGAAGGGTGAACCCGTGGAGTGGGACAGCGAGGATCAGAGGAAATGGGAGGAATTGAGAAATAGTTTAATAACTGCGCCGGTGTTGGCTCTGCCTAATCTGAAGTTGCCCTTCCATTTGTATGTGACTGTGGCGGATGGGGTGGCAACAGGGGTATTGGCCCAAAAGAGAGCTGGGAAATACAACTGGTGGCATTTTTGAGTAAGATATTAGAACCAGTAGTGAGAGGATGGCCCCGATGTGTGCAAGCAGTAGCGGCGGCTGCCGTTTTGCTGACTGAGAGCAAGAAATTGACGTTTGGGAGTCCGATAGTCATTAGCAGCCCTCATCAGATTTTGAGCGTACTTAGCCAGCAGGCAGCTACTTGGATGACAGAGGGATGAATGTTAAAATATGAGACCATATTGAGGGTGCAAACTGATGTGATTATTGGGGTAGATCGTAATCTTAATCCAGCAGAATTTCTGGTAGGGGAGAGGAAGGAATGGGATCGGGAATGTTCACATGACTGTAGCACCATTTTAGAACTACAAACCAAGGTGCGTCCGGATCTGAATGAACTCCTGTTGGAAGAAGGGGAACAATGGTTTTTGGATGGATCAAGTCGAGTGGAAGAGGGAGAACGATTGTCTGGCTTTGCTATTGTAACTGCTGAAGGGGAGGTGATTGAGAGTGGAGCTTTGCCTAGAGATTGGTCAGCCCAGACTTGTGAATTGTACGCTTTGAAGAGGGGGTTGGAGTTAGGCAAGGGGCTCGCTGTGACTTTATTTCTGGACTCCCGATATGCTTGGGGGGTGGTACACTCCTTTGGGAAGATTTGGAAGGAACAGGGATTGTTGACCTCAGGAGGAAAAGAGGTTAAAACTCACAAGCTGGTGTTAGAGGTGTTGGACCGGCGAAGATTTCGGTGGTACATGTAAAAGGACATCAAAAAGGGGACAGTTTGGAAGCCCGAGGCAATCAGTGGGCAGATGTGAAAGCCAAACAGGCAGCAAAAGGGCAGCCCCTGACTGTTTATTTGTCAATTCCAATGATAGAGGAGCCACCCCCGTGGGTTCCAGGAGAGTTAGAGAGAATACTGCTGGAACGAGAAGGGTGTGTACAAAATGAGGAAGGAATTTGGGAGACTCAAGAAGGAGTGAGAGTGATTGCCAGGGCTGCTATGCGGGGAATCTTGGAAAAATTACATGAGGGATCTCATTGGGGAGTGCAAGCTTTGGTAGACACAGTCAAGACTTTGTATTGGAGCCTGGGGATGTGGACTGAAGCTCAGGCTGTGTGCTGGAAGTGTCTAATTTGTCAAAAGACCAACAAACGGGCAATGAGAAAAAAAGCCTTGGGGGGGGCACCTGTTGGCAGTCTGGCCGTTTCAAAGAATGCAGGCAGATTTCACTGAAGTTCCGATGGTGGGAGGTTGGAAGTATTTGCTGGTATTGAAAGACCATTTGACCGGATGGGTGGAGGCGATACCATGTTGGCGAGCGACTGCCCAGGTGGTCAGTAAAATAATTTTGGAACAAATAGTTCCCAGATATGGGATTATGGAAAGTTTGTATTCTGACAGAGGGACGCAATTCACCCATAAGGTTTTACAGGAAGTGATGAAAACTTTGGGGGTGAAATGGGAGCTACACACCCCCTGGCACCCAGAGTCGAGCGGAAAAGTGGAGAGAGCAAATGGGGAATTGAAGAAGCACTTGACTAAGCTGGGAATGGAGACGGGGTTACCCTGGACTAAGAACCTACCCTTAGCACTTCTGAGGGTGCGAACGTGTCCAAGGAAAGATGTGGGAGTGTCTCCTTTTGAAATGCTAATGGGGCGACATTATGTAGCCACTCTGGGGATGCCGATCCCGGAACTTAAAGATGCCTTCTTGAGAAAGTATTTGCTGTCGCTGTCCCAATCTCTTTTGTCTTTAAGGAAACAAGGACTGTTGGCGCAGAGACCTCCCTTGGGAGAGCAACACCCCCATAAACCAGGTGATTGGGTCTTAATCAAGAGTTGGAAGGAGGACAAACTGAAACCTCACTGGACTGGCCCATATCAGGTGCTGCTAACCACTGAGTCTGCTGTGCGAACCCGAGAGGGTGAATGGACTCACTATCATCGAGTGAAACGAGCTCCAGAGCCAAAGTGGACGTGTACGCAACACCCAGGGAACCTGAAGCTGACCCTGTGAAAGACTGGAAAGGACTCATAGTTAAGCATGCTTTGCTTTTGTGTAGGGGGGGGGAGTAGGTTTGCTGGTATTAGGGTTATTGCTGTTGTGGGTAATTCACCGGTGCTGGAAGACTCAAGATGAAGAACCTGGTAATAATCATTCTGATAATTGTGCCCCTGACGTGATCATATCTAGCTTGGAAACAAAATGAATGGATCAAGATGATTGAGGGCCATAGCAGGTGGCTGAATTTGAGTGACTGCTGGATTTGTGATAAGATAGCGCCCACTAATAAAGGGGTTCCTTGGGAAGCATGGCCAGTGAATGAAATTGAGTGGACCCTAGTGGAACCTAAAAACACCATCCAACTATATTATGAAAATCAAAATAATACTGTTACCCTGGTAGGGACCCGAAAGGTAGCCCCAGCAGTCTTGTGCCTGAAAGGGAATAAGACAAATGAGATGGCCAGTTTGAATATGGGAGAGTATCCCAAGTGCAATCTGACTTGGCAGGGGAAGGTACTTGGGAAGAGTGGCAATGCAGAAAGAAATTTGGAACATATAATAACACCTTGAGAGAAAGCCCGATGTGTAAGACCCTGGGCGTTATGGCAACTATTCAATACCAAGGGGTGGAGGCAAAAGGGAAGGTGAATCAGGGATATGTTTATCTGCCACAAGGGCTTTGGTTCCTCTGTGGGGACCAAGCATATAAAGGATTACCACCTAAGTGGCATGGAACTTGCACCATTGGTAGAGTTGCTCCTGCCCTTAGGATTCTGCAGAATGTCCCATTGCAAGCCAGGGCCCGAAACAGGCGAGAAGCCTCAGGGTTGACGGCCTCCACTGGAACAGCTATTGGAAGGAGCATAATCCCTGCCATAGGGGTTTTTCTTAATTATAAAGACATACATACCTTAAGTAATTGGACAGAATACATGTTCAATTTGTCTATAAAGAACATGAAGGATTTGAATCAGGAAGTTGGAGAAATGAGACATGTGGTCTTACAGAACCCACAAGTGTTAGACCAGATGTTGGCCGCTACAGAGGGAGTTTGTGCCCTGCTGCGTGAGTATTGTTGTGTGTACATTTCAGATCAGCAGGTAAATATTACACACACGATTAAAGCAATGGAAAGAGGAATCCAAGAACATCATGAGATGGGGACCGAAGTTGGACTAGATGACTGGTCATGGTTGACTAGTTGGCTTCCTGGGTGGGGCTGGATACGAGGACTATGTATACTGGCCATAGCATTTGTAGGAATTTTAATTTTGATTTGTTGCGTAATACATTTAAGCCCTGTGTTTGGAGAGTGTTGCAAAGGTTGGGTTCGAAGGGACCCTCTGGAAATGCGACTCTTGCGTGACTTTGAGGCACATCAAGGAAGAAGAGAAAAAGGGGGGATTGTGAGAGAGTGCGAAGGGGTTAAGGAAGTGACTTACCTGCCCGTCCGAAGCGAAGGGGGATTAACTGGAATTTCTAGATAAGGAGGTAGAGAGATTAGGGAGATAGGGAGGTGAGTGTGTACCAAAGTCATTGTGCTGGGGGGGGCGCCAGAACAATGAGTGGATAATTAGATCACTAGACACAGGCAGCACGTAGGCTTGACATGTCATGTGAGTGAGGGTGTTGTGTATTCAAAAAGATTTGGAAGGAAGAATGTGAGCCAAGCCCGTTAAGGGGGAGGACAGAGAGGGTATAAAAGGAATTGATGAATGTGGATTGGGGTTCTACCTTGCCGGGTGGAACCCGCCTTTGCAAACGCGTCAATAAACCTTCTGCCTGCTTATTGCAACTGAACCTTGTCAGCGTGTTTTCTGACACTCACAATGTCTTGAAAAGTACCAAGGAAGAGCCAGAGGCTTGGTCAGGAATGTACCGAGGTTGAAAACATAGCAGGAGTCAAGAGCAAGAACACACAAAGCACAAAGCCAGATGCTGAAGTTGCTTCCAGCAACAGAAGACAGTCCCTGCGCAGTTTAAATCCTCTTCCTGCCAGGCTTGCACAACTGAGGCTTTCCTTGCTCATCTGTTGCCAGTAATGAGGCAGCAGGCTTGGTTGCAGAGTCAGCGTCTTGCCACTTGCTCACGAGGCGCTTACTTTGATGAGGTACAGAATTCTTGGGCCGAGGGGGTTTGCCCTGCTTCTTGGCACCCATGTTGGCTAAAGAAGGATCAGTGCAGGCTGAGGAGGGACCTGAGAGGGTGAAAGTGTTTGATTCAGTGGCTGCTGAATCAGTGGATGCAGCAGTGGGACCTGATCTGCCTGCATCTTTGAACGTGGCTCTGAGACCATGACAGAGAGAAAGTTATAGTTAAAACCTGACAGCAATAATTTCTGCACCTGCTAATGCATTTTTTGAAGAAGACTTCAAAGAAGAAAAGAAAGATGTGAAAGAGAGCAACATGGAAGAATTTATTGACCAACAGGATGAAGAAGTGAAACAAATTCTAGCTGATGTAGAAACATTTGAAAATAAAGAAATTGTAGATTACAAGACAGAGATGACATTCAGAGTGGAAATACAAATGATAAACCTGTCAGGTTCAGCCAGCACGGCGCTTCTAGGGAAGCCAGCCCACCGCGCTGAGCTAATTCTGCTGCCCGCTTGCGAGCTGGGGAAAAGAGGAAGTGCGAGCCGTGGCTGATTAATGGGCCACCTGAGCCCACTTAACAGGAAAACCGCAGGGTGGAAGTGTTGTATTCACCCTGATAAGCGGCGCGAGCCAACAATGAGCAGAGCCACAAGCCACGGAACGGAGATCACCACACAATCCAGCAAACCCCGGTTTTGCACGCAACTGAGTGGACCCCAAGGAAACCAGCCCACGCCAGAGGGGCAGTCAATCAAGGAACAATGGGGCACGGGCTGAACCTGCCATCTGGACAATTAAGGGGGATTATTGGGGGCCGATAATCCGCAGCCTGTAACACGACGACGGGGCGAAAACGCGGGAAGGGGGGAGGTATAAATTGAACAATGTAATGTGCCAAGCCTTTGTTTGTAACAGGCAGGGCTGGGCTGGGCTGGGCAGTAGGGGCATCTGGCAGCAGCAGGTAGACAGGCAGCCAAAAGACAGTTGTAAAGATGGATGGGCCTGAATTTTGTTCACATGACTGCAGGGGTGCTACAACAGCTGGAACTTTGAGGACTGGTCATAAGTCCCTTCATTCAGTGTTATCGTAACTTCAAATGGTTGCTGAATGAAAGGATGTTAAGCGAGGACTACTTGTATAAAGTTGACTTGTTTGATCAGGGTTAAAATAAGACATATTTCTATAAAATTCTGGAAATCCTTTATGGACTTTCTGCTAAACTTGGACAGAAATGACAACAAATGTTGCCATACCGGAAAATAAAATCTTTACGTCTAGAGTCCAGAATAGCTTCCATTTGATACTCTTCCTCACCATCCATCAGAACGTGGGAAAGTGGAGCTGTTTTAGAGCATATGTTGCAGGTGGATGCCTCCCAAAGAAGTAGGGATCGATGGAAAACAGGATGAATCTTCATAAATGCAGGCTGATGGTACAAGGTAGACAGGACCAGGAAACTGACTCCATAGGAAGACTAGAACTACAGTTTATTGAGATAGGCTATAGCAACAGAACCTTGCAAATTTGCTTGTGCTTTTCCTCCCCTCCGTCTTATATCCCAGTGAGTCAAGGAGGAGTCAATCTGATTCTCTTCTTAATACTATCTTTCTTGTAATGAATGCCCCTTGTACGCATCTTACTTCTTGCAATCAGTAACATGATTTTCCCTTGTAAATAGATGGGCCTGACAAGGGGTTTCATAGAAGCCTTATTATGCTTGATGCCTAGAAATCCTTCACATAGGTTATTCATTGGATTCCTAGGATATTGATAAATTTGATACAATGTTTATTGGTATGTTACAAAATCTATTTCATGACAACATGTGTTCTCTCAGGCAGAATCATTCCTTTTCTTGATGTGAAGATCTCTGATTGATTTATCAATATTTGGAGTAAGTAAAATGTCTTGGGAAAATAATGATACAGAAAATCACAGTTCAAACTCCCAGAACTTTTCCTACAGCTGTTGACACTTAATTTGGCTAGCTTTTTTACATCAATAATTATAATTTATACATCAATAATTTTATAGCAACACAAAAGCAGTCTCTGCCTGAAAGACCCAAAGGAACTTAGCTCACTTTTCTGGGACCTAACAGTGCAGAGAGCAGCCAGGCCTGGCAATAGGATAGAGAACTTTGCCCTTTAGAACACTCATTTCTCCCCAAACAACAGGCCACAGTTGTCTGTCTTTGGCTACTTAGAAAGAGTGCATTGAGGGCAGATGCACTGTATAGTTTTTAATTGTTAATGTGCATATGATTAATGTGTCTGGGTTCTCATATTGTACTAAGGCACAATTGTTTGAAACATGGTTGATTGTCCCAAATGTCCATTTTGCCAATACAGACGCTAAAATTCCTTGGGACTTAAGGTTAGATGAATTTCCCATTGGCAGGATTTCCTGCCACTTCCCATGTTCCAGCTCTGTAATGCTTCACCCTCCCCAACTGCTGTACCAACTTGGCACCCTTTTGCTTGAAAAGAGGAATGAAATTAAGGAATGGAAGAAAAGGAAAGAGCCAGATATTTGTTTTCCTATTTTCCAAACTTCTAAAGTAAGTTTGGAATATGGATTTATGACGTATACATATACATTTCTTAACTTCTAATTGATGGGGTCTCCATTGCTAATTTGGTTTGTATTCATTGAATATTATTTGAATTCCTGGTGATATGGATTTCTATTCTTAATTGAAAGCACCAAAATAGTTTCAAATGGTTTGCTGAACCTCACCTTTTTATAGTTGTGGATAATATATGAAACCAAGGAATAGACAATGAAACGATTTGTGTTTGAACAAAATAAAGGTTTAGAAAATATAGCCAAACTCATTTTAATTTTTGGCAGACTGATAAATAGATTTATTTAATGGGGAATTCTGGAATGCCAATTTCTTGCATTTTCTTGTTTTCCTGTTTGTTTTGCTTTGGACATGTTTGAATATTATGAGAAAATGAGATCTTGGGTACATGTGAAATCAGTGGAGAAAATGGAACTGTCAGCAGCTTGATGTGAATTCAAACAGGAAGTAGTAAGGCTGCTGCCATTATAAAAAAGGGGGAAAACTAACCCAAATGAACATGTCCTTTTAAATATATATACTTTTATTGAAAGCTTTAAAAACAAAGATAAAAACTGACACAAATGCATATAGAGTGTGGAAGAAAAAAAAAGAAAGAAATCAAAGAGAGCTAAAAGTGCAAGAAAGAAAAGTAAAATAAAAATAGAAAAGAAAGGAAAGGAAAGGAAAGGAAAGGAAAGGAAAGGAAAGGAAAGGAAAGGAAAGGAAAGGAAAGGAAAGGAAAGGAAAGGAAAAAAAACATAAAAAAGTAGCTTCTGATCTTTAAGTACAATTATAAATTTACCTCTTTCTCTAAAGTTACATCATGACTATCTTCTTTCTATATTCTATCCTATCTAATCACCAAAACTGTAAATCATAAGTTCATTTTTTTCTGTTTTATGCAAAAAGTCTATAAGGGCTTTCCAGTACCAAATTAGCATGTCTAAGCAGCAGTAATGTATATAATATAACCTCTGGCTGAAGAAGAAAATTTTGTTGAGATAAACTTGGAGTCTGCTTTGCATTAATTGGCTGGAATGGATGTTTTTCTAGAAAGTGAACAGTTGCTGTACATCTTACAGGCTATTTGTTATCCTCCAGGGCAACACTTTTGACCCTACTAAACTATATCTCCATGGAGTCTGAATGGTTCGGTGCTTTCAGTGTGGGCTGTGCCACACTCCATTAGATTACCTTTCCTATCTTTCTTTCTGGAGAGTTTAGGAGAGATTCTTCCTCCATTACCTGAAACTTCAAAAATTTAAACAAGACAGTATGACATGGTTATATTAAGCAAGTGGAATAAATCTGAGAAGGAAAGCAGGCTGAAAATTCTGTGATGTGTGATCCAAATTAGATTCAAGACTGAAATATTGCTGATGCGCAGACAGTGTTTAGCAGCACCCAAGCTGCAATAAAATTACTATTTCCAACTGTATTTGTTGCAATTATCTTCATCCTCTAAGCACAGCAGTTACACAGTCCATCAAGTTGTATTTACAGCCTGCTTATCTCCACAACAACGCTTCAAAATTTGGCAATAATTGTACAATTTGTATCAAAATCTGCTGCAGGGATGAGCATGCTCTCTTTTGGCCACGGGCACCACGTGCAAATAGAACTCCATCCTTACACTTTCTAAGCGCTGAAAATGAGTGCCACCTGCTGCTCCCCAATGTAAGTTGAATAAGGCTGGTCCCTGGAAGAGGGGTAGGGGCAGGAATATGAAAATTGTGGCAACTCTTAAACCTCTCCCTGCTGTGCAGCTTCCAAGGACAGCAGGATCTTGATTAGGTAATGACCTGTGGGACAATCAAGAGACTATTGTGTGAAAAAGAAAAAAATATTTTATCAGGTTTGATGGGGTGACAAGTCTTTGTTATAACAGTTTCAGTGTAGAGCTCAGGCATGCTTTAAATACATAAATAGAAGGAAGGAAGCAAGGGCATGTTCAGTAGAAGGAAACAAATCTCATAATGAAATATCTATTTTTTTTTCCTGGTGTCAGATAGCAAAGAATTATTTTCTAGGCCTGAATAAAGCTTTGAGGAAGTGTTGCTCTTCAACAAAAGTGCATGCAAAGGATCGCTGCTTTGCAAAGCTATGCAGCTGCTTCTGTTCCAAATGTGAAGCGGCCGCGTTATATCCCCACCTTGTTTCTGCAGCCTCTGGCATTTCCAATAGCCAGAATAGGCTTCTGCATGTGCCTGCGTGCAGAAGCCTCTTCTAGCTACTAGGACTGTTAAATGAGGTTTTGAAGTGACGCAAAAGGACAGCAACAAGGAGAATTTTGTGGCTTTCTCACCTCAATATGGAGTGTCTTGTACAGTATGTAAGCTGAAATACCACATTCTGTCTGCACAGTGGCACTATGCTTATCAATGGAATTATTTGCCTTTTAAAAGCTAAAGTGTTATTACAGTGTTGTTTTTACTCTGTTAGTTTTATTATACTTCATTTGGGAATTTTATTGTTTGATCCTTATGGTCTTACAGGGAAAATGATGCAGAAATGTTTAAGTGAAATTACTTATATATTTCAGAACATGGACTATTACATAGAAATAGTACTGGGACATAGGTCCTATAGAAATTTTGTGGACTGTTGCATCAGTCCTCTCTTCATATCTTACAGTGGTTGATCTGGGATGATGTAAGCTATCTGATTTTGAGCAGTGATGTTACCAAAGTAAACAAACAAACAAACACCACATGGGGCAGATATCACCAGTCAGAATCCCTAACAGTAACAACATAATTAGCCCTAATAGTCTTAGGAAGCCAAAGGTTAATGATTAATAGTCCTAAGCCTATTTGAATTGACTGTGTCAATACTTTTGGTCATTTCCCATTATATATTTCAAAAGTAGCCCCTTAAATGTAGTCATCGAGTTACGACTGCATTTGGGAATGGGATTGCTGTCACTAAGCATTGCGGCCGTAAAGCATGACATCACATGACCATATCACTTAGCAATGGCAATTCAGGCAGTCCCAGACACATGGTCACTATCGCTTAGCAATGGCAATTCAGGCATAACCCAAGACACATGGGTCACTAAGCAGGAAGCAGAGGGAGTCCCAGGTAAGGATGGCAGGGGTGCTGCAGGCCATGTGCGAGGTAGGGGAGGGGGTGCTTGGTGCGGCAGGAGCTCAGAAAGACTGGAGAATGAGGGCACGGGGTGCATGCGATTGCAGGAAAACTGGGGAAAGAGTGTGTGTGTGAGCTCAGAGAGGTTGAGGAAAAAGGGGGCAGGGTACATGCGTGCATGTGTGTAATCACAGGGAGGCCAGAGAAAGAGGGCACGGAGTATAGGGTTCAATTGCAGGGAGGCCAAGGAAAGAGGGCCCAGTGCACATGTGTGCATGTGTGTGATTGCAAGGAGGCTGTGGAAAGGGGGTGCAGGTTATGTGCAAATGAAGAGGGGAAGCAAGGCATGGGGCTTGCAAGCAAAGAAAGGCCGAGGAATGAGAGAGACTTACCCCAGCAACTTGCACCTTCCTTGCTGGTTTCCCATTGAATTTGCTTGGGGGAACCAGCAGGGAAGAGCACAAATGGTGATCACGTGACTGCAGAACACTGCAACTGGATGTAAGTGCAAGCTAGTTGCCAGGCACCTGAATTTTGTTCATGGGGGCATTACCATAGCCAGAACTTCGAGGACCGGTCATAAGTCCCTTTGTTCAGCACCACTGTAACTTTGAATGGTTGCTGAACGAATGGTCGTAACTCGAGGACTACCTGTAGTAGGCAAATTCCTGTTTTGAGTGCTTTTGAAGCAAAAAAATAATTGATATTATTTAGTAACTGATTGCATTGTAGCCGAGTACTGTTCTTGCTATACCCTTCCTAACTATAAAAGCAATGTCATTCCTTGCTTTTTTATATCCTGAGTAATAAACAGTGTGATCTTCTGACTG
Organism: Python bivittatus; assembly: GCF_059951505.1. Classification (NCBI taxonomy): domain Eukaryota; kingdom Metazoa; phylum Chordata; class Lepidosauria; order Squamata; family Pythonidae; genus Python; species Python bivittatus. The sequence goes on from NW_028277028.1 coordinate 1,455,917, forward strand.
AAAGTGTCCAATTCCAGTTCATCTCAATTCACTGATGCCTAAGATGTCAATTTGTAATTGTTTCATTTAATCTTCCACTGTATTGAGCTTTCCTGTGTTCATGCTTCTTATGTTCCATGTTCCTACTGTAATTCTATCTTTGCAGCTTCAGATTTTCTTTTCCTGTGTGGCAACATCAGCAACTAGACATCCCAAAGGCTTTAATCCAGCCATGTCATAAGCACCATTAGTACTCTGGAAGATCATCAGCTTTTCCTCAGTAGCATATTGAGTGCCATCCAACCTGAGGGGTCCATCTTCCAGTATTATATCATTAATCGTTTATATTTTCTATCCATGGTTTTCTAGGTAAAAATACAGGAGTGGTTTACCATTGCCTTTTCCTGTGCAGTATGCCTCTGCTGTTGTCACTAAAGTGATCATCTGCCTCCAGAATCTTCCTATATTGCTGCTGCCCAATATAGGGCCTGCTTGCTTTAGCTAGGCAGCTGGGATGACCTTTGTGCCTTGGGTGACCGTACTGGGAATATATACTCTTGGCATGCAATCCCGACATTCTTTGTTCATCCCTTCCAGGAAGACGCCCGCCACCATGATGAGGCAGCACAGCAGGAAGGGGAGGGGGTCGGTAGGATAAAGGCCAGTAGACTGGAGATTCAGAGTTCACATACTTGCATGTTGTGTTGTTGTTTGGTTTAATGACATTGCTCAAGAATGAGAAACAGTTATGTGCCATCTTTAAAATAATCTTATTTTATGGCAATCTTTCTGGGTGGAATATATATATATATATATATTATTTGTTTTCAAGTACAATAAATCTATTCTAAGATTGTAATGTTTTTGCCAGAAAACCAAAATAAAAATACTATGATGTAAAGCCATGTTATTTAACTTAGCCATTTATTCACCTCTTTTTAAAAGCAGAGATGTTTTTAACATTGATTTTAGCAAGTTAGTTTTAGTGAGTTCAGACATCCAAGACTACTTCCTAGATTTTTTCCTAAAGATCCCAACCATGAGGTGGGGCCCTATTTTAAACATGGCTATGAAGTGAAATGCTAATCCTCTCCATGTCAAACAGGAATCTTTTCCATTCTTCTAATTCATAAATAAAATGGAAGTAGAAGTACATTTTTCAAATAAAATGTAAAATATAGTTTGACCCTTGTATTTGGAGAGTTGTGACCTGGATTTAGGTCGAAGCATTAAAAAACGGGGAAGGTTTTGTAAGTTATCCCTAAGTTTAAAGGCAGAAAGTGGTTTGAAAGACATTCTCTCATGCTGGATGTTGCAAGCAAAATAAAGCAACATAGCACGCCTTCTGGAATTATTTCCTATCCCTTTGCCAGTGGCTATAGGAGACATCAGTATTTTTTCTTCTGTGTAATTAAGTAATGTTGCATCTGTACGTTTTTCTACTGTCCTCTCACATTGTATCTGTGTATGTTTGTGTGCACTGGGTGGGAGGCTTAGAATGGAGCAATCGGTGGCATTTTGAGCTGTTGTGCAGCTGCCTTTCCTATGGAGATGTACGGGAGCAATTCTGACACACACATACACACACACATACCATGGCTCTGTCTGGATCCAGCTTACTTTCAGAGTTGATCTTTCTTTTCCTGGCTTGTCCCCCAAACTAATTTTTCTTTCATTCTGAGTTGCCATGCTCACAGACAGAAAGACGCAGTACCAACTCTATTTACATAATTTCTTTCCAACATTCTGACCAACATTTGGGTTGAAAAGAATAAATCAGGCAAGTATGCCATTTTTTCCATTGGAAGGAATTACGCCCCTGCCACATGACTTCTTTTAACAGCTTACCCTTCCATTTCTATGTATACCAGGGGAGATGCAGAACCTTCAGTTAGACATCTCTTCCCTCCCAAAGACTTTTATAATCTTCTTCATGGAGTGTCCACTGTCTTAGTATGCATTGTTTATAGCTTTCATTTCCCCATCCTATCCTTTGCACAAAAGGGCTTCTCTAATGAGGCTTGGCATCATAACGCCAAGTTTACAGCTGCTCAGAGGGTCTTCCCAATGAAGATTTGTTGCTGGTCTGCCATGCCGTCATGGCTGCAGCAACTCCGAAAGGCTTCTCAGTGCAGATGTGTTGCTATCACTGTAGCCATGGTGCTACTGTGCCTAGGGGCATTCATTTGCATACTTTTTACCATGATATTTCCAGTGAGTTCTCAGAAGGGTTTTTGTTGTTTTAGCAAACCATCAGACAAATGTAGACAAAGACATGCAGATAAATACATGGTTGGGGGCCAGGGGATCCTCTAGTATGCCTCTTTATTCTATCTTTATAGGAGAAGAAATGAAGGCTTTTTTCCTCAGAGGCAGGTTTGCATTGGAGAGACCAGATCTGTAGCTGAATTCAAAGGACACATGGTTATTAACCTGTTTGGATACAGCTATTGCAAACAATGATTGGGCAATGTTCTCTGTGAGTTTGAGATTAAGAAAAATATAGACATTTCCATGTCTGTTGCACTTAGTACGTGCATAGATGTGAAAAAGCAGAAACGGCTCAGTAATATTCCAATTTTTCTTGAACGTGCATTGTAAAAGCTTGGAAATGGATAGGTTGGTGGGCTGGAGAGCCTCAGTGTAATGAATACATTAATTGTTAACTAAATGAAAGGGATAGTACTTTGCAGAAAAGTATATTGGAATAGGAAAATCTTTATTTGGTTTATACAATCCTACTTAACACTACCAAATAACACAAAGCTACAAAGTTATAGAGTCTGGTAGTTTATGAAAGAATAGAAAAGAGAGATAATTGGCTCTGTTTTATCTCACTGAGTTTAGAACTATATAAGGAAAGATCTTATAGACCTTCAGTTTGATAGGACAGAACTGGTTTTGCATAGTCTGAACAAAATCTGCCTACTCCTCTTCCCAGTTTATGCATCTAATTTGGGATGATGAGGCCCTGACTCCAAACACAAAAGTTGCTTTGTTGCTAAAGATGCTCTGAATTCATCTGAATGGTAGAGGTTGCAATTAAAGATTTGCTATTCTGGGCAATATTCTCTTTAGATAAAACTATTTCATCTATTCTGTTACAAATTAGCAGATTACTTAATCTGAATATATAGCAATTACTATTTTGTTGTTCTTGTTTAGCAAGTTAATTGTCTTGCAGTGTGATATTATGTAAAGCCTTCTGATGTTGTGTATGGTTACCATGGAAAAACAGCTTGTAAATCAACTGATGATCACTTTTGTTCTTATTGAGGATATGCAGTATATACTTCTTCTAAATGCTGTAAAATGTACTCTTTTTTATATTTATAAACCAACATAATGTCAAGACCTAACTCATACTATAAAAGTGACAATGATTAATATTGCCACTTTTATTTTAAAGGAATCACTGTACAGGTAGACCTCGCTTAACAACTGCCCTATTTAGTGACTGTTCAAAGTTACAATGGCGCTGAAAAAGTAACTTTCCGATCAGTCCTTGCACTTACGACCATCACAGCATCCCCAAAGTCATGTGATGTGAGTCATGCTGTGATGGCTGCAAGTGCAAGGACTGATTGGAAAGTTACTTTGTCACCACCATTGTAACTTTGAACAGTCACTAAACAGGGTAGTTGTTAAGTGAGATCTGGGTGCTTTGCAATCGGTGGCCATTTACAACCGTCACAGAGTCCCACAGTCACATGATTGCTATTTGCACACTTCACAGTCAGCTTCTGACAAGCAGAATCAATGGAGAAGGCAGTAGTAAAATCACAACTCGCAATCATGTGGTATCTCACTTAACAACTGCATTGCTTAGCAACGTAGTTGCTGGTCCCATTTGTGGTTGTTAAGCAATGACTACCTGTATATTGAAAGAAGAGGTAATCAAAGAATAAACAACAGTAAACAATAAATAGAAGTAAGTAGAACCCTGGGCTAGATAAAAAACAACAACTCAGGAGGGAAGGTCTCCAGCACTTTCCTCTGTGGAACCTGCTTCACTGAAAAGTGTTCACTGCTTAAAGTAAGCAGAGTGTGTGCAAGAAAGAGAGGGCAGCAGCTGCTCCTACTTTTACTTACTTTCTTTGGGCACCACAATAGGGAGGAAAGGTTCTGCAATGCTTCCTAGACAGAACAGAAGCACTAGTCTCTTGACCCTTTATCTTATGGCATACAGCATTCATTTCTAAGAGGAGCAATCACTTTATCTTCTGACATAATCACCTCCCTCTGAGTGGCATGGCAGTGGGGCTTGCGCTGAATTAATCCATCCTTCTTGCTGCTCAGAGGCAGAGTGAGAGAACAGCATTTCTAATTTCTGCCTGGAGGTACCAGACTGTTTAGCTATTTCTTTAAAGCTCTTTTTGTTCACAAATTTCAGGGGCAGGGTAGTCATAAACCTTATTTTATGAACTCAAGCTCATCTTTGGGCAATATTCTACTCCCCAGGAACTATCCTATATCCTGGAGACCATAATCCTGACATCTTTGCCGATGACTTGGAAGGGACCTCTGTGGAGACCTATAGCCATCAATTCTAATGATGCTATTATATTCACATGGAGACTCTGAACATTTGGCAGCTGATTTTCAATCTGCTGCATGAATCAGACTTATCTGAGTTCTTGTGGGAACTGTTTGCTATTTGAAGAAAAGTAATATAAAGCTCAAAGTCATGATGAAAAGCAGAACTCCCATGTAAAAAATCATCAAAAACAGTTATTTATGGCCAACAGACATATATGGCTGTAAATCAAATCTCATGATATTCTGTGGTGTTTGCTAAGGGATATCCTAGAATCCATAGTTTATAGGAGTGAAATAAAATAAAGCAAGATAAACGATACAGTTTGCTGTGAAAAGCATTCCTGTTATTGTTTTCTGAAACATAACAGAGCTTTGTAAAAAATTCACTCAGTTATAAATCTTCAAGGCTAAACAATTTCCGTAAATGTTGCTAGCACAATGTCAGTGCTTTCAGGGTTTAATGCAAGAGGAGAAGAAGGTTTAAGTTTCATTGTCCATGCATGAGGAGTCAGCTTGAAGTTTCAGAATTTAGGAACTCTCCCTCCAAAGTCCATGGATCCTTGACAGTTTCTGCTGATGGCTATCACAGGTCTCTCCTCAGTTTCCTCTCTTGCGCTTTCTTCATCTGTTTTTGTATGTGCATCATCCCAGTGCCTTCCTGTCACTTTCTTGGTCTTCCCTTCCATTTTTCTCCCACTCTTTTCAACTCCCGAGATTCCCTTCTGGGAGGTACCCTTCACTTAAAGCTACCTCTGTTGACAAGACTGTTATGCCATGGAATCCATAGGAGGAAAGAGAGAAGACAGACCATATTGTATACCAACCATATTATAAGAATATATAGTGGGACAAGCAGAATTCCATACCAGTCATGCTTCACCCCTCACTAGTGTGCCTATTTTGTTTTTCTCACTAATTTGCATTGTAGCTGTTCATCCTTTTATATGGCTGCTGAGCCCAATTAACTTCTCTGATCCAAGTAGCTTGTTATGGTTATGTGCTGTGGTGGTAAATTTCAATGAAATTTCAGACACATGTGCAGTACGCTTGGTTATGACCTCATAGAACATGTCATGCCATAAAGAAGTGAAACACATGATGGTGTAGCATGTGGGAGGATCCTAGATCCAGTTACTGCAGACCAACAGTTAGTCTGACTATAGCAGAGGAAAACATTTTCTTCATGGTGAATGTGAGAAGGAAAGTTTATTGCATGATTAATGATTAGAGAAAGTATATGATAAAGTGTATAGATTTCAATTAAGGAATGTTTTACATGAATATGAAATTGAAAGTTGGTTGATTAATATAAGAACAGTACATGACGGAATTAAAGTGTGTGTGAGAGTGCTTAGTGAATGATTCAGCATTAAGCAGGGAGTAAGACAATGTGTGATGCTCTCTTAGTTTAATATATTTATAAATGAATGTATAAGGAATACTGTGCTATTAGAGGTATGTTGATTGAGAATATGTATATTTTGTTTGCAGATGAGGCTGAGTTGGCTAAAATCTTGAATGGTTTGCAGCAAATGTTAGATAAATTGTCTGATGCAATGAGAAATATACATCTGCAAGTTAATGTATTGAAGACCATGGTATTGTGTTTCCTGAGGGAAATGGAGTAAATGATGGCAACCCCCCCCATAAAAGACAAAAAATTAGAGCAGGTAGAAGAATGTTTACTAAAGATGGGTAAATGGATGGAGAAATTTTAAGAACTACAAATGCTGGTAGAAAGGAAGTGAATGGTATGTGATCCATAATACCATGTCAGAATTTAGGCATACAGCATTTTACAGTGGTACCTCGAGTTACGAACACCTCTGCTTACGAATTTTTTGTGTTATGACCAGCTCCGGCCCCAAAAATTTACCTCGTGTTGCGAACCACCTCAAGTTACGAACCGGATCCGCGGCCATTTTCCCTCCCGTGACATGTAGTCCGCAGCCATTTTTCCACCCCTGACACGTGGTCCGCGGCCATTTTCCGCCCCTGACACGTGGTCCATGGCCATTTTTCCACCCCTGACTCTCCCTCCAAGCAATAGCCGCCTCCCTGTCCTCCATGCCAGAACGGATTAACGGTAATTACATTGAACCTTATGAGAAAATTTGCCTCGTGTTGAGACCAATTCGAGTTGCAACCAGAGTCACGGAACGGATTAAATTCGTAACTCGAGGTACCACTGTATATCCAAACCAAGGATTTATAACTACTCAGGCCTGGCCTAATCTACCCCATAAAGAAATATTGGTAACTAATTAAGTACAATAGCATACACCCACAGAGAGAGGGACAACCTCCCCACCCCCACACAAATATATATCATTCATTGACATTTATTACTTATAATGCCCTATTACAGTGAAATATTAAGAATACCAGCTAAGGTCATCAAGGTGAAATTAATGAGCTACTAATTGCAGGCAAATTCTATAAGATGTAATGAAAAAAATTAGCTAGTTTGTTGTTGTTGTTGCTTTGAGTCCTGGCCAGAAAAAAGATAATGGGCACAGAATTCATATTGTCACTCAGTTAAAGGTTTATCACCTAGTATAGAAAACTAAAAAAAAAAAAAGTATATTAAGATATGAGCCAGTGATTCAACTGTTCCAGATCCTCAAAGACAGATTCTGTTAGCATAAGTATTCCTAAATCTGTCCTCTAGGATTGCTGAGGGTAAGATATCAAAGTGCACTGTAAAATCATAGAATCACAGAGTTGAATGACTGAAACAAATAGGAGTTGAATAGTGTCATAGATTCAAAAATGAAGTGTAACATTGAAATCACGCTTTATTGCAAACATTGATCATTGAGTTCTAGTTCATAGTAGAAAGAGGAACAAGAAAAAAAAACAAAAGGAAGGGTTTTTATAGAAGATGCATCTTGGGGAAATTCTACGGCTCTGATTCGCTGGCAGGTTTCTATGGCCATAGGGGGTAGTCAAATTGTTTTTATTTCATGAGAGGAGAGAAGATCACATCTTTTCAAAGGAGAGAGCGGTGTCCAGAAACATCCTTTGTTTCCCATGCTAAGGAACGGTGGGAGATTAGATGCTTGTGCCCTTAATCCAGAACTGGAAAGTCTGTGATTTTCCACCCAGCTACATTGTTGCAATTTCCTTATTAGATCTGCTGCCGGGTTGCAAAGGGTGAGTCCTCACTATCGTTTGTTGGTTTTGCCCTGGCGAGTGAGTGATACTTCTTTTCTTCTGGCCTGACAGGACTAAGGGGGGTTTGTTTTAGGGCAGGAATAGTCTCTTCAGGTCTGATGGGATTATGTAAAGGAGGGAAAGTCCTGTCTCTTAGGTTTAGAGTTTGGTCCTGATCTTGTTTCTGAGATCCTGGGAGGGATCCTCCTTTTCTGGTTTGCCACAATAATATAATTCTGCCAACTTTATTAAGCAGCTAGCATACTCCCCCCCCCCCCACCTTTCCTTCTTTTTAAAAAGGTCATTTTTCTTCTTTTTTAAAATCTGTTCAATTGTGTTCGATTCTCAGAGGCTGCCTGGACAAATCCCTGCAGTTTTCTTAACAAGGTTTTTCAGAAGTGGCTTGCCATTGCCTCCTTCCTAGGGCTAAGAGAAAGTGACTGGCCTAAGGTCACCCACTGGTTTGTGCCTAGGTGGGACTAGAACTCAGTGTCTTCTGGTTTCTAGCCTGATGTCTTAACAACTACACCAAACTTTAAGGTCCATGGTGATTCAGTTGTAAATACAATATCATTTATCCCCACATGTACAATAATTCTCAGTGGACCTGATATGGCTTGGAAATTGCTCTGTCAGTTCCTTGTTCCTTGCTTCTTGAGGTCAACAGATTTCATGAGCTGATGGATGCATTTGTTTTGATTCCTCATACTGCTGAGTTATTAACTGCCACAACTTTTAAGTATTCTTATAGAACACAGTTCCCTTCAAAGACTCACTTTTCTGGTTCCTGTTCTGCAGTGTTCATTATCCTTGAATGCTGTTTCTTCTACAAAAAAACCCTGTTTCTGAATGTCAGTACTGTAGAGTAAATTCTGCATTCTTGCTTCTAGTTGTTACTCTCATCCATTGGGCTTGCTTTTCTGTCTGATGGATTTACTTATCAAGGAATTACTTTTGATAGTGCCTCCCTTCTTTGATTTAACAAACCTCCATCAATTTGTCCATTCTCATGAGCTGAGGTGTGGTCACTCATTGTTCCAATCTTTGATTTTTGTTCTTCAGTGACTATAAATGTGTAGTTCTTGCACATATATGTCTGTCTGTTTTCATGTAGGAAAGCAAACATACAACAGGCACTGTGGGTCATAACTGCAGTCTTTCTCTGCTCATCTTTATTTTTGCTTCTTAGGGTACCACCATACAAAGAGTTATATTTTCTCTTATTCTCTTCCCAGGCTCTCAGGTTAGCAGACTCTTGACAGAGAGATTTGTTTGGGAGTCACACTTAAACTTCACTGCCGAAGTTTAACAACCTCCTGTTGACTCTTCCTGTTTGCTTATTCTGTGAGCCTGCTCCTGGAGATTGCCATATCTCTTCCAGTCTCTGCTTGCTTAGCAGGAAATAGTCACTCAAAATCAGCAGGAATAACATGAAGACTATGCACAATTAATTAGAGTAAGCTGATCATGGTAGCTACTGGCTTAAGACTATTCAATTGTTCCTTGGCTTAAATTTTAATATGGATTTTACTATGTTCATTTTGAATTCAATATCCAGAATTTCTCTCTTTGTAGAATAAGATGATTCAGCAGAATATCCATGACTCAGCAGTTTATCCTATGCTTTTTGCATCCAGGTCTGTCAAAGTTAGGGGCTTTAATCAACAATTAAAAATTGTATTATTTCACACAGATGTTCTGCTGTTTTGCATCTTATCCTCAAACTAGTATTGGGTTGTAATTTATAAGCAAGAGAAAGCAGAAGAGAATTTCCAGTGGAGGTCCTAAACTTCTACTTCACAATAAATTCTAAATATTTTAGCTGAGATAAACTACTAATTCAATTTTAAATACAAAATAAAGAGTAACATTTAAGTTAAGTAATGCCCCATAGTAAGTTTTTATTATATCAGGGCTCAGTCTTATGTCTTACTGTTGTTTTAGCAACATTGTTATTATGTTAGTTACTGTATACTGTGGGCACTTGGAAAAGAAAATAATTACTAAGATTGTAAGTGAGAGGTGAGAGAGACAATGAGAAAAGTGGAAATATAAGCCAAAGGGAAGGGAGAAGTAAAGAGAGGCAAAAAACATGGGGTGGGGCAGAGAACTCACTATGATAAGGAAGCAAGCTAATGATCTGGAGAAGGGATAAACAGAAGGTGGCATTGAAAAGGGACAGAATAAAGGAGGGGAGAGGCAATAAATAGGAGAGATGAGAGAGCAATGGAAGAAATTGGAGGAAAGTTAATGAGCCAAGGGACAACAAGCAACCAAGCTGATAGTGGGAGGAAGATTCCTGGATGAAGTCAGGAAGAAGGCTGATTATAGGAGTCCTGTTTGTAAATTTGAGAATGTGCTCTAGAAGCCTGTCAACCCAAAATAACAGAATTGGTGACTGGCAACAAGTTTGTTCCTACATAGGCCTGACTACAAAGAACAGAAGGAATTATCCACATTGCTCCTCTGATGAGTGAACCAGTTGGTAACACTTAAATAGGGATTTGTCAATTATGAATTTTAGGCTAGTGAAAAAGGATCATGGTAGGGACTGTTTTGTGGTTATGATTGTCTGATTTCTGTGAAGCAGCTTAGGTAAAATCAGATATAAATTAATATTGTTCACGGGCATGAAATATTTTTCCTATTATTTTTGTTACCCCTGGGAGGTGTTTGATGGATCTTATCTTTATTTTCTATCACAAAACTCTTGGATGGAAGTATCCATGGCACTATGTTTATGTAGAGCAATTAATAGGAACTGGAGAGGACCACTTCCTGAATCCGGGGACCCTCCAATTAGGTTACACACCTGTCTCAGAACTTGATTAAAAAATGGAAGAAAATACACAGGGTAGAAATTATCATTGAAATTATCAAATGCATAATCTAGATTATCTCCTTAATAAGCAATTTAGGGTGCAGTTGGTAGGCTTCAATCCTTCAAAAGCCTAGATTTATTTATTTATTTTCTAAGCTGCCCACTCATTGACAACTCTCGGTGGTTTACAAATGGTTAAAATAGTAAAAGTCCTAGCTTAACAATAAACTTGAAATCTTAATTGTTGTGTTGTAGAGTTGGGCAAAAACCTCAGCATAAACTTTTAAAACTCCTTGGTATTCCAAAAATTGCCAAGAAAGACAGTATTCGGGAATCACTATTTCAAAACAACCCCCCCCCCGCCATTCCATAGATGGTATATGATTCCTTATAAACTAACCTGCATGAACAAAAAAAGCTTTCCTTTTTGTTGGAATGGTTGTGAGGAAAAGGGAACTTATTTACACTTGTGGTGGTCATGTCCCCATATCTTTTCCTTCTGGTCTGAGGTGTTTTTGGAGATTTGTAAAGATATAAATAAAATAATTAATATATGTCCACAACTTGCTTTGCTGTGAATGCATTTTTAGGGTTTAATGTAAATATTTACTCTAAAGAATTAGTGGTATTTTTGTTGATAGTCACCAGAATATCCATAGCTAAACACTGATAGAAGTGTGACATTGGAGCTTTGTTACCAAAATGTTTGGCATATCGTCATAGCTGAGAAATTGACCTACACTGTTCACCTGTGTATTGGTCAAGCTAAAGTTAAAACCTTCTCAAATATATGATCTGATTTTATATTGTATGCTAACCAGGGAAACCATGATTGTTTTATGCTGGATAAATACATTAAATGTGTGGGAGTAATATTAAGGGGGGATGCGGTGGTGCAGCGGCTTAATGACACTGAAAGTTGCCGGCCAGAAATGGTCGAAACTTCAGTGGTTCGAGCCCAGCTCTACACAGCAGAGTGAGCTCCTGCTTCCTCCCCAGCTCCTGCCAACCCAGCAGCTTGAAAACTTATGTGAGTAGATAAATGGGTACTCTCACCCCGGTGGGAAGAAAAATGCTGGCAGCGCTTGCATGGGAGACGGGACCAAGTTGCCCGTAACGCGGAAGCCACGCACGCCCAAAAAAGGCATGAAGCAATGGAAACCCCGCCTCCTGCACTCGCCAGCTGGGCTCTGCTCTAGGAAGGAGGCACTGGCAAACCACTTCCGAAACACCTTGCCTTGAAAACTGCAGGGACTCATCCAGGCAGTCGCTGCAGAATCGGTAACGATTGAGTAAAGATTAAAAATATATATATATTAAGGAATTATTAATATGTGGTTGTATGAATTGTTTTTCTTGTCTCCCCTTTTAATGCACTTTATAGTTATTATAATTTTTTTTTAGAAATAAACATTACTAAAAAAAAAACATTGAAAACCCAAATGTTAAAAAGCAACCATGTTGGGAGGAAACAAAATCAGATATACTATACCATTGCTGGTGAATGGTGGGATCACATACCAACCTCATTTATCTCCTCTAGTGTATTTGTAATGATACAATGTCATATTTTAAATTTGATGTGGACATTAATTACATAATCTTTTTTTTTTAATTATGACCTACAATCAAAGAATCATAACATTGGAAAGGGTATTTGGGCCATCAATTCCACCCTCATGCAGTAATCCAAATTGAAGCATCCCCAGACAGAGAGTTCTCTAGCTTCCAGTTGAACACATCCACATCTTCTCTGAGTAATTGGTTCCACTACTGAACTGCTGTTTTTTTTCCTAATGTTTAATTGGAATTTGTTTTTAATGTGACTTAAATCCACCATCCCATGTTACAGAATCACTGAATTGTTAATTATAAAGATTGGAAGTGGGCCTGGTGATCATACACTGGTCCCCTGCCCAGTGTAATAATTCCCTTACAATAGCATCCCCGACAGATGACCATCTAGCCTCAGTACAGGAAAGTCCTCCAACTCCTAAGGCAATATGTTCCAAGGTTGTATAGCTCTTACCATTAGGAAACTCTTCCTGATATCCAGTAAAAACCTGCTTTGTTATCATTTAAACCTTGCATTGGAGCAAGAGAGGACGGATCTTGACTTTCTATGTGACATCCTTTAATGAGTGCTATAATAACCCCCTCCATCATCTTTTCTCATGGCTAAGCATACCCAGCTCCTTCCCTCTTTCTTCATAAGATGTAATTTCTAGTCCCCTTCATGGATCACTGCCTTGTCATGGCGAAGGGGCTTGCGTAACTCAGTGAAGCCATGAGCTATACCGTGCAGGGCCACCCAAGACGGACAGGTCATGACAGAGAATTCTGACAAAATGTGGTCCACTGGAGAAGGAAATGGCAACCCACTCCAGTATCCTTGCCAAGAAAACCCCATGGACAATGTTAAAAGGCTAAAAGATATGACGCCGGAAGATGAGCCCCTCAGGTCGGAAGGTGTCCAATATGCTACTGGGGAAGAGCGGAGGGCAATTCCAAGTAGCTCCAGAAAGAGTGAAGCGGCTGGGCCAAAGCCGAAAGGACGTTCAGCTGTGGATGTATCTGGAAGCGAAAAGAAGGTCCGATGCTGTAAAGAACAATATTGTATAGGTACCTGGAATGTAAGATCTATGAACCAAGGCAAGCTGGATGTGGTCAAACATGAGGTGACAAGATTGAACATCGACATCTTGGGAATCAGCGAACTGAAATGGACGGGAATGGGTGAATTTAATTCGGGTGACCATTATATCTACTACTGTGGGCAAGAAACCCTTAGAAGAAATGGAGTTGCACTCATAGTCAATAAGAGAGTGGGAAAGGCAGTAATGGGGTACAACCTCAAAAACGACAGAATGATCTCAGTGCGTATCCAAGGCAAACCATTCAATATCACAGTCATCCAAGTCTATGCCCCAACCACTGATGCTGAAGAAGCTGAAGTTGACCGCTTCTATGAAGACCTACAACACCTTCTAGAACTAGCACGAAAAAGATGTCCTTTTCATCATAGGGGATTGGAATGCTAAAGTAGGAAGTCAAGGAGTAATCGGAATAACAGGCAAGTTTGGCCTTGGAGTACAAAATGAAGCAGGGCAAAGGCTAATAGAGTTCTGTCAAGAGAACAAGCTAGTCATAGCAAACACTCTTTTCCAACAACACAAGAGACGACTCTACACATGGACATCACCAGATGGTCAATACCGAAACCAGATTGATTATATACTTTGCAGCCAAAGATGGAGAAGCTCTATACAGACAGCAAAAACAAGACCAGGAGCTGACTGTGGCTCAGATCATGAGCTTCTTACTGCAAAATTTAGGCTTAAATTGAAGAATGTAGGGAAAACCACTAGACCACTTAGGTATGACTTAGATCATATTCCTTGTGAGTACACAGTGAAGGTGATGAATAGATTTAGAGGATTAGATTTGGTAGACAGAGTGCCTGAAGAACTATGGACGGAGGTCCGTAACATTGTACAGGAGGCAGCAACTAAAACCATCCCAAAGAAAAAGAAATGCAAGAAAGCAAAATGGCTGTCTGATGAGGCTTTACAAATAGCTGTGGAAAGAAGGAATGCGAAAAGCAAGGGTGAAAGGGAAAGATATAAGCAACTGAATGCAGATTTCCAGAGAATAGCCAGGAGAGATAAGAAGGCCTTCTTAAATGAACAATGCAAAGAAATTGAGGAAAACAATAGAATGGGGAAGACTAGAGATCTCTACAAGAAAATTGGAGATATGAAAGGAACGTTTAGTGCAAAGATGGGCATGATAAAGGACAAAAAAGGCAGGGACCTAACAGAAGCAGAAGAGATTAAGAAGAGGTGGCAAGAATACACAGAAGAACTATACAAGAAAGATCTTAATGTCCCTGATGTCCACGCTGGTGTGATCACTGACCTTGAGCCAGACATCCTAGAGAGTGAAGTCAAGTGGGCCTTAGGAAGCATTGCTAACAACAAAGCTAGTGGAGATGACAGTATTCCAGCTGAGTTATTTAAAATACTAAAAGATGATGGTGTTAAAGTGCTGCACTCAATATGCCAGCAAGTTTGGAAAACGCAACAGTGGCCACGGGATTGGAAAAGGTCAGTTTATGTTCCAATTCCAAAGAAGGGCAACGCCAAAGAATGCTCAAACTATCGCACAATTGCACTCATTTCACATGCTAGCAAGGTTATGCTCAAAATCCTACAAGCTAGGCTTCGGCAATACATGAACCGAGAACTACCAGATATACAAGCTGGGTTTCGAAGAGGCAGAGGAACTAGAGATCAAATCGCCAACATTCGCTGGATCATGGAGAAAGCACGAGAGTTCCAGAAAAATATCTACTTCTGCTTCATTGACTATGCAAAAGCCTTTGATTGTGTGGATCACAACAAACTGTGGCAAATTCTTAAAGAGATGGGAGTACCAGACCACCTTACCTGTCTCCTGAGAAATCTGTATGCGGGCCAAGAAACAACAGTCAGAACCGGTCATGGAACAACCGATTGGTTCAAAATAGGGAAAGGTGTACGACAAGGCTGTATACTGTCACCCTGCTTATATAACTTATATGCAGAGTACATCATGAGAAATGCCAGACTGGAAGAATCAGAAGCCGGAATTAAGATTGCAGGGAGAATCATCAACAACCTCAGATATGTGGATGATACCACCCTAATGGCAGAAAGTGAAGAAGAACTAAAGAGCGTCTTGATGAGGGTGAAAGAGGAGAGTGCAAAAGTTGGCTTGAAACTCAACATTAAAAAAACTAAGATCATGGCATCTGGACCCATCAATTCCTGCCAAATAGAAGGGGTAGAAATGGAAGCAGTAACAGACTTCATTTATTTGGGCTCCAAGATCACCGCAGACGGAGACTGCAGCCATGAAATTAAAAGACGCTTGCTCCTTGGGAGGAAAGCTATGGCAAGCCTAGATAGCATATTAAAAAGCAGAGACGTCACCTTGCCGACAAAGATCCGCATAGTCAAAGCTATGGTTTTTCCAGTAGTAATGTATGGCTGTGAGAGCTGGACCATAAAAAAGGCCGAGCGCCGAAGAATTGATGCCTTTGAACTGTGGTGTTGGAGAAGACTCTTGAGAGTCCCCTGGACTGCTAGGAGGTCAAACCAGTCAATCTTAAAGGAAATCAACCCTGATTGCTCATTGGAAGGATCGATAATGAAGCTCAAGCTCAGATATTTTGGTCACCTAATGCGAAGAGAGATCTCTTTGGAGAAGACCCTGATGCTGGGAAAGATTGAAGGCAAAAGGAGAAGAGGACGGCAGAGGATGAGATGGTTAGATAGCATCACTGAAGCAATGAGCATGAAACTGAGCAAACTCAGGGAGGCAGTGAAGGACAGGAAGGCCTGGCGCAATATGGTTCATGGGGTCACGAAGAGTCGGACACGACTTAACGACTAAACAACAACCACAATTTCTAGTCCCTTGAACATCTTTGTTGCTGTTCTCTGTAGCCAATCTATTTTCCCTGACTCCTTCTGTGTGATGCACATAACTGGACATAGTACTCAAGGTGGAGGCTCACCAAAACAGGAAAAGCAATGAAATTGACTGTTTATCCACCCTAAAATTGCATTTGCCATTTTTGTAGCCACATTACATTATAAGCTCATATTTAGCATTCTAAGATCTACAAAGATCAGATCATGCAAGCCATGGTATTCCCTGTGACATTCTATGGAAGCAAAAGTTGGACTTTAAAGAAGCAGGATAGGAAGTATATTGACTCTTTTGAACTTTGGTGTTGGAGAAGACTCCTGAGAATACCATGAACAGCCAAGAAAACAAACCAACAGAGCACTGAACAAATCAGTCTAGAATTCTCACTCAAGACACAAATGACCAGGCTCAAATTATCTTACTTTGGACACACTATGAGAAGACCCAGCTCTCTAGAAAAGGCTCTAATGCTGGGAAAGGTGGAAGGAAAGAGAAGAAGAGGATGACCAGCAGCAAGGTGGATGGACTCACGGTGGTGATGAGTGCACCGTTGGGAGATTTTAAAGAACAGGTTAGGGATAGATCGTCATGGAGAAAATCTATTTATGTGGTCGCTAGGTGTTGAAAACAACTTGATGGCACATAAACAATCAGTCAATCAAGATATTTTCCACAAGTACAATTACCAAACCAGGTATACCCCATCCTATACCTGTGCATTAGCTTTTTGTTTTCTAAGTGAAGAACTTTGCACTTATCTCTGTTAAAGTTCCTCTTATTTTCAGCCCATTTTTCTAACCTATCAAAATAATTTTGAATATTATTTATATCTTCTAGAATATTCCCTTTTGTTTCATCTGCAAATTTGATAAGCATTCCCCCATCTCTTCATCTAAGTCATTAACAAAAATATTGAAGAGTAGAAAACTCAGAACTGATCCTTGTGGCAATCCACTTGAAACCCCTCTCCAGTTTGATGAGGAACCATTAACAAGAATTCTCTGAGTATGATTTTTGAGTCAGCTATGTATCCTCTTAATTGTCATGTGTCATCCAGCCCACACTTAACTAGCTTGCTAAATAGTACAACATGAGAAAGTCTGCCAAATGCTGTGCTGAAATCAAGTCATATTATGTCTGCAGCATTCTCACGCTTCATTAAAGAGGTTAGTCCATCAAATAATGAGCTCAGATTATTCTGTTTACCTGGTAGTAGTTCCTAAGGAATAAAAATCTGACATTGTGTTGTCTGAAACAGATAGAAATTTATTTTTTTATTCCTGTAGGTGGAGCTCCAAATTTATTTTTTGCCATAAAGTACAGAGACCTGTAAGAATTGTGTTCTGAAGGCAATGTCAGAATAATAAAATTTCAACAGAAAAGCTCCTTAAAATTTTAATAACAGAATACTTACTGTATGAGAAATAATGAGAACAGATAGTATTTTTAAAGCTAAAAAAATCATGTTGTTTATCTCTTCTTTTAGCACCTCATTCATATTAGAACCAGCAAATTCTTCCTTATCTAGCCTTATAAAATTTTAAAACCTAGCTTAGATGATACAGAGTGGGCATTATCTTTTTAAATGATTGATGTATTATGAATGTTTGACAAAGCTGCAAATTTTTACTGTGTAATAAAACACGGGCAGGAGCTGCCCACCTCTGTCCATCTTTTATATTCTGGCTGTGCAACAGAATCCCATCCTGGCTCTGAGGAAAACCCATACAGATAGGATTTCTGTCTCCGCCGTGTAATGAACGCTAGGGCTATGCAGCAGCTCAGCATGAACTGAGAATCCAGAATAAATCAAAGCAATTCAGGGTAGTTTTAAACTCACGTGGAGCAGAACAAATAATTGTACTTTGTCAGTTCAAAATCTTCCATGAAGCTTTACCTTCAGTATGTAATTGGGAACTCCGCCAGATGCCAAAAAGGAAACACGGAGGGGCAATTTAAAAGATGAAGCAAGGAAAGCGCACCTGCTCTCAAATCAGGGTGATTCTTCTGATCTGGCTCTTATAGTTGCTGAAGCACAGCACCTTTGGGGGGTGGACCTGGAGAGAAAATGAGAGAGAAATCATTTTTAACCAATTGTACCCCTCACTGTTTCCTGTCTCCCATCTACAGACTTAATAAGAGGATGTTTTATAAGGATCTACTTGATTGACTTAAGTTCTGTACAGTAAACCCTGAATGCCTGCTAAATAGAGAGTTTAACATAACCATAACAATGATAAGGGACAGGGCAGGGTAGATGTGTGTCACTCCCTCTCTCCCCTCTTCCCTTTAGCAGCTCCCAGTATAGCATGCTCACCCCTGATTTCCTCATAGCCTCAGTGGGTGATGTCCCAGTGCAGCACACCCTATTGGGCTAAACATTCCCCCACCTATCTCTAGCACCTCCCTCCTCCCTTTTTTGCCTCAGTCACCACCTGTTGATGTCCCTGTTCCAACCATTCTTGGAATATTGTATCTTTTTATCCCCAAGTCCATGAATTCCATTGAAAAGTAATTATATCTTTAAACCACAGCCACTAAACCAGTGGGACTCCAAAGTAGCTAACCATTTTATTCTATTGGTCAACCTGTCATTCTACTCTGTATTGTATTGATGGCTAATTTTTAAAAATATATCAGTAATGAAATCTGTAACTAAAATGTTAAAAAATAATGAAATAAGTAAAATGTAGGTTTAGGTTTGAAAAACACCAAAAGAAATGTGGATGATTAATTCAGTGTTCTCCATAAAAGGAATGTACATTCAAATATTAAAATCAACTATCCAGTTACAATATAGAAAAAGCCATTTCTGGTTCCCTGTATCATGCTATCAATATTTGTCTATTTTATGATGCTGAGATCTGCAGAAACCAGTTTTTCCTGGATGAAAAGCATTCTTATACTTTCACCAAGAAACACTCATTTTCAAGCAGATCTGTCAAGAATATTAATATGGAAAATCTGCTAAAATACTGTATCTCCAAATTTGTTGAATGCATCTTGTCAGAATAGTATACTATTTCACTCACAGTGTTCTTGCAGAACACAAAGACAAAGAGAGATACTATGAATTATAAAAAGGAAAATGGGTTTGAAAATTCATCAAAAGTTTCAGCAGAACTATGAGGAATAGGATTTGAGCTAGGCATGTGCAGAGATTAGTCAATCCCTTTTGACAGCTGGAACTGAGCTATGTGTAAATGGCCCAATCTGCTTTGAGTCACTGGGAAAATTCCAGTCCAACTTAGTTGATCAGAAGCTTTGGCTCCACTATTCAGCAGTAGGAAAACAAATTGTTATAGCAACCCCCTCAACTTTTTTTTCTTAATCAGAACTGGGTGAAATTTTCAAAAGCTTTGGAGCATGGTAAGAAGAAAAAGGGTGCCAAATGCCATAGGAACTGATAAAGGGAGTTTCGAGTTACTTGCGTCTGCTTTTTAAAGTATCCATTTTTATCTATCTATCTATCTATCTATCTATCTATCTATCTATCTATCTATCTATCTATCTATCTATCTATCTATCTGTAAGAGGAGGCTGAACTTTACCAGAAAGCTAAATCACTAGTAAGGAATGAAGTATGCCAACAACAACAGAAACTGATATTGGAGTTTTCAAGCCGGTTCTTGTGTGTGCATGTGTGCACCTTTAAGTCAGTTTTTGACTCCTGGTAACTTTCTGGACCAGTCCCTGCAGTTTTCTTGGCAGGGTTTTTCAGAAGTGGTTTGCCACTGTCTTCTTCGTAGGGCTGAGAGAGAGTGACTGGCCAAAGGTCACCTATATGGCTTTGTGCCTAAGGCAGGACTAGAACTCATGGTCTCCCGGTTTCTAGCCTGGTGCCAGCCCGTACCTTTTATTATTTGAGGCAGAATGTTAAAAAAAAAAATGGTCCTATGAAGGGGAAAATCTGTGGAAAATTTCAGACAGATTGTGAATGAGCATCCATGCAAAATGAAGAGATTCTGACAAGAAATAACGGTCTTCCTTCCTGACTTAGAACTGGGCTTCCCTTTTATGGTGACATAATATGATGCTATCATTACAAGGTGCTGAGGGAACAAAGAAAGATGATGGGCTTGACATTGAAACAAGGATGGTCAGATTCAGCTGCTCTGCCTGAGGTAAACAAACACCTGTTCCAGCCTCTCTGATCTATCAATCACTTCAATTCAGCTAATTTGAGCAAAATGGAAGCATTTCTTTTTTGGGGGGGTCTGGGGTGGCATGTGAGGTCACCCTTGAGGAAGTGTATTTGTAATCTAAAAGCCTAACTTATACAAAATGCTACTATGCTATAGATGCATCATCCTTCGTATCATGGGAATTTATTCATGTTTTATAAGAAAAGCTGAGGAAGGATTTGTTTGAACTGGGCTTACAGCATATGAAGAGGGGATATTTAACTCTTCCCTTCTTTCTTGTGACTTAAAAAAAAAAAATCCTATGCCAATGCATTTTTCCTGTTTTCCATCCCTCATTACAATGTGGGAGGGACTAATTGTTTTTAAGATTGTGGTTCCTGCTCTTTTATGGATCTAATCTGAAACAGGCTTCCCTTTCCCCATCTGAGAGTAAAGAAAAACCCACCTCATAAAAAACAAAGCAGGTGACAAGTTTACATCATAAAAATGCAGACACTTGGCAAAAACTCAAATGCTAGGAATTGCCTGTTCTGTGCAGTATTTCTGTACCATCATTACTGTGCCAGGAAGGTTTTCTCTTTTGCTGATTTTTGTGCTTTTACTGTTTTTATGTTTTTATTATTGTTTGTGAACTGCCCAGAGTTATAGGACGGGCAGGGAAGGAAGGAAGGAAGGAAGGAAGGAAGGAAGGAAGGAAGGAAGGAAGGAAGGAAGGGAGGGAGGGAGGGAGGAAGGGAGAGAGAGAGGGAGAGAGGGAGGGAGGGAGGGAGGGAGGGAGGAAGGGAGGAAGGAAGGAAGGGAGGGAGGGAGGGAGGGAGGGAGGGAGGGAGGGAGGAAGGAAGGGAGGGAGGGAGGAAGGGAGGAAGGGAGGAAGGAAGGGAGGGAGGGAGGAAGGAAGGGAGGGAGGGAGGAAGGGAGGAAGGGAGGAAGGAAGGAAGGGAGGGAGGGAGGGAGGGAGGGAGGGAGGAAGGAAGGGAAGGAGGGAGGGAGGAAGGAAGGGAGGGAGGGAGGGAGGAAGGAAGGGAGGGAGGGAGGGAGGGAGGAAGGGAGGGAGGAAGGAAGGGAGGGAGGGAGGGAGGGAGGAAGGAAGGGAGGGAGGGAGGGAGGGAGGAAGGAAGGGAGGGAGGAAGGGAGGAAGGAAGGAAGGGAGGAAGGAAGGAAGGAAGGAAGGAAGGAAGGAAGGAAGGAAGGAAGGAAGGAAGGAAGGAAGGAAGGAAGGAAGGAAGGAAGGAAGGAAGGAAGGAAGGAAGATGTTTCAGTTTCCAGTCTGGACCGAAATGATTTTAGCTAACCCAATACACTGGGTATAAATCTAGTCAGATCTGACATTCGTAAGTGGAGCCCAGGGACTTCTAATTGGTTTTGTCCCCTGTTGCAGTTTAGTACAGTTGTTGGGATTCTGGAACTCAAGTTTTTTCCCCCTCACCACTCACTTGTGCAGCACAGATCAGCCAAACTATTCAAGAGATTGCACGGAAGGGGATTTTAAAACGATTCCATTCCACTGTTGCTCAGTTGATTAGTACAGAGAAGCAAGCAGTGAAGAAAGGTGCTCGAGCTGCAGATAATACGCCTTCCCCAGTGCTCAGCTGTTTTCCCAGCTCCTATTCGCCTACTTTCCACTTCTTCTTTTGCTTTGGCTTCTTCATCTGCAGGAGGCTTATAGGCACACCGGCAGTTTCAAAAGAAAACAATATGGCAAGGAAATGTTCTCTCTCCCTGCCCCCTCCATTTGGAGACTGGATCTGTGAATGTCTGTTTCGTGGAAAGGACTGATGAGCTGCTTCTCCGAGTAGAAAGAGAATTTGTTAACCGTAGAGACCTCCTTGATGGTGCTACATCTGCCAGAAGTTCACTCTGACCGAAGCTTTCTTGATCCCCCAATTGGGGCATTCCTTCCCTGCTCAGCTGCGGTTGAGCTTTGTTCATTTTTTCTGCCATCTGAACCGTCATTTATTCACACAGGCTTTTTGTTAAGTTTGTTCTGTTGCATCTTTTGATCATTGTTGCTGGTGTTCCTGCTGTTTTTAAATTGTTTTTAATCTGGGATTCTATAGGGCGTTCCCATCTTGTGTAATTTTGTATTATTGTACTGTCTTACCACACAGTACACCTACATTTAGATTATTTTTTAAGAATTAAAAGCAGATCATCCATTTTATGAATAAATAATAAAATATAGGTGATTATAGATTATATCATCTAACAGATGTTCCAGACACTGACATGGAGGTCTGCCTGGCTGAGAAAGTGAAAACACATAAAGCAGAAGTGTGGTAAGGAATAAATGAATTAAGTGCAGAAACTTAAAAGAAATGTTGTAATAGCTTGTTTTCTGTCTGTCTGCCTATCTATCTATCCATCTATCACTTGATACATCAGGGAGAAAATACCAGTTCAGAATGCAGCAGCAATGAAAAAGACTGATCTTATTCTAGGAATTGTTAGGAATGATATGAAGAATACAAATAACTTGTAGTATAATGCTGTTCTATAAAGTGTATGAAAAATCCTCTGTGCATATTTAGTCATATAAAAGGAATATAATAAAAATGAAAAAATACAGAAAAGAGAAAACCAGAGACTCCAAGGACTGAAACATTGTCTTCAGTAGATAAAGCTACTGAGAAAAGATTAAATGGATATGGGATTTATAAAATTATGTATGATCTGAAGAAAGTGAAGATGTTTTTTGAGCAGTAAAATACATTCCAAGCCTTGCTAGTCTTATCAGCAGCCCTATCTCCTATTCAGCATCACTGATAATTGTGATGCTTATTTTTCCTTTCTGCCACCATAGCTTCTGTCTATACAAAGGAAACATTAGCAGGACCTAATCTTCATGTATGATATTTTATTTTTATTATTAGATTTATACCCTACATTTCATTCAGGAGCTCAAATGTACATAGTGCTTCTTCCTTCAATTTTTCCCGCAAGAAAAACAATCTTATGGGATAGGTACAGGTGAGAAAGTATGAGTGGCCCAAAATCACCAAGGGAGCTTCCATGGCTAAGGATGGACTAGAATGTGGATCTTCCCACTCCTAATCCAACATCTTAACCACCACACCACACTGGTTCTCAATTAATTATATATTTTATATATCATGTTACATATCATTTTATACATATGTATGTATGTATTAACTGCCATCAATCTGGTGTCAGCTCTTAGCAACTGCACAGCTAGACCACCTTAATTTAGAGAACTTTTGAAGGACTTTGTTTTTCCATGTCTATTTTCATCTTCAGATGTTGTTGTAAATATTGCTTCTAATCTCTTTTAACAGCTTTCTTCCTGAGTTCTTCGTCTTTCTTGGTTTTGGCTTCTCTTCTTGACAATTTTTACCATTGTTCTGACACTGACTTTGGTTTCTTCTGTTTCTTGGTCTTTGGCAGTCTCTTGTTACATTTATCCTTACCAGATTCTTTGATTTCATTCCACAGTTCCTCTGGTTACCTATTAATGAGGTTTGGGACTTCATAGTGATTCCTGATATTCTTCTTAAAATTGATCAGTATAAGATTGTATTGTGGTAACTGGGCTTTGTTCCTGCTTTAGCTTGACTGGAAAAGTTCATGATCTAACCATGTCTTTCCTGTTATAACTGAGTTCTTCCATTTCTTGTACCAATAATATTGTCAATTTGATTTCTGTGTACTTCATCTGGTGATGTCCACATATATAGGCATCACTTTGATTGTTTGAAGAATGTGTTAGTCACAAAGAAATCGCTAGATTGGTAGAATTAATAAGTCATTCTCCTGCTTCATTTAAGTTCCTAGGCTGCACAGTCCAATTACATTTTCCTCTTTACTATTTCCATCTTTGGCATTCCATAAGCAGCACATTGTCTGAAAGATTTTAATCTAGCCACATCATAAACACCATTAGTACTGTGAAAGATCCTCAGCTCCTCCTCAATAGCATGATAAGTGCCCTTGGACTTGAGGGGCTTATCATCTGGCAGTATATCAACAATAACTTTATTTTGTCTATGTAACAATCTGCCACTCACAACTCCCAATTTCAGTAACTCTCCTTGCAACCAGTAATGGTTCAAAAGAAAATTCATTTATTGAGAACAACTGTACAGTTCCAAAGCATTGCTAAGACTGAGCCCATGCATGTCAAAAGTTGCTTTTACCTTTTTTCTCTTTCCCCCTTGCACCCCCCAACCTCCCAGTCTTCTCACACTTACTCATTGGCATGACCTTGAGCATTCCTCAGTGTTTGATAACAGCCCATCTGCCTCTAGCGGTCATTTCGTTCATCTATCCTTCCAGATCCTTCCAGCACCCCCCCCCCCCATGTCTCCTAATGGCAGAACTCAAGCAAGCAAGCAAGCTGGCAAGTAAGGTGGTTAATTGATTGCGAGGATTCTGTCAGTCTATCTCATGTGGTTTTCTTGGTAAAATAAAGGAGTAGTTTACCGTTGCTTTCTTCCATCCAGCATGTAAGCCTTTGTCATTGTCACTAAAGTGATTTAGCTGGCAGAGGGATGACCTTAATCTCTTGATAGACCCTATCGAGAATATACACACTTAGTGTACTCTCCCACGTTCTTTGGTGATCCCTCCTAGGAACACCCCCTGCTATGTTGAGGCAGCATAGCAGGACTTTGGGATATGAGTGTATTTCAATCTCATATCCCAGTCAATCTCAAAGAAATTTTGAGTCAGGCCCCATAGATTGCAAATCATAATAACTATCCCACAGCATAAGTTGTGAAATATATAATGGCTATTGCCATATATGGCTTTAGAAAAAGAGTAATGGAAGATATATCTCTCCATGATTAATAGAAACCACATCAGCTAAATGGATCAGAGGCATTTTACCACAATATCAATTGTTTGGGGATGATGGCCAAATAACATAATGGCAGTTGTCTTCATCCTTCGCTGCAAAGCTTTGTGGAAATAACTGGCCACCACTGGAAACAGTATACTGAATTCTCATCTAATCTGCCAGAACCCTTTCCTATGATAGTATGTTGGGATTCTATATCTCTTTCATAATAATCAGGGATTCCAACCCTTCTCATATTATTCAAGGATGGATATATTCCATGTATTTTCCCTATTTGAAATGCTTTCTAAAAATAGGAAGCAGCTTGGTTTCTGCATATAACTTCAAGTTGAAATCCTGTGATTGCAGGACATGATTCTCTAATGATAGGGAAATTTGCACCCAGGCACTTTGATGTTAGTGAACAACAATGTCTTCATTATACTGGTATAGGCTTTCATTGATGTCTCCCATTTCTGGATGTCCTAATCACCAAAAGCAAGATAAGTCACATGATATTCCAAAAACCCATCCATATGGATCACTATCTACACAAAGATTCCAATCATCATCCTGGCTAGAAGAGAAGCATGGTCAAAATGCTAGACGACTGCTCTTGAGATCCTCAAGCATGCCAACAGCTTCAACGAAAAAGAAGAAAATCTAAAGGTTAGCAAAATGTGGTGGTTACCTGCCCTGCCCCATGCACAAGGCTCACAGCCAGCAAACAACAGAAAGAGTCTGCGTTGGTTTCAATCAAGGATGACCCGTACAAGCCTGACCAAAAGCAGGACCAACCAGAATCAACTACCAAAAATGGGCAAATCAGAAACTTGCCTGGACAAGCTCAGGACTCAGCTACTCAGATTAACCAACCAGAACCCAGCACAAACAGAGAACCAATCAGCACTCCAAATATGACCAATCAGAAGCTGGCAAGGACCAATTAAGATCAACACCACCAAAATGACCAATCAGTATCAGGCACAAAGAAAGAACCAATCAGAGACCAGCCCTCATCAACCTGCACCAATCTGAAACCAGCTCAGCTAAAGACCAATCAGAAATCAGATCAGGAGCCCATTCAGTCCCTGCTTAGCTGCCTGTGGTTTGTATAGTAGACTATCTTGCCTCTGAAGATGTCAGCCACAGTTGCTGGTGAAATGTCAGAAAATCTGCTGTCTGGTCACTAAACCCTGAAGCTGAACACTGCCCAATGTCTTCATTAATTCAGGCCTGGACTTTTCCTGGAATAAATAATCCTGTTTTGTCTGCCAGGAGAGCAAATAGCTGAAGTATTGCTCTGGTCTGTGAAGCAACAGCTGCCCAAATTAATTAACTAAATAGGCCCCTGTTGTTATTTTTTCATGTCTGATGCATTCTGAATGTAAGGTTTGCCCCGTTCGACCGAGAAACTCCCGTGACACGTGTGGTTCACAAAAGAGGTTTACTCATGCGTAACGTAGCGGTTACAAGCAAAGCCAGGACTGGCTTGGTACATTTGCATTGCTCGTTATATTCCCCCCTTCCTGCGCTTTTTCCGCCCCGCGATCGCGTTACCGCTGCGAATTATCGGCCCCCCAATAATCCCCCTTAATTGTCCATGATGGCAGGTTCAGCCAGGGTCCATTGTCCTTGATTGGCAGTCCCCTCCGGCATGGGTTGGTTCCTCCCCGTTACGTGCAAGCCCGAGGGTTCTGAGTTGCGTGGTGATCTTGTTTCGCTGCCTGCGGCCCCGCTCATTGTTGGCTCGTTCCGTTATCAGTGTGGAGTTAAAACTTCCGCTGCGGTTTTCCTGTTTGGCTGGGCACAGGTGGCCCATTAATTAGCGGCGCTTTCAGTTCCTCTTTCCCTCAGCTAGCCACCGCCGGCGGAGTTCATGCAGTGTGGCTGCAAGCTTCCCCGAAGCGCCATGCCGGCCGAACCTGACACTGAACTCATTGTGATATTAATGGAACCATTAGGTGTGCCAGATAGTTTTTGTCAAAGGTGATACATTGTAACCCTAAAAAAGTGTCATGTCCTATATAATGGGCAAAACTTTATGAAGTATTAACTCACCATTGACTATAGAAGACCTGAGTGGCAGTCAGATTTCTGACACCCTATCCCCAGTCAGGATATTGAATGATCACAAATCAGTAATTATTCATTCTTAGACTGAGATGCCATAAACCATACCAGCTTATCCCATTGTTTAATCTATTTCACTAATGCATGTGAAGTCTTTAGCCAACAAGGTCCCTAAAAAGGCTATAAGATTCAAGCTTAGGTTTACTTCTTATCCAGCAATATCTTTGTTGCTTGAGAAAAGTCCTTTCTTCTGACTTGGGCTTCTACCCTTCGGAAATTATACCCTTAAAGCCACTGGTCCAGATAGACTGCCAGCTTCTTATTATAAATATTTTGAAGAAGAGCTTTTATAACCTTTGCAAAAAAGTAATAAATTATATTTTAGATAATGGAAAGATACTAGATAGCTGGACAGGGGCAAATATAACACTGATCCCCAAAGAAGGACAAGATTTGACTTTACAAAAAAATTGTAGATCAATATCATTATTGAACAATGATTATAAAATATTCATGATGATCCTAGCTGAAAGGATGAAAAATGTTTTACAAGGTTAAACATGAAGACCAATATGGTTTTTCACCTAAGAGACAATTAAGAGATAATATTAGAAATGTTCTTAATATATTAGAGTATTTGGAGCAAATCAGTGAAAAACAGGCTGCTTTGA
Organism: Python bivittatus; assembly: GCF_059951505.1. Lineage (NCBI taxonomy): Eukaryota > Metazoa > Chordata > Lepidosauria > Squamata > Pythonidae > Python > Python bivittatus. Next base: position 1,483,571 of record NW_028277028.1, read on the forward strand.
TATTGATGCAGAGAAAGCTTTTGACAATTTAAATTGGACTTTTTTGTTTAAAATTTTGGAAGAAATGGATTTGGATTACATGATTATTACATGGATGAAATCAATATGTGCTTCACAAGTGGCACAAATTATTATGAATGGGGAACTGACCAGATTCTGTGAAATACAGAAAAGAATGAGGCAGGGATGCCCACTTTCACCACTGCTATTCATTCTGGCGCTTGAAGTATTGGACAGAGATATAAGACAAGATGAGAGAATGCTGGAGTGAAGGTTAAAAAAGAAGTGTATAAATTAAGGGCATTTGTTGTTTATTTGATTTTAATCCTGTAAAATCCTTTAGAAGGAATAGATATATTAATGGAAAAATTAAGAGAATTTGGTGCATTGGCTGAATTTAAAATTAATAAGGAGAAAATGAAGATGTTGACAAAGAATATAAAGATGAAAGATCAAAAAGCACTGTTTGCAAAAACTGGGTTTCAGCTTGAGAAAAAAATGAAATACTTAGGAATTAGTATAATTAATACGAATTGTATGTTATTTCAAAATAATTATGTTAAGGTATGGAGTGAAATTAAGAAAGACCTATTAAGATGGGAAAAGCTACAATTATCATTGCTGGGAAGAATTTCTGTGGTAAAAATGAATGTGCCAGAATGTTGTTTTTATTCCAGACAATACTTGTCTTGAGAAATGATGTACCTTTTTAAAAAATGCAAAAAATAAATAAATATCCAGATTCATGTGGCAGGGGAAGAAACCATGCGTTAAATATAAGTTTCTCCAAGATGCAAAGGAAGGAGGTGGACCGGGATTGCCTGATTTTAAATTGTACTTTGCTGCCTGCTGCTTGGTTTGGATGAAGGAACGGCTGTTGTTAAGAAATAAGAGATTGCTAGAATTATAAGAACCCAGAAGTTTGGGTGGCATTTTTTTATGGCATGATACAGTTAAAGTAAATGGAGACTTTTAAAATCGCTATATTAGGAACGCCATATTATAAATATGGAATAGATACAAACCTGGGCTATGCCTGAAAATACTTTTACATTGGCCTCAGCTCAAGAAGTGCTTTATAGGAAAGAGACAGTGGGCAAAGAAAAATGGTTAACATATAAAGATTTGTTAGTATAGGAAAATAGAGAATTTAAGATGTAATCAAAACAATTGACTACGAAAAAGGATTTACTTTTCAATGGTTTTCATATGCACAATTAAGGGAGAGATTTAATATGTATAGAAAGTCAGCAGGGGTAGAAAAACATGTAACAATTTGAAAGAGAATTATGTACAAATGATAATAATGTAATTGCTAAAATGTATAAATTTCTGTTGAGATTTGAAATGGAAGAACAAGTTAAGGAGTGCATGATAAAATGGGATAAGAATTTTGGTTATGTACAAATGAATCAGTGGGAAAGAATGTGGTTAAAAGGATTGAAATTCACATTGTCTTACAATTTAAAAGAGAATTTCTATAAAATGACGTAACAGTGGTATTTGTCACCAGAGAGACTATCCAAGTTGTGTAAATGTACTTCTAACTGTTGCTGGAAATGTGAAAAACCTGAAGGGACATTTTACCATGCATGGTGGACTTGTGAAAAAATATTGGATACAAATATATATGATGATGCAGAGAATTTTAAAACTTAACTTTAAATTGAAACCAGAGCTTTTTTGCTAGGACTTACGGATAGTCAACTAGAAAAGACTCATAGACGACTGGTTTTATACATGGTAACTGCAGCAAGGCTATTATATACACAAAGATGGAAAAATATAGAAATACCCACAATGGAGGAGTGGATTGTGAAGATAGCAGAATTTGCTGAAATGGCCAAATTGACTTGTTTGATTAGGGAAGGAACAACAACTATTTTTATAAAAGACTGGAAACTATTTATGGACTTTTTGCTGAAAATGGACAAAAATGAACTGATGTTTTTGGTATTTACTGATTAAAAAGGGTTGTTTATGGGAAGAAGGGAACCATGATAATTTGGGAAATGGTAATAATTATGTTTGGAACTGCTTAAAGAAGTTTGGAAGTTGCTTCTTTAGATCTTTTTCTTTCTTTTTTCTTCTCTTCTTTTGACTTTTACTGCTTTTCACTTTTTGTTTTATCTTTTAATATCTTTTTCCTTTTTCAATTCTTTATATTTCTGTATTTTTTAATTCTGTAATTTTTTTCCTCAATGAAATTATATATAAATATATGTATAAAAAGAGAAGTTATTCCCTTATATTCAAAGTATGTTGAGAAAGAATGGGGCCATGTACAGTTGCCCCACTGCCTCATTTCTATTTCCATCTTTGGTAGATTCTGTACAAAGAAAAAAAATAGGGAATCAATAGGCTGAAACACAGGGTAGTAGATTCAGATAGAAATTAGAAAGAATATCCAGAGCTGTTGTATCAGGATTGGTGGTCCCTGAGTTAGCCAGCTCTTTAGGGCTTTAAAAGTAAAAAACAATTCCTTAAATTGTGTTTGAAACTGTAGCAGAGCACATCTTCCAAAATTTGCAACATACACCTAGCTGTTTATATCAGTGGACGCTAGTCCACATTATTCTTGAATAGATCTGTGTTGAACACATGGTAGAATTAGGCATCAGTGTCAGGTTCAGCCCATGAAACTTCACGGGACAGTTCTGGAATTGCTCAGTTACTTTATTAGCTTACACCTGCTAGACAGAATCTTGCCAGACTAACTCTAACTCCCAAAGTCTGCAACTAAACACTACGAATTCCTTAGGGTGGTGCCAGCCTCATCCTTTTTGCTTTCACATGCTCAGAGTGGGCTGAGGAGATGCCTGAGATTCTTCTCCCCATGACCTTGAACCTCCTCATCCAAGTCCTCCATCACAATCAGTAATTTACAAATCTGACTGATTCAGGAATAGTCTCAGCTGTCACATTAGAAGTAATCTGAGAACTGTACTCCTTACTTCTGCTGTTACCTCAGAACCAAATGATCACTCAAGATCAATAGCTGTTCTTAGATTGCAGCCTATTTTTAAAGGGAGACTAATCTTGAATTTCCTACTTAAAAATTTCAATTAGATTGAAGATTTTAATTATATATATAATTTTTCCTCCCATCCCCAACATCTCAACTAACAGAAATTGGTTCACAAAGTGGTTCACAAAGATAATTAGATTTCTTCCTCTCTCCTAAATTTCAATTTGTTGGATTGATAAATTGTGTTTGTTATGACATTTTGAATGCTTCTGGTAAGACTGGATTTTTTTTCTTCCTAGCATTTTCTGCAGGTGCAGGGTCCACTTTTTTCAGATCAACCAAATGTTGATCCATTGGTTGCAAGAGGAAGTAACTGACCAGCTTGTCACCCAAGCCTGACATCATGGGCTGAGAGAGAGTGACTGGCCCAAAGTCACCAGCTGGTTTTTATGCCTAAGGCGGTACTAGAATTCCAGGTTTCTAACCTGGAGCCTTAACCATTAGACTAAAGTGGCTCTCTTAAGACCAGATTTTAAATTAAAAAACAAAAACAACAGTGTTACAGAGGATCCTTGGTGCTATGGATGATTCCATAACTTTGTTTGCAAGGAAAGACACTTATAAATCACAATCACAGGAACTTTTATTCTTTTTGTAATAGACATGCATTTGGGATTACTGTACAAAGATTTCACTGTGTTTTATCCAGCTTTATCTATTTGTTAACATTTTCCAAGTATCCTCTGATATCAGCAAAATAAATACTGCAATTTTATTTGGTAAGATCAGGTCATTCAGTGACTGAAGCTGAAGCAAACAGCACTTGCACTTCATGAATATTGTTACAGCTTTTGATGAAACCTCTGAGTTTTTAATATGATTTATTTCTGGATTCAACTTTACTGGAAATATCTGCACATTAGGATTGCAAAAGGATGTTATGTTATGCCTACTATGCGCATAAATGGACTATTTTGCTCAGTGCTGGTAGCCCCAAATCACAGTGAGGTTTCTTTCAGCCCTGTTTAGTTTCTGGACAGGGGAAGATAATGCGATGCTTGTCAGGTTCGGTCAGCACGAGGTTTCAGGGAAGCACGGGGCTGCAGGGAAGCTCGCAACCAGACCACGCGGAATCCACCGGCGGTAGCTAGCGGGGAAAAGAGGAACCGAAAGCGCCGCTAATTAACGAGCCACCTGCGGCCAGCTAAACAGGAAAACCGCAGCGGAAGCTTTTAATTACGAACTGATAACGGCGCGAGCAAGCAAGGAACGGGGCCGCAGGGCAGCGAAACAAGATCGTAACGCAGCACAGAACCCGCGGGTCTGCACGTAGCAGGGAGGGGCCAACCCAGCCGGAGGGGGACTGGCAATCAAGGACAATGGACTCTGACCGACCCTGCCATCATGAACGATCAGGGGGACATTGGGGGGCCTAATAGCCCACAGCCGCAACGCGATCACGAGGCGGGAAAAAGCGCGGGAAGGGGGGAATATAACAAGTGATGCAATTGTACCAAGCCAGTCCTGGCTTTGCTTGTGACTACTACGTTACGCATGAGTAAACCTTCTTTGTGAACCACACGTGTCACGAGAGTTTCTCTGTCGAACGGGGCAAATCTCACATAAAGCCAGGACTCACCGTCAGCGCTACCCGGTACCACCGAGGAGCGTTTTCTTTCTCAATACAGGCATGACCAGCGACGAGGAATCCGTGGGTCAGCTGGAGCGCGAGGGATCCAGGCTCGCGGAAGGGCGGTCGGAGCCGCCCGGGAGCGACGGGGCAGCGGCCAGGGCCGGGCGCACTCCATCCGAGCGGTGGTCGATGGGCGTGAATCAAGGACCAGACGATTCGGGCGTTACGATGACCCGGGGTTCGGGGTTCCGGGACCGTGAGTGGAGCGAGAAATTCGCCCGACTAGAGGAGAGAGTCGAGCGACGCCTAGACGCCGTGGAGGCGATGCTCCAGACCCTACTGCAGAGAGTGGGGCCACCGGCGGTAAACGAGGAGGCGAGCGACAGGGGGGGGCGGTCCGACACCCCCGCCGGCACCACCCACGGCGCCCCGGTCGGAGGACCAACGGGCGGCAGACGCCCTGAGACTTCGAGGTATCACTGGGAAGTTCTCAGGGGACCCCGAACAGCTGCCGCACTTTCTGACGCACGTCAGGGGGTTCATGCAGAGCGGTGGTCACCTATTCGCTAGAGACGAGGACAGGGTATCCTACGTGGCCGAGCTGCTAGATGGCCAAGCCGCCAGCTGGGTGATCGGGCTGTACGATGCCAACGCGGCGGAACTACGGAGTTTCCCGGACTTCATGCAGGCGCTCCGGGACAGATTCGAGGACACATTGAGCGCCAAGCGGGCGGAGGACGACATCCTACAATTCAGGCAGCGGGGCAAATCGGTATCGGAATATGCCCTGGAGTTCCGGAGGTTGGCCGAGAAGCTCGCGGACTGGCCGGAGTCCCTGAAGGTGAAGTATTTTAAGAGGGGACTCAACCCAGAGATCCTGGAACGGGCACTGGGGCGGGACGACCCGGCCACAGTGAAGGATTGGATCTGGCTGGCCGGAACGGCGGAATCGGCGTGGCGGCAGATCCAACAGAGCACAAGACGACGGGACCAGACGAGGGACCGGCCGAGGGAGAGGACCCCGAGGAGAGACGGAGCGGTCGACGGCAGTCCACCGGGAGGCGAGAGGCGACCAGAGCCCCGAATCTGTGTTTCCGATGCGGAGGCAGAGGCCACCGAGCGGCGCAGTGCCCGACGGAGCGGGAAGGCGCCCCACCACGGCCCGAAGTCAAAACCCCGCGTGCGAACGGGAAAAGGACCGGTGACCGACCGCGGAAGGGGGCAGTGGCGGCGGTGACCGAGAAAGGACGCGGGGTGGTCGACCCCGGAGACAGCATCCTCCGGAGAGGACTCGGAGCCGGCGGGAAACGAGGCGCGCTCGCACTGAACGGCGTCCCAGTGCGAGCAGGGGAGTCGAGGCGCGCGGACCCAATAGGAGACGAGGACTGCCCACCGTTCCGGGTGAGGATACACGTCCGGGGGTGAGATCCGGAGGGGAGGCGCAGCTACGGGCGCTACTGGACTCGGGCTGCACCCACTGCTTGATGCACCCAGCGGTGGTCTCGGGGCTCGGGCTACAGCTGAGGCGCCTCCGGGAGCCCATTTCATTCAGCCAGTTAGATGGCACGCTGGCAGGGGGGGGACCAGCTCAGTATTACACCGAGCCGGTCCAGATGACGATCGGGAGTCACCGGGAAGAACTGAGGTTCGTGGTGGTCCCGGTGGCCGACTACGCGGTGGTACTCGGCTTGGCGTGGCTGCGGCGGCGGAACCCACGAGTCGACTGGACGGCGGAGGCAGTGCGGTTCGGGGTCGGCAGACCGGCGAGGGGCGAGAGCAGAGGGGACCGAGCCGTGGAGACGGAGGCAGCCGCAACCACCGGCGGACAAGCGGAGGGTCCGGGACACCGGGAGACGGGGCGAGAGCAGATGGGGCCCGAGACCCGGGCGGCGACAGCAACAGCAGCAGCAGCAGCAGCAGCGCCGGGACCCCGGAGACCCGCCACGATCCCGAGGCGAGGGAGGCAGCGGCGACTGGCGAGGCAACCGCAAAGCGAGGGGCCGGACCCGGGGAACCCCCGACGGGCGGCGGAATCCCGAGGCAGTATCGAGACCTGGCGGCAGCGTTCGGGGAGAAGGAGTCTGACCAGCTCCCACCACACCGGCCCAGTGATTGCGCCATCGAGCTAGAGCCAGGAGCGACCCTGCCTAAGCCAAAAATGTACTCCCTGTCGAGGAGGGAGATGGGAGCCCTGCGCGAGTTCATAGACAAGAACCTAGCACGGGGATTCATCCAACCCGCGAAGTCACCATTAGCGGCCCCGGTGTTATTCCGGGAGAAGAAGGACGGCTCGCTCCGTATGTGCGTAGACTACCGGGGGCTGAACGCAATCAGCACGGAGTACAAATACCCCCTCCCCCTGATGAAGGACTTGATGTCGCATCTGTCGAAGGGGAGGGTGTTCACAAAACTGGACTTGCGCGAAGCCTACTTCAGAGTTAGGATCCGCGCAAAAGATGAGTGGAAGACGGCGTTCAACACCCCGCTCGGAAGCTACCAGTTTTCCATGATGCCGTTCGGATTAAAAGGGGCCCCGGGGGTATTTATGCAGCTAATTAATGAGGTGCTGCACGACCTACTCTACCGGGGCGTCCTGGTCTACCTGGACGACATCCTCATCTACACCGAGACCCTGGCGGAGCACGTGAGCCTGGTGCGCACGGTGCTCCAGAGACTGCTGAAGGCACAGCTGTACGCAAAGCTCTCGAAATGCGAGTTCCATCGAGAGCAACTAGACTACCTCGGCTACCGAATATCCAGCCGGGGAATTGAGATGGACCCGGCGAAAGTAAGGGATGTCCTGGGCTGGGAAGCGCCGCGAACCCGGAGGCAACTCCAAAGCTTCCTAGGGTTTGCGAACTTCTATCGTCAGTTCATCCCGAACTTCGCCCAAATCGCCCTTCCCCTAACCGACCTGCTAAAAACCAAGGGCACTGGGAAACCCCCAAGCCCAGCATGGCACTCGCGTGGACTGCAGAATGCCAGGGGCGTTTGAGGAACTAAAACAGCGGTTCACCGCGGAGCCGATCCTGCGCCATCCCGACCCAGACCGGCGGTTTATAATCCAAGTGGATGCATCAGACGTGGCAACGGGAGCAGTCCTGCTCCAACCCAGCCCGGAGGGGCCATCCACCCGTGCGCCTACGCCTCCCGCAAATTCACCGAGACGGAGAGGAGGTGGATGGTGTGGGAGAAAGAGGCGTACGCGGTCAAGTGGGCGCTGGCCACGTGGAGGCATCTACTGGAGGGGGCAACTGAACCGTTCGAGGTGTGGACGGACCATAAGAACCTCGAGGCCCTGAAGACCCCGCGTAAGCTATCCCCCAAACAGGCACGGTGGTCCCAATACTTCGGGAGGTTCAGGTTCACACTGAAACACATCCCCGGGAAGCGCAACTTCTTAGCGGATGGACTGTCTCGCATGCCCCAACACGCCAGCCTACGGGAGGAGATCGTGGACTCCGTCATCCCCGCCAGCAGGCTGGCTGCAAAGGCGGTGACCCGAAGCCAGACCAAGGGGGAGCGACGGGACGCGGCGTCTGAAGTAAGGCAAGGGTTCGCGGAGGCAGCGGAGCGGGACGGTTGGCTCAAGCAGAACCGAGAGGCGCTAACCGACCAAGAGGGGTTGTGGTGGCACGAAGGAAAGCTGTACGTGCCCGAGGGTTGCCGACGGGAGGTCATGGAGAGAGCCCACGACAGCCGGAGCGCGGGGCATTACGGCTTCGTAAAGACACTCCACTTAATCCGGCGGCAGTTTTGGTGGCCCACGCTCCGGAAGGACGTGGAGGCGTACTCGGGGGTTGCCCGGTGTGCGCAACGGCGAAAGGAGCCAAAGGCAAACCTAGAGGCCTACTCCAGCCGGTAGCGGAACCCGACGGCCCTTGGCAAGAGGTCGCCATGGACTTCATAGTGGAGCTCCCGGAGAGTAAGGGGAAGACCGCCATTTGGGTGGTCACGGACTTATTCTCCAAACAAGCGCACTTTGTAGCGTGCCGGCGAGTCCCCACGGCCGAGGGGCTGGCGAAACTGTTCGTGCAACATGTCTACCGACTCCACGGCGCACCTCGACGTATCGTCAGCGATCGGGGCGGCAACTTCATCGCGCGGTTCTGGCGGGAGTTCCTGAAGCGGGTGGGGACGAAACAAGCCCTATCCTCCGCGGCGCACCCGCAGACGGACGGAGCCACGGAACGCCTGAACGGGGGCTCGAACAGTACCTGCGCTGCTACGTGGGGCACCAACAGGACGATTGGGCGGAGCTACTACCATTCGCGGAGGTGGCATACAACAACGCCGTCCACAAGAGCACCGGGTTCTCTCCGTTCAAAGTAGCCACCGGGAGAGAATTCGTCCCCATGCCGGAGCTGCCTCAGCCGGAATCCCAGATCAACTCCCTGGACGCCTGGTTCGCCCAAATCGACGAGACCCGGCGAGCGGCGCACGCGGCATTGCAAAGAGCCAAAGCCGACTACAAGAAGCACGCGGACCGCAAGAGGCTTCCCGAGGAAAAGTGGAAAGTGGGGGACCAGGTGTATCTGTCAACCAAAAACCTAAAGACGCACCAGGCATCGAAAAAACTCAGCCCGAGGTTTGTGGGGCCGTTCCCCATTTCGGAGATCATCAATCCGGTGACCGTCAGGCTGACGCTCCCGAAAAGCCTCGGGAAGATCCACCCGGTGTTCCATTGCAGCCTGCTAAAGTTGCACCAGCCGGGGAACGCCTGGCACAAGGCGGAGGGAGTACCACCACCCATCATGGTCGGGGGGGAGCAGCATTTCGAAATCAACTGGATACTGGACGCCCGGAGGCACAAGGGGCAGACCCAGCTCCTAGTGCAATGGAAACATTTCCCCAAGTCCCACAGCGAATGGGTGAGTAAAGCCCACATAAGGGCGCCGGACCTAGTGCGGGACTTTTACAGTAAATACCCCGGGAAGCCGAAATAGGACCGAGGGGGGAGTTGTCGTCAGGGGGGCGGCATGTCAGGTTCGGTCAGCACGAGGTTTCAGGGAAGCACGGGGCTGCAGGGAAGCTCGCAACCAGACCACGCGGAATCCACCGGCGGTAGCTAGCGGGGAAAAGAGGAACCGAAAGCGCCGCTAATTAACGAGCCACCTGCGGCCAGCTAAACAGGAAAACCGCAGCGGAAGCTTTTAATTACGAACTGATAACGGCGCGAGCAAGCAAGGAACGGGGCCGCAGGGCAGCGAAACAAGATCGTAACGCAGCACAGAACCCGCGGGTCTGCACGTAGCAGGGAGGGGCCAACCCAGCCGGAGGGGGACTGGCAATCAAGGACAATGGACTCTGACCGACCCTGCCATCATGAACGATCAGGGGGGACATTGGGGGGCCTAATAGCCCACAGCCGCAACGCGATCACGAGGCGGGAAAAAGCGCGGGAAGGGGGGAATATAACAAGTGATGCAATTGTACCAAGCCAGTCCTGGCTTTGCTTGTGACTACTACGTTACGCATGAGTAAACCTTCTTTGTGAACCACACGTGTCACGAGAGTTTCTCTGTCGAACGGGGCAAATCTCACAATGCTAACAGGTCTAGATATTTGTTTGTTTTTACTGAGTATGTTTTACTAACCGGTCCCAACTGTATTAATATGTTTGTGCCAAGAGAGTTTTATTGTATTGTGCTTAGAACATTGATTTTGCCTTTCCTGAAGTTTGAAGTGGAAGTTATTTTTTGTCATACTATCAGAGGCTTCTTATGGTTACACTATGTGTGGGTGTTAGAGGTGTCTAGAAGAAGGAAAATGCACTGTAGATTGATTCCAACTTTAATATTGTTGAAATATGCCAAGCAGCTTAAAATATATGACTTCCTGCAACCAAAGGATCCAATAAATTATTTGAGCCTCTTTTCTAACCCTAACAAATTTATGGTGCTACAACTGGATTTGGAAAAGTCTTCTATGTGAGGGGCTTCATCTTCATCTTGCAACAGACTAACCAACTGTAACAGTTTAGTATATTAGAAATAATGAACTCAAAAGCTCCTTCAAACTTTTCTGCTCAGAAATATTATAAAATAAAAACAAAAACAAAAAAGAGCAAGAGGTGAAATCTGTAGAATGCTAGCCAAATAAGAGATACAAAAATCGTATTTGTCTACTTAGAGGAAATACTGTAAAGGAAATAAAGCAAACCAGGCTTTGCTCTACTTAATTTTAACTAGGTTTAATAAAATATTTTACTCAGAGTCTTTGGAAATGGAATGACATAGAAACTGAAGTAATAAATAATAAATTATATGACACAATGGCTCCTCTAGAGGACTGTTTACTCATTAGACCAGTTTCTTTGCTATCAATATCAAGGCTGTTGCCCAACTTCGCTTAGAGAAAGAAAGTTCTGTGAACTTTTAAGCCATCCATTATTCCATTTATACTCCTGAGGATGAAAAATGTTCTTTCAAATATCACCATTTTCCACCATTGAGGAATCAGCCATTGCTTGTTGTGACATGCCTCCAATTGATATCTTCCTGATGGCTTGTCATATGTCTAGGCTTCTATGCCAAACCCACCAAAAATGCTGTCTGTAAAAAGAATAGAGATGGTTTGGTTTTCATAGAAATGCTTCTTATAGGAAACTGGAGAAGGGGCTAATGATGTTGAGTGGGGAACAAGGAGGATTCTGGGAAGGGAAGAAAGGAGAACTGGAATGGAAGTTTGGAAGTGGCTGGCAAGTAAAATGCATTTAGACAACAAATGACTATTGAATATTGATTGTTGGTTTTAAGAAGAACTATGTGGGCTGGTAAACTTGAGTTGGATTGAGCTGTGTATGCACTTCTGTGGCACAGTCCAGAGAAATATGCTGAAGACCAGAAGAGAAGATGAAGAGCACCAAAGATTAAATAACTCAAAGAGCATGGTGAGGTGCCAAGAAGGTGGAAAAAAGGTAGATCAAAGGCTTTGTCAAACAGAAGAAATGTGTCTGACAGAAATTGAAAGTAGAATGCTATAGTTAATAAAGCCTAAAAAAAGAGGGAATATTGTTTTGTATGAATTTTCAAATGAATCCTCAGAATCTTGTGTCACAGACTAATCTGATGCTAGTTGTAACTGATTCAGATATGACTTTGGTGTTACCTCTGTCTTCCTGATGAATGGTATAAATCTTTTGTTGGTTCTATTACTATTAAAGGGCTATAATGAATCATTTAAATTCAGCAATTGCCCTTATGGTTTTATGAGGCTTATATAATATTTATTTTTAAAATATTCTAAATTTTGTGCAAGTTTTAGACCCATCATTAATTAATGTAGATACTAAGATATTAACGACTTTGTTGGTTAGGTGATTGCTGAGAATTATGAATTATGACATCATACATAATTCCATTCATCTTAGTTTGGATTTATCAAAAATAGGCAAGCATTGGACAATTTACACTTATTAACAGATATTTTGGATATAGCTCAAGATTAGTTTTTGTGAGGGCATGTGTGTGCTCACCAGAAACATACGTATATATAATAACAATAAGCTGTGGTTCACAGTGAAGCTCAAGCAGTTGCGTCGTGTCAAGGAGGAGGCTTATAGGAATAGGGACAGGATTATGTACAATCGGGCCAGAAATGTACTTAGGAGAGAGATTAAGGCAGCAAAGAGAAATTATTCAGAAAAGCTGAAAAATCAGCTTTGGGCAAATGATCCTGCAGCTGTGTGAAAAGCCTGAAGAACATCATCGGCTATAACAACTCACCTCTCTTGACTGAAGAGAGTCATCAATTGACAGATGACCTCAATATGTTTTACTGCAGGTTTCAGAAGAAACAACTGCTACCTGCTGCTACTAACTGTATTTTAGATACATCATTAGCATCAAACTTTTCTACCCCTATTCCCTTGGTCCCTTACCTCTGGTGATCTTAGAAAAAGAAGTGCGAAGTCTATTTCAAAAACAAAAGATTGGAAAAGCTCCAGGCCCAGATGGTGTGACCACCTCCTGTCTGAAAGCTTGTGCGGAACAACTGGCTCCCATTTTTACGCATATTTTTAATAAATTGCTGGAGCTGTGTTAAGTCCCTTCTTGCTTTAAAAGCTCTACAATCATTCCAGTTCCTGAGAAATCCTCCATCAGCGAGCTGAATGACTACAGACCTGTTGCACTGACATCTGTAGTTATGAAGACCTTTGAGAGGTTAGTGCTGGCTCACCTGAGAACCATCATGGATCCCCTGCTAGATCCATTGCAGTTTGCTTACCAAGGAAATAGGTCAGTAGATGATGCTATTAACATGGCCTTACATTACATTCTGCAACACCTTGAATCTCCAGAGTCCTACGCATGAGTTCTTTTTGTGGACTTTAGCTCAGCATTTAATACTATTATTCCAGAAATCCTCTACAATAAACTGATCCAGCTTGCTGTGCCTGACCTTACGTGTAGGTGGATAATCAGCTTTCTAACAGGCAGGAAACAACATGTGAGGTTAGGGAAAACCATATCCAGTACTCGATTAATCAGTACAGGTGCCCCTCAGGGATGTGTGCGCTCCCTGTTGCTTTTTTCCCTCTACACCAATGACTGCACCTCAAAAGACTTTTCTGTTAAAGTTCTGAAATTCACAGATGATACCACTGTCATTAGTCTCATTTGAAATGGTGATGAGTCAGCATACAGACAGGAGGTTCAACAACTGATCTTGTGGTGTGGTCATAACAACTTGAAACTGAATACACTTAAAACTGTGGAGATGATTGTGGATTTTAGGAAGAACTCTTCTAATTTCCCTCTCCTTACTATACTCAACAGCCCAGTATCAGTAGTAGAGTCCTTCAAGTTCTTGGGTTCTATAATCCCTCAAGACCTGAAATGAATGCTTAACATCAGAACCACCATCAAAAAGGCACAACAAAGGATGTTCTTCCTGCATCAACTTAGGAAGTTTAAATTAGCTCAGGAGCTTTTGGTACACTTTTATAGAGGAACCATTGAGCCTGTTCTCTGTTCCTCTATAACTGTCTGGTTTGACTCCGCAACCAAACAGGATAGATACAGACTCCAACTGATAGTTAAGTCTGCAGAAAGATTAATTGCAATCCACCTGCCTTCTATAGAAGATCTGTATACTGTGAGGGTCAAAAGGAGGGTGGAGAAGATATCTGCACATCCTTCTCATCCTGGACATAAAGTGTTTCAACTTCTCCCTTCAGGATGGTGCTATAGAACACCGTATGTTAAAACATCTAGACACTGGAACAGTTTTCTTCCTCCTGCCATTGCTCTGTTGAACACCTAATTAATGCAGTATGATATACTGGTTGACATTCCATGAAGATATGACTGCTAAGACGTGACTGATAATACTCTGTAAATGTGAATATATGTTAGATAATAGCTTTTCCTTTTTAAAAATAAATATATGTTAGTTAATAGCCACAGTACTATCTTTCCTCTAATTCTCTTCTGACTGCATAGTTTTTTAGTATAATTTTGCTGCTGCTGCTGCTGCTGCTGCTGTTGTTATTATTATTATTATTTAGTATTCTTCTTATTCTGATGCTATGCAAACACACTGAGAGCTCTTTGCACCAAAGTCAAATTCCTTGTATGTTTACATACTTGGCCAATAAAGTATTCTATTCTATTCTATTCTATTCTATTCTATTCTATTCTATTCTATTCTATTCTATTCTATTCTATTCTATTCTATTCTATTCTATTCTATTCTATTCTATATTGGATTCTGCTGTGTCCAGCTTTTGACATAATTCAGGTTAATTTTTTAAAACAATGTCTAAATGTGGATTTGTATCTTCTTTTATTGAATGGATTGCAATTTATTATTTGCAACCAATAGCAAGAGCAATGTATATGTATATTTATATGTATATGTATCCCTTCAAATCAGTGTTGACTCCCGGCAACTGCCTGGACAAGTCCATGAAGTTTTACTGGCAAGATTTTGGAAATGGTGTGCCATTGTCAGCTTCCTAAGACTGAGAGAGAGTGACTGGCTCATGGTCACCCTGCTGGCTTTGTACCTAACACAGAACTAGAACTTACAGTCTCCTAGTTTCTAGTCTGGTGCCTTAACCACTGCACCAAACTGGCTGAAGAGGAGTAATAAATCAATTATTGATTTATAAATACCTGGACCAATTGAGTTATAGTGTGCCACACATCAGGCTTTGTTTTTTGACTTACTTATTGAATTATTATCAAAATTAATGGCATTCATGATTTATGGAATAAAGAGTTGGAATACCTGAAAATGGAATTAATTAGTGCAAATCTTTTAAAAACATGTTACGTTTGTCTCTTTGGACTTGAGATTGAAATTAATTCATCAAAAGATTTTATTATGGGACTCATCAAAGAATGTGTCATAAAGGATGGACTGCAGATTTTCTTTGTTGGCAATGTAAGAATTTTTAGAGTAATTTTGAGAAAGCTGTGGATGACGTGGCTAAGATGGAAAAGGAGTGTGGCAGTACATTTGGCTACCAGACTCCATTAATCTCAGTTGATAAATAGATGAAGAAGAATGTGATCTCACAAAATTCATTAATGCTGCAGTGGAAACTGTCTCTAGGTCTCTGATGAAATGGAGTGAAGTGTAGTCATGCTATGGGTGGTCAGTTTTCTTCAACATCTATGCCTTTATAGGTAATTATGCAGGAAGTTGAATGCTCTGCACAAGTAATCCTATCTTTTTTAGTCAGCTCACTAGACAGAAATGGAGCAAAGCAAAATGTTCTGCATAAGAGAAATTACATGCATAAATTTCTCAAAAAAAGCCAAACTAAATTTTAAATTAATTGATTGGAAAAATATTTCAATTAATTTAAATTTCTTTTGTAAAATAGAATTCATCTGATTTCTTTATCCAATATCTTCAATTGTATATTTGGGTACAGCCTATACAGGCCCAGTAAAATTTACTGCATTTGAAGTGGGAGCTTCCCACCAAATGGAATATGCTGGATAAATGAAGATATTGCTAGTGGTTCTGAGGGCACATTCACATATCCTCCTACCTATTGTTGGAAGATGCCTCATTAACCATCCTCATGATGCAGCCTTTCTTTCATTCTCAGCTCATATTGAAGTTGTCTAACATCATAATTTATCTCATTTGGTATTAAAGTGGTATTTTCCATGTTCTTTAGACATGTGCACAACATATGGCACTTTGGTGGCTACTGTATGACGGTGAGGTAGGAGCTGGAGTGGACCCAGCTTCTACTGGCTGCTTTCTGCTTTTGTGGGCTTTCCTCCTCCCCTCTAGTCACAAAACTTTTTCCCTTCATGGCCATTTTGGCTTGGGCAGCAGGAATGACCAGGCATCAAGCAACTAATGCCTGACAGTGCCAGGGTTCTTGCCTCCACATATCTAGAGGTCTTCATAACACCACTAGACTTGTGCAAAACAAACAAAAACCTGTAAGTCATGTAAAACAACAAAAGACATGTAGTTATGTAATGGAGCAGTTCTGGCTGCAGCTGGAGAGTCTGCCCTCCAACATCTGTTAAGAAATGCCCATTGGTTCTTTTTTGCACTTCTCCTATCATTCTAGACCTCTTGGAGGCTTTCAGTACCATTTACCATGATATCCTTCTGGATTCCTTGTGCTGGTTGGAGATTGGAAGTACTGTTTTGCAATGGTTCTGCTCCTTTTTTTGTGGGCGGTTCTACTCAATGGTTGAAGGGAAAGAGAGATTAGCTCAGTGACTTGCTTTGTGGTGGTTAACATCTACATGAAGATGCTGGGAGAGCTCATCTGGTGGTTTGGGTGAAGTGTCATATATACATTGATGATACCCAATCATAGATCTCTATCCAAGGCCCATCTGGTTGTGGAACTGTTGCCCTGGAACCTGGAAGCTGTTAGAATTCAAATGAGAAAAAACAAAAAGGGTACCTTGCTACACATCATTCACATGAATAGCTATAGTGCACTCTATTTTTCAAAAATTTTTATACAATTAACAAAACAATCTTTAAACTTTAAAAAAATGTTTAAAAATTAGAAAAGAGACAACTCCAAACAAACTAAAAATACAAACTAAGAAACAAAATAAAAAGAAAAAAAATCTATCTTATATTTTATACCTATCAATAGTCACTGGTTTACCAATAAATACACTACTATAATATGATCAGTACAAAATATTATTGTAAAATATCACAACATCTCTGCCATAGTAATACATATTGCTGCATCCTCTGATTAATAGAAAATATTGCCTTTTATCACATTTCTAGTGTCTCAATATGATTCTTTTAGTGATCCCCCATACTTGATACAATCATAAATCCTGATAAAATCAGATTCCAAAACTGAAGTGCATTCTACATGGGTCTGCCTTTAAAAATCACTCAGAAGCTGCAGTTGGTCCAAAAGGTTGCCCACATGTTCACTCAGATTCTCTAGAGTTGGACTTTGACTGGATAGGTCCTGTTGGGGTGATGGAAACAAGATCTTGTGTAGTTAACTGGGATGGGTTTAAACCTGTAACTGAGTCCTTGACTCTGCTAATCTGACCACCAGTTTATTAGATCCCTCTCCCACTTGATTGGTGAATATTGTTTGGAAGATGATAGGTAGTTAGGTCCATGCTGTAATCTCAGCTTTGCTGAGGAAAGGGTGGTCCCTGCTACCTTGAAAGGGACAGTGGTACACCAATTTTTGTCTGGTCGAACTATGGAACATCCTATGTTTACTGCCTAGAGTTGTAATTGGGGTGTACATTGTAGATAGAAAGATAGAAAGATAGAAAGATAGAAAGATAGAAAGATAGAAAGATAGAAAGATAGAAAGATAGAAAGATAGAAAGATAGAAAGAAAGATAGAAAGATAGATAGATAGATAGATAGATAGATAGATAGATAGATAGATAGATAGATAGATGTGAGTCTGTAACTACAGGGGGTCCTCGAAGAAACTGATTATTTGAACCCCTTTCTGTCAGGTTTCAAGTACAAAAACTGCATTGGTCATTCTTATTGATGACCTCTGGCAGAGCTGGGAAAGAGGTAGTGCAACCATTCTGGTTCTCTTAGACCTCTCACTGGCTTTCAGTACTATCAGCCATAGTATCATTCTGCCCCACTGTGGGGATTGGGAATGGAGGCATGGTGTTGCTGTAGTTCTCCTTTCTCTGTGGTCTGGGCCAGCTGATGTTGAAAAGAGGGGAGTGATCAAGCCTGAGGCCCTTGGTATGTGGGGAACTCTATACTCTTGCCACTTCAGTTTAACATCTACATGAGACTGTTGAGTGAGGTTATCCATTGGTTTCGGGTTAAGTATCATTAATATGCAGATGGTACCCAATTATTCATCTTAGCCCCAGAGTGACAGGCAATGTTGTCAAAGGCTTGTCCAAGTACTGTATCTGGAGGCTGTGAGGGACTGCATGGGGAGGAATAAGCTTAAACCCAACCCTCATTCAACAAGATTCAGTGGGTGTGGGTTTTTTGGACTCCCCAGGACCAGGAGTGTTTCATCTTCAGTCCTGAATGAGACAGTACTTTTCCCTGTGCACAATTTGGAGGGCGTACTTTTCCCTGTGTTCCCTGTGCACAATTTGGAGGGTGGTCTTGGACCTGTAGTTCCTGCTTGAGAAGCAGGTGGCAGCTGTGGCTAAGAAGGCTAAGAAAGGCTAAAAAATCCATCTTGCATGCCAATTGCACCCTTATCTGGACCAAGAGACCCTTCAGATAGTTGCTCATGCTTTGGTTACCTCATGCAAGGACAACTGAAATGGAGTCTACATGTGGTTGCTCTTGAAAACCACTCAGAAGCTGCAGGTGGTCCAGAATGTAGTGCAAAGGACAATTATGGGCATATCTTGTCAGACCCATGTAATATCTTTGCTCTATGAACTGCACTGGTTTCCAGTAGGCTTCAAGGTGCAATCTAAGGTGCTGTTTATTACCTATAAAACCATTCATAGCATAGGGGCTGGCCATTTAAAGGACTGTCTGCCACAGAGTTGGCATACTCCAGGTCCCATTCATTAAGCAGTGTTACTTGATGAGGCCTAGGAAGCATGCCTTGCCTTCTCTGCTTCAGCACTTGCCCTCTGAAACACCCTCCCCCCTCCCCTGTCCCCCTCAAGTTATATCTGGCTCCCATCTTGGCTGTGTTCACAAGAGCTCCGAAAACCTGGCTCTTTCCTTAGGCTTTGGGTTAGAGTTGGTGGTGGGTCCTGCATGTTTGACTGTCCTTTAATGGTTGCTTATCTTATGGCATTTGGGTATGGGTTTTTGTTGTTGCTTTGCTTTTTTGTTTCAATTGTATTGCATGATAATTTTTACTGTATGCCACCCAGAGTCATTGTAAAGTTGGGTGGCCTAATAAATTTCTGAAATGATAATAATCATAATAACAACAATAATAACAACCCCTCCTCCAACCCAATTCAACCCATCTGAGGCATTTCTCTGAAAAAGCTGCTACAAGTATACCTCGGGTTGCAACAGCAATTGGGACTGGAATTTCCATCACTAAGCAATGCAGTCATAAAGCGTGACATCATGTGACCATGTCACTTAGTGATGGCAATTCTGGCAGTCCTGGTTGCCATTGTTAAGTGAGGACCATGCAGGTCATTAAACGAGGACCTCACATGACTGTAACTTCCAACTTCCTGCCAGCTTCCCCATTGACTATGCTTGTGAGAAGCCAGCAGGGAACGTCAGAAATAGTGATCACATGACCGTGGCTTGCTGCAACATTGTAATCATGAGCCAGGTGCTGAGTGACCTCAGAGACACTGTGATGGTCAGAACTATGAGGACCTGTCATAAGTACCATTTGTTCAGCACTATCATAACTTTAAACCTGAGGATTACCTGTAATAGTATCCCATTTCCAGGAAGTGAGGGGGTCTGAGGGCCAGAAGTATTGTTCCCTGTGATGGCCCTGCCCCTGGCCCTGTGGAATAATCTTCCATTGGAGGTTTGGTTGGCTGCATCAGTAAGTCTTTCAGAAACTAGTTAAAACCAAATTATTCTAGAGGCTTTGGGGTGTTAGTGTAATATTGTGTTGTGCAATTTTAATTATTTGATTAATTTATATTTTACTTTGAATGTTTTAACTGTTTTACCTTATACAGTATTTGTAGTTAACTGTCAAGAGTCACAAGATAGCTAGGTATATAAATGTAATAAAGAAATAAAGAATGTGAGAGTGCAAAAGAGGCAGATGTAAGAGAGTGCAAGACTGGTTAGGGTGAGAGAGAGAAAATAAGCAAAAGACAGAAGGACTAGCAAGAAAGAGAAAAAATGTGCAAGAAAGAATGCAAGAAAGACAGATGGATGAATGTAAGAGACAGACTAGTGAATAAGAACAGGCAGGAGGAAAAGCAATAGAGCAAGGCAGAGAGAGCTCTTGTTAAAGGCAGATATCATGAAAATAAGCAAGGGAAAGAGTGACAAAGCAAGTGATAGAGTAAAAGTGAGTGTGAAAGAAAAAAAGCAAGAGAAGGTTTAGTGAGGGAGAAAAAAAGACAAATGAGTCACATAGGCAAGCACAAGAGCTGGACCAGTGAGTGACAGCAGGCTAGACACAAAGTGAGACAGTGAAACAGAAACTGTGAAAGACACAGACTGAACAGCTAAGATAGAGTGCAAGAGAAGTGGAGTGGAAATGAGCAAGTGAGGAGTGAGTGAGAGCCTAAGGGAGAGAGAAAGCAGGAAAAAGACAAATGAGTGAGAGAGCAAGAGAGACAGAGAAAAGCCAGTCAAGGCAGAGAGATAATTCACATATCTTCTAAGGGATGGTGTAGACCTTCCCAGTAAAGCAGGAGGGGTGGAGAGTTTCCATTCACCCTGAAGAACAAGATCAGAACATCAAAACTTGCCTCTTCCCATGGTGAGGGAGAGTGATCGGTGTTTGTTGGGCAAACACAACTAACAACTGCTGCACTTTAACTTGGTCCGTAGAAAACAATCAGGGTAGCACACTAGCCAGTTTGATAAAACAGGCAAAGCAAATTTATGCTGGCATATTTTGTGCTGCCTCACTGACTGGATGAAAGGAAGTTTTCTTTGGTCTGGATGTCCCCTACGTGTCTAAAGAGTTGAATCAAGATGGGGAATCAAATTACAATCAAAGGTCAGCATGTCAAACTAAGGATGGGGAATGGAAATAATTGCTCCTTCACATTCCTCTATTTTCAGTGGAGAGCAAAACAGCTGGTTAAACTAGAATAAGAGCCGCACAATCCCACAATGAAAATTTTATCTTTGAAATTTTTGGTGGTCTCCATAATTTTTCTCTGGTTTCAGAAAATTTAGCTACTGGTTAGGCAACACTGGGGAAGTGACCAGTGGGACTGAGGTTAGGTAGGATAGGGGTGTGAGATTTATTCAAATTGCATCCAGAAAAGCTTAAGGGAATCTTTGAGAACACCAGGTGGTTATGATGAGTCATACTGGCCTCTGAGTAAGAACTATAATCCATTTTAGGAAGCATTTTTTAAAAAGTTTTTTATTTTTTTTACAGCAAACACAAACATACATAAACAAACAAGAACATAAAAAACATAAAAACCCTCTTCCATCTTAAACCGTGTGTCAGCCAGTTACCAATCATTTGTGCCATCCTTTCATAGTCTTCACTCACCATTTATATAGATTCTCATATCCAACGTATATTTATATATTTATCAGTTATCAATTATTAATCATTTGTGACTAGTCTATCTATAACACCATTTATTATGAGAAATTATAGCTTTCATTATAAGATTTGTATCATTTTTGTCCATTGATTATATATATATATATATAGTAATTTATATCAGTTTATCAGGTTTCTATTATAAAATTTCCTAATCTATTACATTACTGTATCTTTTCGTCCAACCATTGATAAAACAAATCCCATATCATATAAAATTGTTTGTCTTCTTGCTCTCTAATTTCAAATGTGTTTTAGGAAGCATTGTGATCACTATGCCTAAAGGGATGGGAAAAGCATTTGGCAAAGGACCAGTCTGTGGAGACTTGGTAACTCTATGCTTGCACATTTGTGGACTATAATTGTAGAGCTGTAACATGGTTTGTCCCATACCTGCAGGTCCTGCTAAAAAATTCTGCACAGATGGCTTCCTGGGAGTGGAGTAAGTAAGTAGACACTCTATGAGTCAAAGGATGGAGAAAGGGAAGAAATGCACAGCTCCAACATTCTTTTAAAAACACTGAAGACAGAGTTCTGGATTTCTATCCAGGCTGTCAAGAGGATTGGGAACAGCAGTACTTTAAATTAACGTTTTTTAAAAAAAAAGTATATTAATCCTGATAAATGCTACCCTTTAGAAGGATATCAGATAGCCTCAATGAGTTGGATTATTGATGCTTTGGTGTCACTCTCAATAAACAGTGTCTGTTCAAGGACTTCTCTTCCCCTGTTTCAGGCTTAGATTTCAAGTTAATTTATCACACCTTTGCATTAAAACTGACTTTGCTTTACACCTTTATGTGTCATTTATCATGATTAAAGTCCTGCTAAGATAAAACATAAAAACAAATTTGTGTATAATAGTGAGATATGCCCTTGTGTTTAATATAGAAAATAAATGTGACTCAGGTGGTATAACTGGGGAAACTACTATTATCTATATATATATTCAAAGCTGTGAATAACTGATGGAAATGTTACAAAAAACAGCATAAAGAAACAGCTATTCCAGTCATACAGAGAGCTACCTAAATATATATAAAGACATCAGCCTCACATCCTGCTTTGTTGTTTATCCTAATGTATCCCGAAGAGCTCAAAAGCTTCCATATGGCTTTGTGGCTTTGGATTTGTTATGTGGGAGTAGAAAGAAATACTGGGTTTGAAAATGGGCTGGATCAGGCTAGAGAGCTTGGAATGCTGCTCAGTACTCCATTCTCAGCCCTTCCCTTCCCTTCCCTTCCCTTCCCTTCCCTTCCCTTCCCTTCCCTTCCCTTCCCTTCCCTTCCCTTCCGGACATGGGATCCACCCTATGTTTTGTGGTTCAGAGAGAGAGGGACGGAGAGACAGAGACAGAGAGAGAGATTTTACCTTTTTACATAGAAGAAAATACAGATACCTTCTATGGCCACTGCTGGTAAAGAGGTTGCAAGAATTTCAGAAGCTATATTTTGCATCCTCTTTTGTTATTCTTCCCAATCCAGTAAAATGTTCAAAATTATGTACAGGGGCTCAGGACTCTCTCCATCACCAGGATAACTCTCTGAAAATAGACTGGAATGGGATAAAACTCAGTGTAGTGGGAAATGCCAAGGAAATAAAGATCAGAAAGCCAAGGAAACTCAGAAATGGTTGGGATCCATCCAGGGGCTTCAGACAAAGAAAATCCCCAGTGCAACCCTATAGGAGAACCAATTAGTGTCTTGGAATGCTGCCAACTGCTCTATGCTCAACTGGTCACAGGACCCAGTTTGCAATGTATGCAGCCCAGTCTGCTCTTCAGTGCCCTCTGCCTGCCTCCCCCCCCCCCCCAGCAACATGGATGTACTCACCCTGATTAGTCCCTGAAGAAAAAGTGCCACAGATGCAACCCTGTTACTTCCTTATGGATAAGAAAATATAGATGCCTCCTGTGGCCACTGTTGGTAAAAGATTGGAAAGAATTCTGAAAGCCGTGCTTTGTTATATAAAAAATAATTAAGTTATCATTCCCAATCTTGAATGTTCAAATTTGTGCTGAATTTTAGCTTTTACTTATATATGGTAATAAGCAGAATGTGTGGAAGCTTCCTCTCCATCAACTAAATTTTATTAATTATATAGAAATTAATAGCTATTTATTCCTTCAGTTTTTATCCTATTTTGTTGGAGGGAAAAACTTCAAAATAGCAACCTGAACACTGTTTGAAAGTGCAATAAAAATAAAAATGCTGAAGTTAATAACATCCTTTTGTTTTTTCTTGAGCTCCTTCAGATATTTTATTCCAGATTTTTTTTTTAAATTCAACTCTTATATCACCTGATAGGCTTCTTTTGGACATGGTTTAGTGCTATTCCTGAAGAGCACTACACTTTGTTCAAAGGCAACCCAAACAATAGGTGACAGGTCTGGGGACAGTTGCAGTGTGAAGAAGGGGGTGGGTGGGATGGGAAAGAGAACTCTTTTTTCTTCCATTTTGCTATGTGCCCCTTCCCATTGCTGGACAGTTGCAGTTCAGGGTGATTCAGCTATATGAGCAGGTACAGGGGGAGAAACTTGCTTGGAAGAACTACACTTTTCTGCTAGGACTAGGGACATGAGGGAGGGGGCCCGCCTGCAGCAGCCAATACTATAGAGTTCAGCTAAGGGCAACAGGTATGGACTGGGCATCAGATGAAGGTAATGCCATAGAACACAGCAGAAAAAGAGGTTGCGAGGGCATGTTTGTGCTGCAGTTAGTTGCAAGTGAGGAAAGGTTTTTACTTATTGATTGCATTCTCTATGGAAACTTCTCTGTCCCTTTCTTATGGAACGCTTCTGTTTTAATTGTTTAAAATTGAAAATTGTTGACTTGGGAAAACAATTGGGATGCTGCAGGGAGGGGAAACTCAAGAGTTGTTTTTATCATAAGCTGTGAGTCCTTGAGACAAATGCGTGTGTCAGCCTTGGACTACACTAGAGGAGGGATAAATGAAAATCTCCACAGTCTGTGCTTGAATGAAACTTAGGAATAGGGGAATAGGGGAAAAAGGAAAAACTGAAAACTCCAGGGGGAATGTTTTATTTACATTGGCCATAACCTAACATCAGAGAAGGCAGGACCAGCCTTACCTTCAGGCTGATGAAAAATTCCTTAAACAGCAGTTTCAAGCTTGTCAGCATCTTTCTTGAGAAAGTCAGGGGCAGGTGGCTGGGATGGCAGTTTTCCCCTATGAACTCATCCACAAACAACCAACTCCTTTATGGTGAGGCTTCTTTCTTCTTCCTTGTTCAATTAGTGGAACATCTAATGGACCTGCATTAGTGCCCCCCTCCCCCATTCTGTAAACATGGGGGATTTTTATTGTCTGAAGAATTACACCTCATCAGGCCCGTTGCTTCCTCATACTCACTCCTGGCTTCCCTTTGACCACAGCTGCAGTTTTCAGTACATTGATCATCAACCCTGCAGCTGTTTAGGAATTTAACATTTCCTGTCCTGTTAGTTTGCTTCTGTACTGCTTGTGGTAGAGCGAATAAAAAGTTTTTTTTGCTTCTGGGACTGATGGTTGCAAAAGCAATTTTTATTAAAACAAAGTTCTACATGAACTTGGAAGTTCCCACTTGGACAAACTTTTGAGGAAAGCCAAGAGAGGTTCTGGAACATTTAAGGGGAAATAGAGGGGCAGCTTGTCAAGAATCATACATGCTAATATAAACTAATGAGAAAATATAAACTAATGAGAAAAAGCTGGCAATTTTTTTTCCTACTGAAATAAGAAGTCTGTCTCACTGTTAGGGTATCTTTGAATACAAAACATTTGACAAGCAATGCTGCAATTTACAGTTTTCAAATGCTTCCCTTTTGAATTGTAATAATAAATAATCAAATGCATAGCTATATTATTACAATTATAATTCCAATATTCCTCAATGATAACGAAATGTATTAATGAAGTAATAAATATACATAAATAGAATAATGTGTACTCATATTGTCATATGCCTGTACCTGAGAGGCAATTTAATTCCAAATATATGCCTAAATAACATGTCAAATCTCTTGACCAGAAGGAACAATTATATATTGTAAAATGACATGCACAATAGATAGATAGAGAATAGACATGAAAAACTATATTGGTTTTCTGCCTTCTTAGTACAATTTAAATAATAAAAAATGGAAGAAAATGTTCTTATTTCATCACTCACAATTTCATTTTTCATTTCTCATAATCAACATTTCCACAGAGCACAGCAAAAAAAAAAAAGAAAAGAAAAGAAAAGAAAAGAAAAGAAATGAAAACCATTTTAAAAAGGGGAATGGAACATAGAAAAATGAGGTGAGGGCATAATATTCTGCGCTATTAATAACTCTGATAAAGGCTAGCATTCTTTGTTGAAATATTTTGAGGTATAGATATTTGCATTGCCCATTGACAAGGAATGCTACATAGTGGTAATGAAGGTCAATAATAAATACAGATCACCCTTTCCTGTTAAGGTGGGACCATGACCATAGCTCAAGCTAGGTGCATGCTTAGCCCCAAGAGAGGGTAAACCAATTTCAGGTGTTATCACAAAATAAGAAACAGAGTCAGAAACGTAATCAGCTAGGAGGACTAAAAGTCAAGCAAGTGGATGATAGACCTCACCTCTCCAGACACCCAGCCTACATTGTTATAATGCACAAGCTGAAAAAGATGTTGAACAGTAGGAGAAACTGTTATTACACTCTGATATGTATCCCTTTGGCTTTAATTTCCTAGTTTCTTGTGGCTCCTTGCCTGGTGGACTGATCTCTAGCTTAATTGCCCAGATAAGATAAACAATCAAATCTTTATTGCAGTGTGTAACCAGTCTAGAATAAGAAGATAACAAAGCAAACAAAATGTCTTTTAGAGTTGCAATATGAAATGTTTCAAGCAAGGAGTAAAAAAGTACATAAAGTAGAGTAATATAAGTTTGTAAGATCTGCTTTCAGTCCTGCCCCTGCAGAGACAACCATCTGGCTATGCTTAGCCATTTTTTGTGATCTGATTGGGTGGTTCACATTTTTCTCTCAGGCCTTGTATTGACATAGGGCCAAATTGGGAAAACTTTGATCTAAGACATTTGAAGGCCAGGAAAAGCTTTAAAAGTTTGTCTATTCCATGTGTTGTAGTCACAATATTGTAAATTTTCATCTGCAGCCATTTGCTCCATTCTTCCCATTGTCTGAATTTGGGAAACGTTTAGCCATTCAAAACTTTCAAATAATCTTTCAGTTTGTGTCTGAAATAAAATACCAAGGGAGATAGTTTTCAGTCTATTGATAACTATTGGTTCTGTTAACACATCTTCAAAGTCATCTTGCTAACAATTATTGCTAACTAGTGAACACTTTACATTCTCTTCTACCAGCAAATGAGCTTGCAAATCTTGAATATTCTGATAGGTTCACATCCTTATGCTAAGCAGCATGGTATAATTCACTGTTTAAAAGTAAGCAAAATTCTTTGCATGTGTAATAATTTCTTGTAAGTAATCCACAAGAGTTACACCAACAGCAGAAGAAAGAAGTTTGAACAGCAAATAGCAATAGAACGTATCTTTTTTTTTTTTTAAAGCCTAGGTAGAAGTAGCTGGGAAACAAAAATAATAATTAAAGCCCACATCTTTTTGCTGAGGTTTTCTAAACTAAGCAAAGAGATCAAGGAAGAAATACAAAGGAGATCCCAGGAACCTCATGAGAAATTGAGCCTTTATAAGGTTGTATATTTCCTGCTTTCAGCATGGTAGCCCACCCACTCTCTCTACTTTGGTACAATGTGAGATTAATTGGTCACCTGTTATAGGAGCCAAGCAGGATTGCGGTGTCCTTTTGGGGAATATGGATACAATTCTTTCCCATCTACTTCAGTTAAAGATGTTGGAGATGTGCCACAGTAGGTTTTGAGTTACCATCCTATTTTATATTGCCCTCTGGCTCAGCATGGATTCTCTGGAGCAGTGGAGGGCCCATCTTCCTTGCCTTTATTGTGGTCTGCCACCTATCCTTCATCAAGCTCTACTTTGTGTAGTTTGAGAGTTCAGTGTCCTGGATGGCACCACTCATCAAAAAGGGTAAAAAGTATTTCTTTAAATACTAACTTTTGGCTCTTCCCATTTATTCATTACTTTCAGTGATGGCTCTAGCCTTCAGAAGTGCCTTGGTGGAGAGGGTAACAAAGGGTCCCTTGTGACTGATCAGACTACTATATTTTGCCTGATCAAGATTCTTGTGAATGGAGAGAACCTCAAAAATGCTCATTATTTTCATGTTTCATTGTTTCCTAGTTAGGAAATATAAAATGAATACTGTACTCTTATATTCCTTCTCATAGTCTACTGCAACGGTCAGGTAGAGTGGCTTAAGTCATGAAAGGCTATTATTATTCCTTGTACACCATCCCTTCCCATCACACAAAATTCCCTCAATACTGTCTTTAAATCTGCCACAGATATTCTTCACAATAGGGTCAATTTTCACTGCAAATTTCATTACTTTATGTCTTAAAACAAAAGAGCTATGGGCACTTAAACAGATTTACAGCGACATAGCTCAAAAGCCTCTGCACACACTTATATAAAATTTGGCATAGTGCTCCACTTACAATGTTCTCATTTCTCCCATTCCAGTAAAAAACCCAAAAAAGTACTATCTATTTATTTAAGTTTTTCCATGCTAGATAATGGGAGGACAGGTTCCAGGTTTCTAATTAACACTCCAGACTTCAGATAAGCTGAAATGAGTTTGCCCCTGGGCAACACAAAATGAATTGTATTATTTTTTTTTTGAGCTAAGGATTTTTTAAAGCTTGAGATAGATTGAACAATACTTGCACACACTATATACTTTGGAGTGGATCTCCAAAAGTGCTTCAGAGAGCACAGGAGTAAGATTTTAGCACCTGTCTGCAATGCTTTAAAGGTATGAATGGTTTAAGGTGTTGGAAAGAGATATTACGTTTGCTCTGAATAACCTTTTGGAGGTCAGAATTGAAGCAGTACACAATGTTAATGATTATAGTTGCCCAGAGTCCCCTATTGTAGGGGAGATGGGCGGGGGAGAAATCCAACAAATAAATAAATAAATAAATAAAATATAATATAATATAATATTCCCACTTTTTGCTCCTTCTATTTTACCTCTCCAAGGAAAGATTCTCCCTATGAATTAGTTTTGAGACAAGATAACTCGGGATAAGGAAACACTGGGAATGTTCTGGTTTTGCAACTGATACTGCACAGGAAAAAAAAAAAGAATCAGTTTTATAAGAAAAGTAAGGATGTAAAGAAAAGTGGCTGGTCTTTGACAGAAAAAAGAACCACAGCTATGTGTTGTTTTGTTCCACTTGTTCCATGAGGCATTCAGACATTAAAGCAGGAGAGTTTAGGCAAAAAAAGAAAAAGAAAATTGATTCTATGAAAAATAATATTAAAGTGATACAAACGTGCTGAACATTTTAAGTCTCAGGTGCCAATATATCATTTTATACTTATATATAATATTTTATATATTATAACAACAATGGGACCAGTGCATGCATGGAAAAAGGGGGAAGGAGACTGGGTGATGACATTTTATAGTCCACCACTCACACAAGCTTGACACACAGCAACATCTGAACCTACACACACACATGCATGCAAATAATTGCTTTAGGGATTGCTGGGGAAGAAAAGGCAAGTTTAACTGTGTCTTTTCCGGAATCATGATCAATATTTTTTCCCCTTTTCTGACATCAGCAGTAGGGAAACGGCAACCTTTATCCCCTATGGAGGGGTTGATCATTAAATTTCTTTACTATAGTCTTACTAGGGAATGAAAAAAACAATCAATCCCACTTCTAAAGAACTCTATATAATTAAACATAGATATTTATTTGTATATTCTCTCTATAATTATTTATTTAACTGCATATTCTAACTATATTCACAAATTTCTGGAATTAGGCCTTATCCAAAGAGTGATATTTAAAGTAGATCATTGATATTTAAAGCAGACTTCCAGAGAATGGCTGAAACTCTCTAACTCATTATGCATGTGATAGAAGTATTTCCTATAATAGATCCTATATGTATTCTACCTTGCTATCATAAATGTAATTAGGTAAGTTTTTAGCTTATTTGGCTGAAAAAATTTACCTGATAATATGGAGGTTTTTTACATGCAAAATAGCCCTCATGTTACAGATAAAGGTACTACTCATATTAACTTTTCTTTATTTGTTTCATAGTCAATGCCTTTGACTATGTAGATCCTACCAAAATGTGGAACATATTAAGGCCAATCAGGTATCAGATTAATTGATCATTCTTCTCAGATAACTTTACAATTAATAAAAAAAAATATTGCAAGGACTGAATTTGGAGCAACAGTCTTTCAATATAGGAAAAGTGAAGCAATACATATTTAATTTATATAGAGAATATATTCAAAGAGGAGATAAAACCAAATTGGAGGTAAAACATTTGAGGTATGCAGATATAATACTTTGTTAGCCAAAGAGGTAATTATGAAAATAAAAATGGGAAGTGAAAAATCCAGGTTAATGTTAAATATTGAGTAGACAAAATTAATGTCAACCTGTATGTTTAGTGAACTTAAAGTTGACTGTGAAGATATGAGTGTAGACAGATATGTTTTCTCTGGCTTGGAATAAATAAAGATGGACACTGTGCTAGAGCAATAAGAATGTAGTTACAAGTTTAGACAAGCTCTTGAAAGAAATAGTGATCTACCTGAAAGACAATAAAGAACAAAATAGTTAAAGCAATGATTATAACGTTCAGAAAACTCTTTCCACACTCAAATTATGGCTTTATTTAGCTTTCTTATTATATATAGATTTTGCTTGGCTTGGTTCTTTATTACTCACTCTTGGTTACTTGATTGTAATCATCCAAATATTTCAATTTCAAGACTTATGAAATTTGAAAAAGAAAAAAAAAGCAGTGGCCTTCCTAGTGATAATGTACAGCTGTGGAAGCTGGACATCGAGAAAGAGCAATAGAAATTACAGATTTTCACATGTTTACTAAGAGTACCACAGAGCACACGAATACACAATTGATCACTCCTGGATCAAGTAAAGTCTGCAGACTCCTTTGAGGCAATGATCATGAGCAGAAACTCACATTTTGGGCATATGACATTAGTAGAGAATGGAATATACTTGATCAGACTGTGTAAGGGGAGGATAATGGATGAGGTGGATGGTTGGCTTCAGATAGATAATGGAATGTCCTTAGAAGAGCTACAGTACATGTTAGTACAGGAGACAGATCAGGCACTTATTCACACAATCACCAGGAGTCAAATGTGACTCTGTAGCATCTAGCTAACTAACAAGCTTGAGATAAAAATATATATAGACCATGGGGATAAAAACAAATTTGTCTCCTAAGCAAAGAAATTTTAACGCTTTAGATAAATTGAATGCAAGCCTATGGCCTGTATTTGTGGGGTTCTCTCTCTCAGTAAAATCAGGTTGCTTAGCAACAGAGTCAGGAAAAAAAAGGCAGCAAGCCATGTGTATGTGAATCTTGTTACCCTGTTTAAGGACACAGGATTTTAATGTTACAATAAGGTTGCTGAGTTAAGGAAAATAATTTATTAAGGGAATTGATCTTTCTGTAAAGGTAAATAAAACTAATTGTTTACTATGAATCTGTTAACATTAATGATAAAAAATACATTTGGATGAGTAATTCCAAACTGAAAATGTCATTTCTCATACAGCATTATTTTCAGATTTCTGACAGTCATCTTTCATATGCTTTTTGTATAATAAAACACTGACACAACTCTCCCCACTCCAAAAGAAAATTATTTTCTTTCTATTCCAACTGGAATGGAAGACTCTAGAATGAGACTGTTAAATTTATGATGGATAGAAATATGGATAGAAAGAAAGTTGCAATCATTTGCATTAATGTTTTGCTTTACTTGATCTTTTTGAGAACTGAATTTTAAATCCTCTTTAGTTATCATGAAAGTTTTGAAGCATAACTCTTGTGTGTAAAGTTTAGCCCTCAGACATGTTACAAGTGAGGTGAAAGTGTAGGTGAGAACAAGTAGGTTGTCATTCATGCAGAAAGCATGCTTTTGTATGTATGTATATGTGCAGAGGATTTTTTCAAACTTTGGCAGAGATGCCATAAGAGTCTCCCTCACATAGGGCTTGTCCTATCTAGGACAGCCAAGAGACATGGGGCAGTTATTGACTTTAATTGGTCTTTGTTACCACCACTTTCTTTTCTTCCCCTCTATCTGGATTATGAGAGCAAGACCAAAATAAGGGAAATGCTTTTGAGTGTGAGTTTCACTGACAGGATGGTCAGGGACAGAAAGAGAAAGATAGCTAGCTGATCACCACCATGCTCTTCCAGTGTGAGTTTCACTCAGTGGAAGCTCAAGGACTTCAAGACCTCTAAAATGTAGGGCTTGAACACTGTCTTAACTTTCTACTTACCATCACCCTGTGTGCAAGTTCTGCTACATATCCATGTAGAGAAAGTCGCAACAATAAAAAGAACTGGGTGGACTGAGTGTTGAAGGATTCCTGAAACACTTTACACACATTACACCCATGAGCCATTTTGACTCACCTTCCCATCCTTCCTGAGAGCTGGTGTACTGTACACTAATAGTGTAGGAACAGCAAAGTGAAAAGGCAAGAAACACCATAGATTCACAGACTGCACTAGGATTCTGCTTACCCCCAAAGTAGTCCTGTGATCCTGGAGCTGGTCCTCGTGAATCATGTGTTGAGCAGTAGTTCCAAGGGGAAAGGAGCATTCTGACATGAGCAAGACAAGAGGAGAATCTCGGTTATAGTTTCAGGTCAAATTGCAGACCCCAGGCCACAGAGGGAAAGTTGTTAAACACCATTTGTAGTACTTAAACTCACACCTGCTATTCTGAATATTCTCCACCTGCTTACATGAAGGTTGTGCCAACCCCTCGAGGTTACATGTTAGAACATTTAACAAACTGGAGTCATGGGAGATACACCCATGATGCCACCCACCATCCCTGCAGGTTGCTGAGGAAAGGAAGCTGAACAGCACTTGCAGTACTTTGCCTCACACCTGCTCTTCTGACTAAGTGCATGAAGGTGGTAGCAGATCACCAGAGCTACCATCAGATTATTTAACAAAGTGTGGCCACGGCTATCAAACTATTTCCCCCCACTATCACCACTACCATCAGCCTTTCCTTGAAACCTACCACCTGGGCTGGCAGTTTGTTCTCAGACAAGACCTGTGGAACACAAACAGGAGGTCCAGAGAACTCACCCTTCCTGGTGTTGGCCTGGGACAGAAGCAGTTTTACTTCTGCATGCACTGCTTTTGTTGGTTATATGAAACCAGGTACAGACAAGTTGTGCCAAATGCACATGCACAGAAGAAACAGTGAAGATGAAAAGAGTGGATGGGGTAAGGTTTCAAATATATCATGGGCAACAATGTTGACCATGTACATACATTGCATCCAGGAACACCTTTCACTCCTGGCGCTCCAGCTGAATGGTATGCTATACATCAATGATGTGAATGTACAAGGTGATGGCATAGGCACATAGGAAGCAGAGGGAAGATAAGTAGGTAGGTCGATCAGTCATGTAAAGGTAGTGGCGATAACCACATCTACATGCCAGACCATTTTACATACATGCATTCTTTTTAAGAGGGACATCTGGTATTTACCACATTGATAGCTACTTTCAGACAAGGAATCAACATCAATCTCAAGTAAAATCACTTCGGTTTTGGCATGGACTCCCCCCAAACTCTTGCCTTTTGGCTAGTTAGAAAAAAGTTTTTCTCCTTTTAAAATCAAGTGCAAGTAGCTGGATGAGAGGCTGGAAGCTAGAATTCACTATCTCACCTCAGCCTCAGGTTTCAGCTGGGACTGAAGTAATTTCTGTTCCAAGACTGATCTGTTTTCTTGAGGAATAGGAAAAGGTAGCTGTGCTAAATTTAGTTTCTTTTTCTTTCTGTGTTAAGTCCACTTTACGGTTTGGTGATTACTATCTCTGATATTTATGTTGCATGTACTTGGTAGTGAACCATGGGCTTTTATGCAACTCACTTTCCCTTTTTCCTGTTGCAGAGCCCAGCATCTAGGTGTCCTCCATCTCTTGCTATCAATGTTATCATTTCTATTAGTACAGGAGATAGGAAGCAAAGTGGAGGATTTTCAGGAGGACCATAAATGGGTGTGTTTGCACTTATGGTCTTTGATTAGAGAGACCAAGGTTTAAGTCACTAATTGACTGTCAGGCTCACGGACTTTAGGCCAGACTGGATATAAAATGAGGCAAGACTCCATGTAAGTTGCCTTGAGCCCTTAGAGAAAATATAAAATATAAATGCAATACATAAATAAATACATTATGAAAAACCATTAATCCTAGTGTTAAAAGGTCTTTGCTCCTGCTTCTAATTGTATGATTGTATAATACTGTGGTTCTGTATTGCTAATCCATATTTATTGGCAGCAATATTAGGGGTGAGGGAGAAATAGCTTTTGGTCACTATTGCTGTTTTTTAAAAATTGGTTTTATTTTTAAGCCACCCAAAGTAGTGATGGAGTGGAGTGATCTCATAAATACATAAATCTGTCTTTGTAATTGTAGAAGCACTCACATTTATGCCTACCTAAAATATAAAGTACATCTGCATTGTGTTAAGATTCTGAATTTTATAGTAATATTTCTATAATTTAAGTAAACTCAACTCTGGAATAAAAAATGATCCTACCATATGTGGGACAAAAGGTTAAAATTGATTAGAATCATAATATATAACTTCATATTCATAATATATAACCATATAAACATCTTCATATTTCTTTGTTTTTCTTTGAACCAGTCTAGCTACTACCATTTATAAATACATACAGAATTAGCATTTTGGAATAAAGAGCTGGTTGTCCTGCAGTTAAATTAATTCAGCAAAGTTAATTAAAAAAATTAATAAGTGTCAGCAACATACAAGCATCTGCTCATCATTTGATTAGAGCTTTTCTTTTTTTTTTTTTTGCTATTGCAATACACTCATGTTCAGTTTAGCCAAGAGTTTTTTCACCTTTGCCCTGAGCAGTGAAATTAGATGTCTTCAAGGAGATAGATGATTTATCTCCAATATAGTTCCTTTGAAACAATTTATTTTTGACCTTTTGAAGACTTCCACCACATATTTTCCCCCCTTTGGCCTACTCTCTCATGCTTCTAATTATGTAAAGACAGATACTTTTGACATATTGTACATGCACATAAAATGATACTAAACAGTTGTTAGCTCTCTAACAGGTCAACACTCTCTGTATTTGATAAATTAAGACTGCCCTATTTAAACAACGCAGATAATAATTTGGTTTTCAGAGTATCCTAGTTAGCATTAGTAAAAAGCAGGAACTATACTAAAAATATTTCAGTAAGATGTTCATTCACTCTAATTTCCTCCATAATTTATGGGATTATGTAAACCAATAAGTGCTGTACTAACTGCTTGTTTGGGTAGTAGAAGCAATTTGTCTCTTATGGCCATTGTAGCATATGTATCCCAACAGAATAATATAGGAGACAGAGTATATGAGGTTGGAAATGGGTATGGGTTGCTGGGAACTGGAATTCTATAGGGTTTTGAAAAACCACCATTTTATGAAAAAAAAAATTGGGGCTAAACTGATTATTGATAAAGTCTATAAAACTTATTCTCTTTTCTATGTACCTCTTGTCAAATCACTTGGGTTTTCCTGGAGCCAATCACAAGCCATCCTGGGGCAGAATAAACAATATTTTGAGTAGTGATTTGCTAGTCAAGGCATTTTCCTAGGAAAAAAAATCCTCTGTTCTATTCTCTGACAGACAAGAGATTTGTATTAGAAAGCACATGAAACAACATAATCTGATTCAAGCTGCAATTCAATATTCAATTTGTTACAGTTTGAAATTTGAAATTCAAGCTGCATCATACTAGCAGCTTCCTCCATTGATTGACGGCTTCTGCAACTAATTATGATGTTGCATGAAAGGACTACAATGCAGATTCAATGCTCAAATAGCGAAGAACTGACTGACCTTATTCCAACTTTTAAGCGAGATAAGCAGTGAAGTATCCTGGACCCTCTGTTATTCAATTTTTACATCAATGATATTGTTCAGGCCCTTACCAAAACCAAATTTCATCCCCCTTCTTTGGCTAGTAAACCAATCTCCATTCTGCTATATGCTGACAATAATGTAATCTTGCCTGTTTCCGAGTAGAGCTGTGACCCAGCGTTCATGCATTAGCATCCCACTGCCAATCTGAAATGCTAGAAATCAATGAAATCAAAGAAATCAGCCTAACCAAGGTGGTTGTATTCACCAAGCAGTGCACTAACCACCCCCATATTTAGAAGATTAATTTAAATTGAACAGGTCAAGGCTTTCAAATATCTTGGCATCTATTTCCAGTCATCTTCTTCTTGGAAGCTTCACTCTTCAAGCTTTTCTTTGTGAGCTCAAATAGCCTCTAATAAAATTATTAGATATTCAACTCATAAGGATAACAGTCACGTGCCTGCAGCAATTAAACTTTTTAAAGTCAGTAGGCTAAATGTTTTGCTATAAGGGGGGAATTGTTGTACTTACAAGGATATTTGTGTCTTAGAAGTTGTACAATCCAAATTTCTGAGATCCTTACTCCAAGTTCCTCATTCTGTTGTTAATGCACTTCTTCTGCTAGAACTCAGCTGTATCTCAGTCAAGGCTCGATTACAATCCTGCCAAGCTGAAGTATTGCTTTAAACAAATGTTTAAATAGAGGTGAATCTCTAGCTCTACTAGTTCTGACACACAGATACAGTCTTCCTGGAAGAAACAAATAATGGATGACCTGGCTCATTGTGGACTCACCCCCAAGACTATATTCATGCTAGGCTTGAATGAAAGCCAGAGAGAACCTCAAGCAGAGCATTTCAGATCTCAATTTACAAAGAGATTGAACTAACATTCCTCATCTCTGCTACAGTGAGCTCACACACTTCCCTTTTACATTTCCCCAATATCTGTACCATTTACTGGTTCCATCTCACAGGAGGCCTTTCACATTGGCATGTTTAGATCTGCTCAATGGTACAGTTGAGTGGATAGAGTGGTATCCCTTACCAAGACTATTCATGTATGTGCTCAGACCTTAAAATTGAGATAGTAGTGCAGGTGCTTCAGAAATATCCTATCTACCCAGTTGGAGGGCAGAGTTATGTAATGTATTTTTTAATTTCTAGGTGTTTTGTCTATAACCATATATTTTAATAAACTAAACTAAACTAAACTAAACTAAACTAAACTAAACTAAACTATGGTAAAACCTTTATTTAATCATTCAGGTGGAAGGGATATCTGTTAAATCCTAATAAATGTTTGTGTGAATTTGTCATTTGTATTGTACCTAATAGATGTAAATGGGATCATCTGAAGTAAAACATTGATTTACAGAAAAACCCTTGGTTTAACAGAAACAGGTTGGTTAAGTGGGGTGAAATCTGAACAAAAATGTGTCCATTGCATCCAAAGAATTTGGATGCATCCTTTGGATTGTGTCCAAAGACTGTTAAACTGAGGTCTCCATATCAGTATTATTATACCATGCTTCAAATCAGGACTGAATAAGAATAAGATTGACTTGCAATGTTTTATGTTGTAATCCCATATCCATTTACCTGGTAATAAACTACATTGAACTCAGCCTCTGAGAAAGAATCTATAGTACTGCATTAAGTTAAACACATTTTATTGTCCATTTTATGCTGTCATATTGTCAGAGTTGACAATCCCTATTTAAGCAAATTTCTGGGTCATTCCAGTATATTTTATTTACAATTTTTATTCTCAGATATCCATAAATCTGTTACGATAAATGTAGCCAAAGTTTGCTACAATATATGCAAAATGTGCAACACTGATAAGCCCAGTTAATTTTATGATTTATTCTTTTAATATTTAACCTATTTTTTCTACTGAGTTTTATTTTGAATTGGCCTTTGACCACAGTAAAGATTCTTGGACTTGGTACTGAACTAATAAAGAATTTTTGATTAGCTAACAATTGGACTGAGAACATTCTGGTTCATATTCTTAATTATCATACTATATTAGGTAGTTTAAAATATTATGTGAATTCCAAAAAATAATGAGAAATTAATTAATTAATTAATTAAGACATTAATTAGCTCATTTTTCTTGGACAAACCTGTGTTGAAGAAAAACACAGAACTTTTACAGGAAATAATAATATGATGTGGTTGTCGAAGGCTTTCACGGCCGGCATACGATGACTGGTGTGGGTCTTCCGGGCTGTGTGGCCGTGTTCTTGAAATTTTGTTTCCTAACGTTTCGCCAGCACCTGTGACCGGCATCTTCAGAGTGCAGGAGCACAGACAGGAGCAGTTCTCTCTGTGCCCAGCTGCTCCTGTCTGTGCTCCTGCACTCTGAAGATGCCGGTCACAGATACTGGCGAAACGTTAGGAAACAAAACTTCAAGAACACGGCCACACAGCCCGGAAGACCCACACTAGCCATCATATGATGTGGTTATTAACAGACAGCTAGATAGCTCTCTGAACAGTAACTTAAAATATTATACTGTTGGATCTGGTATTGTGAAGGCATTTAATTTCCTTTAAAGTGATACTTGTATTAAAAACATTTCAGCACATTCAGAATAATGAAGTGTTTTAACATAATTATATTGCCTCATTTTCTTGACAAAGGCATGGAATTTGACTGCAGGAGTTTGTGCTTGTGCATGCAATGTTCTTTTAATTTGAAACATATTAAAGCAATGAGACACAGAATTTATGCAAATAAATTGTGAGAGTAGATACGGATGAACTTACTACTCTTGACTGACATAATACAGAGATAATTAGATAAATTAGAGGAAACTAGTGTGGGTCTTCCGGGCTCTGTGGCCGTGGTCTTGAAGTCTTGTTTCCTAATGTTTTGCCAGCACCTGTGACTGGCATCTTCAGAGTGCAGGAGCACAGACAGGAGCAGTTCTCTCTGTGCCCAGAGTGAAGTGACCCTTCTGTGGGTATCACCCTGGGCACAGAGAGAACTGCTCCTGTCTGTGCTCCTGCACTCTGAAGATGCCAGTCACAGGTGCTGGCGAAACGTTAGGAAACAAGACTTCAAGACCACGGCCACACAGCCCGGAAGACCCACACCAGCCATCGTATGCCGGCCGTGAAAGCCTTCGACAATACATAGAGGAAACTAATTGAAACTTTTTGCCTGATGGGACTCTGATTTTCTCTATGCTGATGAAACAACTTTCTAAAGTTCGGCTTATACACAGTGTGACCATTGGTCTCCAACAAAGAATAGCTACTTCATATGCTTGTTGCAATGGTCTTCTGTTCCAGCCTTTTATCTTAACATCCGATTAGTTAGTGATACCAGGGATTGAACCTGAGACCTTGTGCATATTCAGACATTGAAATACACCCTAACCCTGACAGAATTTATGACAATGCTATTCCCTGCACAGAGTACATTAACTATAGCATTCCATAATTCTGTCTGTAACTATAGAGTACTGTGAAAAGTATAGGCATGTGTCCTGATCAGGAGCTTAGACGAAAAGTACAGTCTAAGAATGCAAAGCATTTCTCTATAACTTTCACACCAGCTTGCCTTGCTGGGTAATATATTGTATATAAGGGATCCATTCCTGCTAGTGTAATGGCATGTGGGAATGACCTTGGGAGACAGGAAGAAGATCCACAGACTAGACAACAGTCAGATAAGCAGCAGCTGAATCCACAGAAGGAATGGGGGAGTGACAAAACTCTCAGAAGGGACCCTCCCTAGTTTCTTGGACTATAAAGATGAAGTGGGGGGGCGGGGAAGAGATGTACATTCAGACTTGCAAGATTCTGTTAATGTAACCTGACAATAAAGTTAGAGTTATTACTT
This sequence comes from Python bivittatus, assembly GCF_059951505.1. Lineage (NCBI taxonomy): Eukaryota > Metazoa > Chordata > Lepidosauria > Squamata > Pythonidae > Python > Python bivittatus. The sequence continues at coordinate 1,522,787 of NW_028277028.1, forward strand.
CTGGGTGTGCTTCTTGTATGGACTACCTCACAAGGCTGACAATTTGGCTAGACTTCTGCTGTCAGTTTTTCCATTGCCACATATTCTTCAATTGAGTCTCCCAATCCTGTATTGATGGCAAACTTTCTCTTTTCCAATGTTGTACCAGATTGATTCTTGTTGCTGTCACCATATATTTTAATAAATTATGATACTTTTCATTTATATTCTCTCAGTTCTGACCTAATAAAAATATTTGTATTTTAATTAAAAATTTATTTTTCAGAATTTTTTGGATGTTTTGATATACTGCTTTCCAGTAATTTTGGGTTTTTTACATAGCCACCACATTTAATAAATATTCCTTCTTTGTTCTGGCATTTCCGACATTTATTGTTATATGATTTATCTATCTTGGCAATTGTTGATGGAGTTATATACTATCTGTAGAACATTTTACCCAATTCTCCCTCAGATTGTAGCTTGGTGTAATTTTTCTAAGAAACTTTCAAGATTCACACTGTAGAAAAAAAAGAAGGAATAAATAAAACAAATGATTGTTAGGCTTCATTCTTACACCAAAGAGATTATAAATACTGCAACTCGCAGAAATGAATAGACTTTTCAAAAGTAAACAAAGGTAATTACTGTAAATCAAATAAAAGAAAATAGTTTAAACAAGATAAAGCTTAAAAAACACACACACACAAATGAGCCATATAAATTAAATTGAATTAAACACATTAAATGAGATTTGTGCTTAATTTTAATTCAGAAGTTTAAACTGTTTTAATTTGGCAAGAATATAACAAAGCAAATTAAAATATTGTTTATCATTGCTAAGTTGGACAGCTATATTACTTTACCTATACTTTGTATGACTGCATAATTGATATATTATTCCTTGTTTAACTAACTAAAAGGTTAAGTTGGATAATGTTAGCCTTTTCTTTTAAATTATTTAATTACATGGATAGTTGGCAGCAGAGGCATCCTCTGGGAGTGTCAAATACGCAAGTTGGCAGGTGCAGCATTTCAGTGCATTTCCTGCCCTTTCATACCTGCTTCTGATGCTAACACATGTACAAAAGAAGCTGGGCTTGGACTGTGATGCTGTGCCTGCAATCTTGCAGATTTTGACCTCCCTGTGAACACCACTTGTTGGCAGTAGATAAACTAAATTGCCAATTTAAGGATAATTATCTGGTTCTTGAAATGTCTCTCAGATGAACATAAACTCATTTACCATTCTTCTGAATAACTGAATTATCTGAATAACTTCACCATTCCAGGTCCTATCTCTGGTTCTAAATATGGATGTAGTAGACTACTAGATCTAGGCTACAGAAATCTGGATGGCAATCAAGATAGCAGCAAAGATGTTCTGTACAGAGAAACACTAACTCTTTGCTGCCACCTAATGAGATATTTATATCCCTTTGTCTTTATTTTAATAAGCTTCCTTTTACTCTTGTCTCCATAAAGAGTTCAGTCTTGCAACATACAGTCTCCTTTTATGTGTCTTAAAAAAAGACAGAGAAAGAGAAGAAATGGCTAGTTCAGAAATGATTGATTGGAGACATTTAACTATGTATTGCAGTTACAAAGATATTCAAGAGTAGCATTGGCCTAGGTGCATTTTAGGATAAGCCTGGAGACCTCTGTGAAGGAATTATGCTGAGCTATGGCAGGAATTGCAAGTAATGTAAATAACACTCAGTAGCATAGGATGAAAAACAGAAGCTTTACAAAACAAGATGCCATTTAAAAATAGGGTTTATGCTTTTATAAAAGCATAAAAACAGTTATGCTATTAAATAATGCTTTATCTTCATTGGAATTTTGCTAATATTTCATTTAAATGTCTGGTATTCTCCTGTCAAATGACACATCTGAGAACTGACAACAATTCTCTACTCCTATTTTGAAATGTAAAATAGCATTTTTACTTTTTAAACGAGCATTTTACTGCCTGAGTTAAATGACAAGTTGGCACATCCCACTTCTGAATCAGGAGAAGGATCTAAAGAGATAAGTATATGCACCTGACTAGCATTTTTAGAAGATTGCAAAACATAAATACTTCAGGCTGTACTAAAAAATCTTCTGAAAGAATTTTAGTAAGCTGCCTATTTTCTCTGTTAGAAGGTAGAGAAAAAACTCTTCTAAATAAGATAAAAGCATAAGGAGATAAGAATAGCCTGGATCAGTCACCAGCCAAGCCATGAATCCTCCATCTAATACAATAGAAGAATAGCTCTTCTGGATCATGCTAGGGCCCATCTTAATTCAGAATTTTGTTTTGTCTCAACAGATACCTTATTTTTTTCACAAGCAGGAAGTAGCGACATGCCTTTCTCTCCTGCAACTGATATTTGAAGATATGCTGCCCCTCAATCCAGATGTAAATTGTGTCTCAAGACTAATAGTCCTTGATAAACATGTCCTCCATTAATTAAACTATAATTAATTCCGTTGATTAAAGACATCTAAGTTAGTGGTCATCACAACTTGTGGTAGTGAATTCCTCAGGTTAATTTTGCAATACATGAAAAAAATGCTTTATTTTTTCTGTCTAAAGCTTCACAAGATGAGCCTGAGTTTGAGAGAAGGAGAAAAACCTGCCTTTTTCATAGCATTCTGAGGTAAAATAGTAACTGTCAAGCTGAACCCAAATACGAGCCTCATTCTGAAGTTCCTTACTACAGGCAGTAACCGAAGTAGGATAAATGTCCAGTGATATATTTAAAGTGTGGAAAGTTAAATCCACTTTTTTTCAAACAGGTGATAATTGGCATAATGAAAATCTAACCACGTGTCCTTGCCAAGGAAAATATTTAATGTCTGTAAATTCAATTAAAATCATGTGACTGAACACAAGATTGTAAGATAAGAGGAAGAATATAAATATGCATAAGATAAGAGAATAAACTTCTCAGAATATAAATCAAACTTGGAGGTAAATCAATCACATTTATTTTATATCAAACATTTAAAAGAATTCTAGACTTACCTAGATATGTTCAAATTTGCTAGGTGAGAAAGCTTCCTGGGAACCAGAATAAAGAGTGTGAGAACATAATTTTAAAGCACCTATCTTTATACTTGTCTAAATTAATATAATAATCCAATGACATCAAATTAATGTTTTAATGAAATGAGATTAGGAATAGATTTCTGGTCTGTCTACAAAACATCTTTTGCATGTAACAAAATTTATAACTCTGCTCTCCCCCCCCCCCATTAATTCCCTAATGTTATCCCAGTATCTACTTAACAAAAGCAAGAGCTTCTAAAGCTAAATTGAAAAAAGAAAAGAGAAAGAAGGCAGTGTGCCACGTGGCTTGCAATAATTTAACCAAGGAGAGGGCACATCATCAGTAATCATAAGGGCTGAATAAATTTTATCAATTCAAAATATAAATAGGAGAAATCAGTGCTAACTAAAAATCTACTGATAAATATAAAAGGCTTTACCAATTTATTTCCCAAATAAATTATAGTGGCTGTGTCATATCTATTTTAAGTTATAGCAAGAACTCCAATTAAAAATCTGGTATTTTCAAAAGCTTGATGGTCTTTTATAAATCCAGCCTCAGCTGGGTGCCCAATAATCAGGCATTGTAATCTTCAAGTAAATTTTGCTATAAAATCTTGGCATCCATATTTATGAAGGAAATAGTCCTGTAATTAGAACACATAGTAAGAACCTTGCCTTGTTTGGGAATAATCATATTTGCTTCATTAAAACTAAAAGGCAGAGCTTGATTTGAAAAAGCTTCGTGATAGACCTCCAGTAAAATAGCAATGAAGAAAAAATATAGCAACTCACTGGAAAGCCTATCCTGATTTCATCAATTTAATTGTAGCAATAATTGAAGTAAAAGAGATAAAATAAGATTAGTAACCCGATCCTGTGATAAATGTGATATTTCCTGTACAAATGTTAAAAAATGGTTGGTTGATTAATAAATCCAGGAACTGTACACATTTTTGCATTTATATCCTGCATAGATAGTACTGTTTGTGTTGATTAATTTGTAACGTACTAGCCTTCTCTTCCTTTTCCCAAAATTGTTGCCCAGTGCAATGTAATAAAATGTCTGTTTTGGAAGCATAAAGTTTGTTCAGTCCACATTAGCAAATGTTTATATTGGTCAGCAGATGGATGGGATGCACTCACCTCTCTAAAATTTAACTTTAACACATTATTGCTTATTTTAATATAAAGTGATATTTGATGTTTTGACCTCATATAAATATTTTGGTAGAGACCCATACTAAAGTGCAAATGGCAAAAGCAGCACTGCAGTGTCATGCCACTAACTCTGCCCCATGTGGGCATGTTAGTGATGTTGTGATACATGTAGGAAATGGTGGGGCATATGTAATAATTCTGCAGTGCTGTTTATGTCACTTGAACCCTCACTGCCCTCACTGGGGATACTGCTAACTGGTTACTATTTCTATGTCTCTCACCCTTTAAGCATTATCTGCAATTTTATAAGTATTACTCAGAAGATTGGAAATTTTAAGAGATTTATAGGGACCAGGAATGCTTGCAGAAGATCCCATATATTTTAGGGGTATATTATTGGATTTAATAAAGGAAAGACTTTGCCAATCTGGAATGGAGCATCTCTTTTTCAACTGTAGGCTATCTATACTCAACCAGTGTGAAACTTTCTGGCAGTTTTCTTTGTTATTGATGAGGCAGACCCGTGTTTTCCAAAAATTACCACAGTAGTGTAAAATGTAACAGACATAGGCTCCAAACAAGAAGTGCATTTCACCGACAAATATCAAGCTCTTTCTATTTGGGCTGCAAATGATTGATTCTAATACTGTCTCAGTTTCTAATTCTTTGTTTCTAATTGTATAAGGAAAAGGGAAGGATTTTAAGGGTAGATAGACAGTAAAGCCAAAAGACATCAGTTAGAGAATATTAGAAAAATAGAGGAAGGCTGTGTTCAAACATGAAACTAAAATTATGGAAAAATGATTAATGAAGAAAAGCTTAAATTTCAAAGATCATATTAGAGAAGATGTGGGAATATACATTACAGAGCTCAGTGCCTGGTTTGGTTAATGGGTAATCAGAGAATGTGAAAATTTGCTTACTTAGCTGTCAAAAGGAGTTGATATAACTAATGCAAATATTCTTCTGCTAAATGTTCCATTGTTTTGTTAAGTGCAAAATATTATTTTTGTTGAGTAGGTGATAATTGAAAATCTACTGAAAGCTTTTTAGACAAATTGAGATCTCCAGTTCTTCATTCCATTCAGCCTTTGAAATTTGCAAATCTAATTTATTTATCAATGACAGGTATTTATAAGTTCTAAATTGTGTGTGTGTTTTGTGGGGGTTGTCTCATAGGATTAAGTGATCACTTCTAATAAATTAGATGTCTCTGAAGCTGAAAATGTTGTTGGTCCAAATCAGGATGTGAATAAACGTAATTATAAATTTTACCAGTGGGTGGTAATGGACAAGTGCTATTTATCTTTTAACATAGAAAATGATATATTTTGGTAAGAACAATTACATATTTTAATTTGAATTTGAGACAAGGTTTCCTATTTTCAGATATCCGTAGTCTTTTGAACTATATACCAATTGATGGCCAGGCAACAGAACAGGATAGGATTCTCTGTGCTGTTCTTATTGCTAAGAGAGTAGTTCTTTGACATTGGAAAGATAAATTTATGGCCCCAATTTCTCTGTGGATTGAGAAATGTTACTTGTACCTTATGAATGAGTTGCTTGCAGACTTAGATGATTGAAAATGAACAAGCATAGGCAAGCTAAAGCCAGCATTCACTGTCTGCAAACAAAATGGGTGATAGTGGAAATAATAACAGAGACGAGGGTCCTAAGGGAAATACCAAGGATGAAAATGGGCCAAGAAAAATAAAAGGTACAGCTGAGATGGGAAATTGAATTGGCAATCATTCACCAGACTGTTCAGCAACAGCTTACTTCTTTTGGTCATATTCTAACAATTCAGCTCTTCCTTCACCCATAATCCTTCAGTCTATTTTTTCCTTTTGCTTACACCAATGTATGCAGCTGTTGAAACTACTTTCATGGCAGCTTTGTGCAGGGAGGAGGGTAAAAGATTCTCTCTACCTTTCTATGGCATATTTTATGCAACCAGACTTTGCAAGGACTACTAATGCTCACATTAGTCTATAAGGGTAAATATATTTCCTATGTCTACTTACACATGGGGTGATTTGGGCTCCAAGATCACCGCAGATGGCGACTGCAGCCATGAAATTAAAAGACGCTTGCTCCTATGGCAAACCTAGATAGCATATTAAAAAGTAGAGACATCACCTTGCCGACAAAGATCTGCATAATCAAAGCTATGGTTTTCCCAGTAGTAATGTATGGCTGTGAGAGCTGGACCATAAAGAAGGCTGAGTGCCAAAGAATTGATGCCTTTGAACTGTGGTGCTGGAGAAGACTCTTAAGAGTCCCCTGGACTGCTAGGAGGTCAAACCAGTCAATCATAAAGGAAATCAACCCTGACTGCTCATTGGAAGGATTGATAATGAAGCTCAAGCTCAAACACATTGGTCACCTAATGTGAAGAGAGGACTCTTTGGAAAAGACCCTGATGCTGGGAAAGATTGAAGGCAAAAGGAGAAGGGGACGGCAGAGGATGAGATGGTTAGATGGCATAACTGAAGCAATGAGCACGAAACTGAGCCAACTCCGGCAGGCAGTGAAGGACAGGAAGGCCTGGCATGATATGGTTCACGGGGTCATGAAGAGTCGGACACGACTTAACGAATGAACAACAACAAAAGTTATTAGTTATCTTTACATCCCCAAACAAGGTGCAGTGGGATCTAAATAAATGTAAAACAATTGGAATGAACAGAGATATTTCATACCAAGTTCAAGTAATAACTAGAAATTTTAGAGATAGGCATTATCAGTGACTGTTCATTTCATTTCATAGCATTTGCATGATGCATTTTTTTCTTTATGTGCTTATATAATCTATTGTGCCTTTTTGGGCTGTTGCATTAATATAACCTCAAAAATATGAGTTCTTTCATAGGGAATGGTTTTAACAAATGAATGGAATTAGTGTGCCAACTGTAAGACATCAGGATTTCTACAACATTTATTTCAAATGCCAAACAATGAGCATTTCTCTGTAAAAGACAATCTAATAGGACAATCTTTAAAATGTGGGTGTTTGTTTGAGCTAGATATACTTTTTCATTTGAAGCAATTTCTGCTAAGCTCTTGAAGAACTTTTGCTTGAACTCCAGACTAAGAACCCTCAGGATCTCAAGAAACCTACATCTTTCCCTATAATAGAGAGTTCTGAAAGTTTAAGAAGCCTGTTTTTAATATGAGACAGGCCTGTTCCTTTCAGAGTTTTGGTCTGCACTCCTAAGAATTACCTTTAAATACTCAACATATTCAGAATAATATATTATAGACCCACACCAACATTCAGGCATAATATAGAACCCTCCATATCTGAGACAAAGGATTTTGGAAGTTTCAAATGATTAGTGCTTCAGTGCTAATATAAGATTGCTCCCTGATCTGCACTGCTTAAGGAAATACATTTTTGAAGTTCACACTAGCTACCCTGAATGTCCTGCTTGTTTTAGAGTTGAGGATGGCCAAAACTGAGGTGTGGGCTTAGAAGTCAATGATTAATGACTCTTCAAGATCCACTTTTAATTAACAGGTTTATTTTTTCTTATTTTTGTAGAAAAGTATTGTTCAAAATGGAAAGCTAGAGCACTAATATCATATGGGTTACCAGCATATGATATTTTTCTGATATTTTTTTTTCTTTTCAAATCTATTTTTTTATTTATTATGATTATGATTTTTTAAAAAAAGGAAAAGAAAGAATGCTGGTACAAATGCACATTTAAAAGAATATAGAAAATATAGTTGTAATGATCACTGCATTCAACAAAGACTCTGTGGGACACAGGCTTGTATGAAAGCAGCTTACTCAGGTGTAATGCGTAGCGGTTACAGACAAAGCCAGGATTGGCTTGGAGCGGTTACATACAGTGGTTTTATAGGGTTCCCCCCCTTGACCAGGAGTTACCCCTTGTTCCCGCCCTTTACCCTGGTTCCCTGGGTTACTCAGTTCATCAGTGGTGCCCTTCCCCTCGCTTTAATGGCAGATTCAGCCAGGTTTCTTTGTCTCCCTGATTGCTGCCCTTTGTATGTGTGATCGTTGCATTCGTTGGGCTTTTCTTCTGCGGGCCAAGCCGGGGCTCCTTGATTGCTTGCGGATTGCTACTGAATTGCGGCGCTTCCAAGTTGTTGCGATTGGCGGTGCCTGGAGCATTTGAGGGAAGCTGGCTTTGTTACAAAGTATCCGTTCCTGCCCTGAGTCAATTGCAGCCACCTGCCAGCAATTAACTTGCGGTTTGCCCCACTTCCTCTTTTCTGCTGCCTGTGCCTGAGGTGGTGAAATTGACTAGGGGTGGTGAAACTGAACAGTGGCATTGGCTGTGCGGTGCCTGCTGAATCTGACAATAGTGAGGATGAAAAAATCGCAATAAAATATGGTTGGTGGATAACCAAGAAATCTTGAATAACAGATCTAAAATATCATTTGGTTAATATATTGGAGTACACCATTAACAACTTACAGTAATATAAGACATTTCATACTCAATTTCTAGTTAAAATATGTCTCTATTGAATTGTAAAAATATTTGGCTAGCATAAATGGAGTCAATAAGAAAAAAAAGGAAAAGCTATAAATAATGAAAGAATACTCTAAGTAATATGTAGATTATATGTCAGATTCAAATACAAACTCTGGAACCCAAATTTGGGATGTGGCAAAATTCCATGCATAGAATTGTATTCCAGAAATGGTTTCCAAATAAGATTGAACTGTTCATCAAATTTACTTTTTAGATATGAATTATTCTAGACATTGAGGTGTATTCCCACGGTTTAATTTACTGTTCTTCCTTAGAGGGGATCCGAGATATTTTTCAATAAAAAGCATATAAAATCTTTGTAGCTATTATCATGTACAATGGCAGTTTAGTGTATTTTGAAGAAATGTGGGGTTTGGTGAAGTTTAATAAAAATGTTTCAGGTTGAAAAGGAATGACAACTTTCAAGATGTGTTCTACTCTACAATGAATTAATTTCCAATATTGTTGAACTCTGTAACACTGCCACCAGATACCAGCAACATTTTTAATGTCTTGGGATATGAGCAGGCCAAACATTCTCTCAAAGATTAAAAAAAGAAAGATTCTTATCTTTCTCAGGCTAAGGCAAACATTTTCACAGCCATCCCCACTGCACTTTTGCAGATTAGATATTCTACAACTCCAGTAGTCAAGTGCACCTTCCAAGTGGATTCAGGGAGGGAGAAAAAGTTCATAATGTGCTACTATATTGGAACTTCTATAAGGATACTTGGAAAAGTTAAGTTTTATGCCTGATGCACCTATATCCTCATGATGTCATTACTCGTTGTTTGGACCATTGCAATGTGCTTTACATGGGGCTGCCTTAATGACTACTCTGAAACAGCAACTGGTTCAGAAGGCAGTGGCCCAGGTACTTATTGGCTCTTGGCACTGGGAGCACATAACACCAGTTTTAGAGGCCTTGCGTTATTTGCTGATTTGATCTCTGGGTACAATTTAAAATGCTAGTGTTTACCTATAAAGCCCTTCATGGCTTAGTGCTTGGGTACTTGCACCTGCTCCAACCAGAATGGAGACTACCCAGTAGATCTTAGAGGCAGCAGCTGCTTGTAGTCCCATACTACCAGGACGTGGGGAGGTGGGCACAAAGGGACTGTTTTTCTGTGGCTGCACCAATATTCTGGAATGACCTTGCTATGGAGATCAGACTTGCCCCTTCCATATTGGTTTTCAGGAAACTACTGAAAATGGAATTATTCCAGACAGCATTCTCTTAACTTAAGCATTGCACTACCTTTTATACTTTATTTTTTTCCCTCTTGTTTGTTGTTTTTCTGCCTTCATTGGGAAGGCAACCGTGTTATGGTTTTTAATTGTACCATGAATGTTTAAATTGTAATTATATTGTATAATATATAAGGTGCAGAGAGTTATCAGATTGTATTGGGGTATAAATTTAATACATACATACATACCCTAGAAGTGCAGATAATTATTCTGTGAACCTTTTTCTCACAAATATTAAATAATCACTTGTAAAACAGGTACATTTTGTGATGCTGCAATGAAAATAAGGCAACAGCTGACACTAGTTGTTTTTCTTTTTAATTATATTTTATGTAACTTTCTGAATGTTGATCAAAATAAATTTGACCTGAACATTGCTTAAGAATTGTGCTTGTTTTCTCTTATATAGCCTCTTCTGGACCAAAGCTAAGCTTATTCAGTTTGAGTGGAGCAATATCAGAGAGAGAGAGAGTTATAATACTTACATTTACAGGTAGTCCTTGCTTAGCAACTGTCTCATACAGTGACCATTTGCAGTTACAACAGTGATGAAAAAGTAACCTTGTGACCAATGCCTACATTTATGAACTTTGCAAGTCTGTAAAGTAAGGAAAACTGAAGTAAGATCGTAAGCATAGTTGCACTCACGTTATTTTTCACTTAGCGACTGCTTCATTTAATGATTGAGTTACCAGTCCCAATTGTGGTTGCTAAATGAGGACTACCTGTAACTGGGTTGGATTGCTTTTTTTAAAAAAAGCTATCTTCCTGTATTTGTGAATGAATAAATGCTTGCTTTTCTGAAAAGCATGAATTGATTTTACACAAATTTTGATAGGTTTACGTGACCCTGTAGGCAGGTGATTTCCATTTTCTTTTTTAAATCAGTAAGCCTGAAGAAGATTGTCCTGAATGAAACATAAAGTTTTTATTCTTGGTAGAATCTCTTTTACATAATTTGTTCTTAAATCAAGTACAGCAAAAATATACATTTAAAGATAAAAATAGAGTGACATTAGGTTAAAAGAAAAAAGACTGAATGAAATCACCCACATTTAAGAAAGAAAAATTCAGTACTATTTGCTACTTCAGTTAAAAGGCTTTAAATGAACAAATCTACTGTAAGTTCCATTTGCCACTTCAGTGAGCTTTCCAGGTCAAGGAAATGCCTTAACAAGACTTTGTGCAGGAAAAACCATCTGTCAAACTCCTTAATTTGTCCATGAATAAATCTGTCTTCTGATATAAATAGTTCATTATTAATAAGTAATAAATTCAGAGTACAGAATGAGAGACAAATTAAATGGAGGACAAAACCAGGTGTTTCTACATAAAAATGGGAACCTAAAAGGGTAAGCTCGTTTCTAGAATACTGCTTTGTTTTTATATGAAACTCACAAGCATGCTATCTGGGGGTTGGGTAACATCTGTTATTCAGGTATCTGGGCAGCAGAAAATGTTTGCCTCAGAGACAAGGTTGCTAGAGGAATGGAAACACTTGATTGCAGTAACATCATTAAAGCAAGAAAGGAGTGGATCTAAGAGGTAAAATGGGATTAGATAGGACATTTCAAGGAAGCCTGCTTCGTCTTTCTAAAGGAAGGACAGAATGTAAGCCTTAATAGTTAAAGAAAACATTATCAATAGAGCCAATGGGATAAGCTCATACTTTTATGTGAGAAGTGAAGCTCCCCAGGCTTCATTTGGTAAGGATGAGGGTTAATTTAATTTAATATGAATTGGTTTAGATTCAATTTACCTTAGCTAATTTGAGATAAGCCCCACTTTAGTGCAAGAGCATACCGCATTCCCAAAAATGTCATCAAGATGTTTAATCTTGGATCATATTCATTCAGAATGTTGCTCAGTTGCCCTCTCCTTCCCATTTTTAGTACTTCCATTACTACAATTCACTAGGATGTAACATGCCACTATCACCAACTTATGAATTCCTACATTCATATGCACCCATAACAGTCTAGATGATACCAGTTCATAGTTTCTGATGTACATTTAACCCTTTCATTCGTAAGTAAACTTACACATTCACTACATTCATGTATTAATCAACTCAGTCTAGAAGATCAGACTACCTTCATTCAGAACTATTAAATCCTTCCTTTCTCTTAGTTTAAAAATCACACTTAAAATCTAGTTTTCTTTCTTTTCTTTTGTTCATTAATTCATGTTCTTTACCATTATTCCTTTCAATTCACATTCACATTTATTTATTTATTTATCTGACCGTCTCAACATATTGATTTCAGGTGGTTAATAATGCATAAAAATATAACAAAATACAAGATAAAAGCAACAAATAAAGTAATTTTAAATATCTATACAAAAATGTAAACAGACATAAACAATACAGTAGAGTATCTAAAAAGAAACTGAACTAACCTTACATATTAACAGACATCCTAGCCCAAAACCTGAAGAGTTTTGCCAGCTCTTCAAGGCTAACAAGGGTCCTTACATCATGATCATCACAAGATAGTCCTATAGATATTGACCTCTTCTGCCCATCATGGTTTTGGTCAAGCAAGGCTTTCAGACAAAACTATATACTAAGAGAAGGAAAGAATAAATTACTTTACTAACCTTACTTGTACCTGTGGCACATGCAGCTGTGCCTGCTAAAGGTAAGGAAGTACTAGTCAGTTTGGCACATTTTAGACCATAAGCCACAAGGGCAATCAAAGCCCACTTTATTCCAAACATGTTCAGACTATGCTGTGCAAGCTAGCGTATACAGCTTACTTCGCAACCCAATATTCTTTTGCCTGCATCTGACCATCTAGGAAGTATATGCAGTGTATTGACACATTTGACATACATAGAGCTGAAATACTATATATCAATCACAAAATCCTAGCCTTTCTGTTTTCAAAAATGGCATCTCCTACCTCAGCTTTGCAACCAATAGGATTACCATTTAAATTACCCCAAGCTAAACATGGGGTAATATGGGGACTCCCCTTCAAATAAGACAACTGAGCAAGTCCAAAGGAAAGAGATGAGCCCGCTTGTGGGATACAAACATTCAGTTTCATTGAAGATATCACCTGACCCAATTTGCACAGGGCAGTCAGAGGACAACAATATAAAATAGTATTACAACTAATCAATATAAAAATTAATTTTTTGCTATTGTTTTGGTATCTTTGAGTCAGTATTGACTCCTAGTGACTGCCTGGACTAGTCCCTGCAATTTTCTTGGCAAGGTTTTTCAGAAGTGGTTTGCCAGGGCCTCCTTCCTAGGGCTGAGAGAAGGTGATTCACCCTGCTGGGTTTATGCCTAAGGTGGGACTAGAACTCACGGTCTCTCAGTTTTTAGCCTGATACCTTAAACGCTACACCAAACTGGCTCTCTAAAAAATATAAATTAAGGACAGCTTCATTCCACCGTTAGTGTAAAAAATGTTGCTACCTTCTGGTGAATCAGCAGTTTTTAGGAGGGAAGACCCTTATACAAAACTTGAGTTTCTGTTTTACTGTGATCTAAGCCCAACAATATATAAATCAAATTAGTAAAATAACTAAAAATTAAAGCCACAATAAAAATATTAATACTAAGCAGACATCTTAGTACAGATTCTACAGGCCATATTATTTATAGTCATTTAATGAGATTAAGCCATTATTATCTGACAGATGTTGGAGGCAGAGCAAATCTGAATGTCCTGGAAATGTAACGCTTAGTGGGCATATATATCATGCATGGGTGTCCTTATAATAAAAAAAGAAAAGAAAAAATGAGATATAGTTTCCACAAGGCCCATCCTGCATGGACAAAACCAATCTTCATATGAGTTTTTCTTACATCTTCCTTCCAGTATAGCTGTGGGTAATGCATGTGCTAGCATCATAGCTGTCCTGTATTTTGATATTTCAATTTGATCTAAATATCTAGCTGCACTGGAAATGATGGATTGACTGCCCAGATACATCCCTCTTTCTTGCCCCTCTGAATCTAAGGCTGTCTTAGCTCTGCCTTGGCTTGGTCATAGCCCAGAGCTAATACAGCTTCTTGTGATTATTCTTATTGATTCAGCTTTTGCAGAACAGAACCTTTCCAACTGGAAATAAAATTATTGACCAAAACTAAGACAGGGAAAAAGGACAATTTTAGCCAATAATTTAATATTTTGATCCACATCAGTTTCTGTCAGATTATGGCTGCAGGAGAAGGTGGTACCACCTGCCTTGAAGGAGGTGGTGGTGTGCCTCCTTATCAAGAGGCTGTCCTTGGCCTGGACAATTTTCATCCAGTCTCCAACCTTCCCTTTCTGGGGAAAGTTGTTGAGAGGGTGGTTGGCACTCAGCTTCAGAGGGCCCTGGATGAAGTCGATTATTTGGACTGTTTTCAGTCTGGATTCAGGCCCGAGTACAGCACTGAAACAGCATTGGTCGCACTTCCTGATGACCTTTGGGGGGCTCAGGTTGGGGGTGGTGCAACTGTCATGGCTCTCCTGAATCTCTCAGCAGCTTTCAATACCATCAACCATGGTATCCTTCTGGACTGGTTTCAGAGGTTGGAAGTGGGAGGCACTGTTTTGTGGTGGTTCTCCTCCTTTCTCCATGGCCAGTTTCAGTAGGTGTTGTGGCAGGGAGAAGTTGAGCCCTAGTGGAGGGTGCCTCAGGGGTCAGGTCTCTCTCCTCTCCTCTTTAACACCTACATGAAATCTCTGGGTGAAGTTATCCAATGGCACAGGGTGCGGTATCATCAGTATGCTGATTATAACCAGCTGTACATCTCCACACCTGGTTGGGCAGATGATGCAAGTTGCAGTGCTGACCAAGTGGCTGGAGGCTGTGAGGATCTGGATGGGGAGAAACTGACTTGGACTCAACCCTGGTGAGAGTGGCTTTAGGGTTTTGGGCCCCCAGGGTCTGGTGATTTGTTATTGTTGTGGAATTTTTGCCAAAGACAGGAGCACAATGCTGAGGAGAAGAACCATGTTTATTGCAATGATCATTGGGTGCCTGCTTTCCAAGAAAGAGGGACCCTGAACAATAGAAAAGCATAGAATTATACACTTTTGAGGTTGAGAGGTGGGAAATCTGAGGGATCTGATTCGAGGATAGGTTTGGATAGGTGTTAAATGGAGGATAAATGGTTTTTCTATTGTGAGATAAGAACCACAGCAAACCCTTAAGCAGACAGGTGATGGCCCTCCCATTGTTTCAGTATGATAGTGTTAAGAAAGCTATTTTTGGCAGCAGAACATGGTCACTCTTGGGTCATACAAATGCTTGGAGCTGATCCTGTTTTGCATGAGCAAAGAATGGCAGAAGGAAGTGGAGAATAGTGTGCAGGAGAGGCAAGGGGGGGCGCAGAAAGATGCAAGGGGGAGGGGGGAATAAAGAGTTTGCGGCAGGAGAGGCTGTTGGGGTTGTGAAATGTCAGCACAAAAACCATGAGGAGGAGAGAGGATTCATTCCTACCTCATGGAGAGCCATGAGGAGAAGAGAAAGAAAATGAAGGAAACAGGAAAAAAGGCGGGATCCAAGTCCCTCCCACACAAAGCAGCAAAACTAGGCCACAGTGGAGCTGCCCCTCCCTTTGTGCTCATGTGAGACAGGCTAGGTTGAAACCCCATATTTTCCAACACCCCTTCTTTTCAAGCTTGCATGTCTCCGTGTCCTACAATATTTAATTTTTCTCTTAGTTCCTGATAACTGGTTCTCAATAATGGCTTCGTGAAGATGTCCGCTGTCATGTTTCCTGTGGGACAGTAGTCTAGTTTGATTAACCTTTGTTGTTGCAACTCTCTCACCACATGATACTTTACATCAATGTGCTTAGTTCTCCCACCTATTTTCTCTGACTGTGAAAGTCTGATGCAACTCTGATTGTCTTCAAAGATCTGTATAGGGGTTGATTCGTCTATACCCATGTCTGCAAGCAATAATCTAAGCCACACAGTCTCATTACATGTGTCTGTTGCTGCCACATACTCTGCTTCTGCAGAGGACTGTGATATTGTGCTTTGCTTGTGACTTCCCCAGCTTACTGTTCCACCCCCACAGAAAAATACATAGCCACTAGTGGACTTACGGTCAGCAGTGTTTTCTGCCCAGTCTGCATCTGTGAATCCCACTAGTCTAGGATTCTCAGTGGCTGGCAGTTTTAGTTTTAGGTGCATGGTCCCCTTTAGGTACCTTCCCACCCGCTTGACACCAGTCCAGTCTCTCTGTGTTGGCATGCTTGTCTTTCTGCATAGAATGCCCACTGCAGCTGCAATGTCTGGTCTAGTTGTTGTTGTTCAGTTGTTAAGTCATGTCTGACTCTTTGTGACCCCATGAACCATATTGCGCCAGGCCTTCCTGTCCTTCACTGCCTGCCGGAGTTGGCTCAGTTTCGTGCTCATTGCTTCAGTGATGCTATCTAACCATCTCATCCTCTGACATCCTCTTCTCCTTTTGCCTTCAATCTTTCCCAGCATCAGGGTCTTTTCCAAAGAGTCCTCTCTTCACATTAGGTGGCCAAAGTATCTGAGCTTGAGCTTCATTATCAATCCTTCCAATGAGCAGTCAGGGTTGATTTCCTTTATGATTGACTGGTTTGACCTCCTAGCAGTCCAGGGGACTCTTAAGAGTCTTCTCCAGCACCACAGTTCAAAGGCATCAATTCTTCTGGTCTAGTGGTGGTGGGTAGATACAACAAGTTTCCTGTAGCACTTCTATATTCATTGTCCTTTGGTAGGAGATCGCTGGGTTCTTGTTGCTTGTGGAAAGCTGTCTCCATCAGTGTAGGTGCAGGATTGGCATTTTGCAATCCTAAGCTTTCCAACAGTTCTAGAATCTTTTGCTTCTCACTTAGAAGAAAGCTCCCATCTTCTTCTCCCTCGATCTATATTCCTAAGTAGTGGCTGGCATTGGCCAGATGCTTCACTTCTACTTCTCTATTTAGCTGAGAAACAATATCATTAAAGTGTGTCTTGTTATTGTGGCAAATCATTAAATCATTCACATAACAAAGTATATACACATCCCTCCCATTTCTGTGTCTTGTGTATAGGCAGGGATTAGCTTTTCCTTGAACGAAACCCTGGTCAAGAAGTATTTGGTTTAACTTCTTGTTCCACGCTCTGGCCACCTGCTTCAGGCCATAAATCCCCTTCTGAAGGTTGCCAACGAGATGCTTGGTATTGGGATTAGTGAAGCCAGGAGGCTGTGTCATGTAAAGTTCTTCTTCTATCTCCCCATGTAAAAATGCGTTTTAACATCTAAGTGTTTGGCGTCCATGTTCCTGGATGCTGCTAGACTTAGAAGCATTCTAATTGTGGCATGTTTCACAACAGGAACAAAACATTCATCATAGTCCTGTCCATATTTCTGTGAGTAGCCTTTTGCTTCCAATCTGGCCTTGTACCTTTGTACTTCGCCATTCTCGTTTTGTTTTACCTTGAACACCCACTTACAACCTATGGCCTTCTTGTCTTTTGGTAGTTTAGTTAAAGTCCATGTTTTGTTTTTGTACAGAGCATCTAGCTCCTCCTGTGCTGCCCTTTTCCACTTACTTGCCTCATCTGCTGGCATTTGCAGCACCTCATTCCATGATGCGGGTTCACTTGGTAGCAACAACCTTGTGAGGTAGGTAAGTCTGTCAGCTGGAACTCCTTTGTTGGGTCATGATGAGTGTCTCAGAGCAGGTTCAGGAGCGACGACTGATGGTTCACCCTCTTCTGCATCCTCAGCCTCATCATCTGTCTCTGGTGGAGTCTCTTCCTGGACTTCCATCTCCCTCTGGGTTGGTGTGGTTGTGTCTTCTGGTGTCAGGCTGAACATCTCAGGCTGGTAACTGCTGCTGCTGGTTTCTCCACAGTCATTATCCACCTGAGTGCAGCAGCCTGTCTCCCTCTCATCAAAGTATACCACTCTGCATACACTTACTTTTCCCGTCTTTGAGTTCAGGATTCTGTATCCCTTGCTTCCTGGAACATAGCCAATCATGACCCCTTCTTCATCTCTAGGGTCTAGTTTGGATCTCCTTTCTTTTGGTATGTGGGCATAGGCCTTAGATCCAAGCACTCTTAAATGTGTGACACTTGATTTTCACCCATGTCAAAACTCAAAAGTCGTTACCTTATTGGCTCTGGTTGGCAATCTATTTTGCAAGTACGTAGCTGCGATAAAAGCATCTGCCCAGTATTTGTCAGGTAGATCTGCCTCTAACAGCATACACCTTACCATGTCCATCAAAGATCTGTTCTTTCATTCTGCGACTCCATTAATCTCTGGTGTGGAAGGAGTGATTAATCTGTGCTCTATGCCTAGTTGTGTTAGGTATCTCTGCATGGTGTTAGAAATGAACTCACCACCTCTGTCACTTTGAGGAGCTTGAGGGGTCTTGTTGAATTTATTCCTTACAATAGCAACGTATGTCTTCAGCATATCCCCACTTTGGAACTTTTCCTTCATCAGGTAGGTTACACAATACCTGGAAAAACCATCTATAAAATATATTATGTATTTGTTTCCACCTGCTGACGTTTGAAGAGGTCCACATAAATCAGCGTGGATAAGTTCAAGTGGTTTAGTTGCACGCCTTTCCCTTTGTTTGGGTGTGGCAGGCCTTGTTGCCTTTCCTCTGATGCACACTGTACACTTTGGTATTTTTCACGCTCGCTTAGTTCAAGGTCTTTTACCATATTTTCCTTCTTCATTCTAAAAATTGCATCAGAGTCCCTGTGTGCAAACCGCTTGTGCCATATGGTGGCACTGATGTCCTCCTTTCTCTGCTGCTGTTGGCAGCTGAGGCTGACATGGTGGTGGCTGTTCACAGTTCACCTGGTACACTCCATTTTTATCAAAGCTTGTAACATAAATCTGCCTACCACTGGTTATTTCACATGTTCTATTGGCTTTAAACATTACATTGAAACCTTTTCTGTTTAATGATCGCACATTAAGCAAAATGGTTGTCAATCGTGGTACATAATATGCATCTGTCACTATGAGGTGTTTGTATTTTTCTCCATTAAAACATCTCAAGGGTATTTTGCCTTTTCCTCTTATTGAGATGGAATTCCCATCAGCAAGAGCAATGTTCCCTTGTGGCTCTTCATTCAGTTCACTAAAGTTATCTCTGCTCCCACAAAGATGTTGGGTTGCACCTGAATCTAAGATTCATTGACCTTTGGCTTCATTAGAATTAGCTCCAAGAGCATTTTCTGCTCTGAAAACTGTATGCAGAGCTAATTTTTCTTTGGAATGCCTTCCTTTTGAAAAATCCTTTTTTGTCTCTGCTTTTACAAAATATAGCTATGTGCCCTGGCTTGTTGCAGGAATGACAAACAACGGGTTTATTGTTGTGCTGATGAGTAATCAATGGCTTTTGCTCATGTTTCCCTTTTTCTGCCAGGTAACCAATGTCTTTTGTTGACTTTTATGGAAATACAAATAATTTTTCTGTCTCCTCGCTTCACTTCTAATTGCTCCAAACAATTGAGACAAACTCATCCCTTGTAAATTCTGCACTGCTACGAAAGGGTAATATTTGTCAGGTAATGAGCTTAATAGAAAAGCCATTTTTAGTCTTTCATTCATGAGATTTTGAATTGTGCTCGTCCTTTCAAAGATAGACTGCATTCTCAATAAATGCTCGTTAATATCCTCATCTTCTAAAAAACTAGATGCAATCAGTTCCCTCAGTAACGAAATAATCTTCTGATCATCATTTTCTAAATATAATGTCCTCAGGTTCTCAATCATTTCTTTGGCAGTGGGAAGATCTTTTATTTCTGCCAGTCTGTGATCAGGTAGTGAACTAGAAATTAAAATCATGACCCTTTTGTTCTTCTGTTCCCATAATCTCTTGGCTTCCTCAGAATCCCCTGGTTGTGGTTGAGGGGAATCTAAACAATTTAGGCTGTCCTGAAAGTCCAATCGTATAGCCAAGCTGAAAAATGATCTTCATTCAACTTTGGGATGGGGAGAAGCTCCTCCTCCCTCTCTATTGTTAAAAGAAGAGAAAAAGAAAAAAACTGAACTGAGCCTTTTTTTAAAATGTGCAAACAGTTTCTTGGCTTTAAGACCAAAGAAACCTCCTTGGCTGATACACTGGGCCCATAACCCAATGTTGGGGTTGTGAAATGTTAATACAAAAACCATGAGAAGGAGAGAGGATTCATTCCTATCTCTTGGAGAGCGATGAGGAGAAGAGAAAGAAAATGAAGGAAACAGGAGAAAAGGCAGGATCCAAGCCCCTCCCACACAAAGAAGCAAAGCTAGGCCGTCCCTCCTTTTGTGCTCATGTGAAACCCCATATTTTCCAAAGGAGGGGGGAGAGTTTCCAGCTTTATTTTATTATTTTTCCATCATAGTCATCTTTGACTTTGGATGGGACTGCACTTCCCCAGACCGAGCTGGTGTGCAATTTCCTACCATCTGCAGATTTGACATGCATGTTCTTTATGTTCATACAAGTATGGGGTGCAGTAATGACTCTTCTGGCATCTTATTTAGTACCTTACTCCAGTTTGATGAAGTACTGTTGATAAGCACTTTTTGAACACAATTTTAGAATTACAGTACCTGAATCATACCATCTAATTCACAGTTAACAAACTTGCTATTTGACTAAGAGCTTTGTCAAAATCAAGATATATTGTTTCTCCGGCATGTTGAAATTTCCTCAATCTACTAAGAAGGTTTACTTATTATGGAATTTATACCCTGCATTTGGACCAGTCACTTTCTCTCAACCCAACCCACCTCACAGGGTTGTTGTTATGGGAAAAATAGGAGGCAGGAATATTATGTATGTTCACCACCTTGAGTTGACTGAAATATATACAAAAAAGGTGGGATACCTATCAAATAATGATAATAATAATTCCAGAAGCACTGCACATCACAGCCACAAAGTCCATCCTTCTTTATTTTTATTTTTTAAGGCACTCCCAGGGTTTTATGTCTTCTTGTTTTTAGCTTTCTGAGGCTCTCAAGTTAGCCATGTACTCAGTGTTAGAGGGAAAACTTGTCTACAGGCTACCTGGAAGCTGGAGATGAAACTCTTCTACTTCAGGTGACTGGAAAAATGGTAAAACTCTGGACTTATTTTTTTTTTTTAAAAAACAGAGATGGTATATATCAGAAAGGTTATAATCAAAACAATAGCAACAACACCTCCAGGTTTTGAACTGGCAACTTTCTATCTGCTTAACCACTACACTATTTCCTTAGGATTAATAAGGGGAGGTAGAGAACCTTCTAGACTGCATGCTGGAAAGAAGGATGTTTTTGTTTTAGCTGATGGGGGTGCCTGCATGTCCCTACATTTTAATGCTTTAACCTTGTAAATACGTATTTCCCTTAATGTAATGTAATACATGAGCAGATATACACATGCCTATAAATATTATATGCCCAGGAAGACCCACCACTGAAAGGAAACCAATAGGCCAAGGCTTTCCTGGAACAGAAAGGTGGGAGAGCACAGGAGCAGGGAACTGGCTAAGGGGAGAGTGGAGTCACCTGAGTCTAGACTGAAGGACTTGCGAACTGCTGCCCAAGTGTCTCAGTCCTGAAAGAATCCAGCTAGCATCAGCACAGGACAGGAGCAGTTTACAAGATAAGTGTGGAGATATGCCCTGAATCTCATAAAATCTCCTCTAAGGAACTGGGTGACTTTACAGTTTGGCTAAAATTTTGTTCATATATCTTTATTTATGCATTTGATTTTTAATAAACTGCCTCAATCATCCAAATGACTGTGTTTTGCTGAAATAGTTAAAAATAAAATTTAGAGAGCATTTAAGCTATCACAAGTAAATGGAGACTTTTTTTTTCTTGATGTCAGGTAACACTCACAAGGGATCTGATTCTCTTTATTAAAAAGGCAAACACACTGCTATTACCACCACATAGTGGTAAAACAGGAGTCATAGTGTTTATTAACTGATTATATCTGTAACATTTCCTCCAATGAATAGGAGTTAAGATGCCCATAAACAATACATTATCACTTCTATTATTTCTCTGTGTTCTTTGCTTTTAATTTTCTAGACTACTGAAGAAGAAATATGAGTTTCTTATTAAAGAAGGCAAAATATTGTCAAGATGTTTGTATTAAAGCCACCCTTTTGTAGTTTTGTTTAACTTTCTTGTACATGAGGAAGAATTTAATTTTGATTATATGTTACAACCAATATATATTGAAAATTACATAATTAGCATTTAAGTTGTTTATGCCTTTGGTCAGTAACTATTTATTGTTAATAGGGGACATATTTTGTATGTCTTAACAAGGCTTAAAAGCCAATAGCATTAATTTCTCCCACTGATTTATACCCAGGTAAGTTGAGACATACGCATTGAGGTCTTCATCTCATTTCTTCCCATGTAAACTGTAACAAAGATCTCCTTCTGTGCACCTCAGCCACTCATTTCCCTGCTGGAGAAAAGCCACACATATAAACAGACAGTGATCAATTTCTTCTGCCAAAAGTCAGGTCAAAGTCTTTGTTGGTGAACCACGTAGGAAGAGGAAGTTTCCTCTTTTCTTGAAAAAATATTTTGGAAGTTCTTCCCATTTTCTCAAGCACAATTATGTTATAGAATCTATTTCTGTGAAAGAGGAGGAAATGTGAGGTTTTAAAAGTATGTAGGATTTGGCTGGTGTGGGTCTTCCGGGCTGTGTGGCCGTGTTCTTGAAGTTCTGTTTCCTAACGTTTCGCCAGCACCTGTGACTGGCATCTTCAGAGTGCAGGAGCACAGACAGGAGCAGTTCTCTCTGTGTCCAGGGTGATGCGACCCTTTTGTGGGTATTTATAGAGATCTGAGGGGGGGGGGAAGGGGGGGATTGGGTTACTGAGTGGCTGCTTGTTTTGGTGTCAGAATCTGTGTGTATCTTCCTGGGGATTAGGCAGGGTTTTTTCTTCTATTGAATTGTTAACGAGGGGCTGCTGGGGATGATTAGCAAGTTCATTGTGTGAACTGTTCACATGTCCTGGTGGTTGAGCTGAGTTCCTTGACCTTTTGCAGGCTGTATTTTTCAGGATTGGTAGCCAGGTTTTGTTGATTTTTAGACTCTCCTCTTTTTTATTGAAACTGTGCTGGTGTTTGTGAATCTCAATGTCTTCCCGGTATAGCCTGGTATAGTGGCTGTTGGTGTTGTCCAGTATCTCTGTGTTTTCAAATAGGATTTTGTGTCCAGTGTGCTTGAGAGCATGTTCAGCTACTGCAGATTTGTCTGGTTGCTGTAGTCTGCAGTGTCTTTCGTGTTCTTTTATCCTGGTATGGATGCTGCATTTTGTGGTCCCGATGTATACTTGCCCGCAACTGCATGGTATGCGGTATACTCCTGCGGCGGTGAGGGGATCCCTTTTGTCTTTTGCTGATTTTAGCACTTCTTGTGCTTTTCTGGTGGGTCTGAAGATTGTTTGGAAATTGTGTTTTTCCATCAGTTTTCCCATGCGGTCTGTGACCCCTTTGATATAGGGCAGAAATACTTTGTTGGTGGGTGGCTGTTTTTCTTCTTCAGTCGCATGTTGCTTCCTTGGTTTGATGGCTCTTTTTATTTCATTCTTGGAGTAGCCATTCGCTTGTAGGACCCAATTAAGGTGGTTAAGTTCAGAGTTTAGGAATTGGGTTTCGCAGATCCGATTGGCACGATCCATGAGGGTTTTGATAATGCCTCTTTTCTGATGTGGGTGGTGGTTGGAGTTTTTGTGTAGGTACCGGTCTGTGTGGGTGGGTTTTCTGTAGACTTTGTGTCCTAATTTGAGGTCTGGTTTGCGTATGACCAACGTGTCTAGAAATGGAAGTTGGCCGTCCACTTCTTTTTCCATGGTGAATTGTATATTGGGGTGGACGCTGTTTAGGTGGTTCAGGAACTTCTCTAGGCCTTCTTCATCCTGACTCCAAATTGCGAAGGTGTCATCCACAAATCAGAACCAGACTGTTGGGGTAACGGGTGCGGTTTCTAAAGCCCGTTTTTCAAAACGTACTTCAACGCATACGCAAGACAGAAGCCCTTACACCCAGACTATACGGACTCCCCAAAATGCACAAAGACTCGATCCCACTCAGACCCATCGTAAGCGCCATTGGCTCCCCGACATATGAATTATCCAAACATCTGGCCACCCTTCTACAGGCCCACGTTGGACAGACTCCAGCCCACATCAGAGACTCAGGACATTTCATCGACAAAATCAGCACCCTGAAACTCAACCCCACGGACAAACTGGTCAGCTTTGACGTGGTCTCCCTGTTCACCAAGGTACCAGTGAGGGACACCCTGGCACTCATCAAACAGATCTTCCCAGAAGACATCACAGCCTTATTTCAGCACTGCCTAACAACCAGTTACTTCCTATGGGATAATGAGTACTATGAACAGATGGACGGTGTCACCATGGGAAGCCCCCTGAGCCCAGTCGTAGCAAATTTCTACATGGAACATTTTGAAAAACGGGCTTTAGAAACCGCACCCGTTACCCCAACAGTCTGGTTCTGATTTGTGAATGACACCTTCGCAATTTGGAGTCAGGATGAAGAAGACCTAGAGAAGTTCCTGAACCACCTAAACAGCGTCCACCTCAATATACAATTCACCATGGAAAAAGAAGTGGACGGCCAACTTCCATTTCTAGACACGTTGGTCATACGCAAACCAGACCTCAAATTAGGACACAAAGTCTACAGAAAACCCACCCACACAGACCGGTACCTACACAAAAACTCCAACCACCACCCACATCAGAAAAGAGGCATTATCAAAACCCTCATGGATCGTGCCAATCGGATCTGCGAAACCCAATTCCTAAACTCTGAACTTAACCACCTTAATTGGGTCCTACAAGCGAATGGCTACTCCAAGAATGAAATAAAAAGAGCCATCAAACCAAGAAAGCAACATGCGACTGAAGAAGAAAAACAGCCACCCACCAACAAAGTATTTCTGCCCTATATCAAAGGGGTCACAGACCGCATGGGAAAACTGATGGAAAAACACAATTTCCAAACAATCTTCAGACCCACCAGAAAAGTACAAGAAGTGCTAAAATCAGCAAAAGACAAAAGGGATCCCCTCACCGCCGCAGGAGTATACCGCATACCATGCAGTTGCGGGCAAGTATACATCGGGACCACAAAATGCAGCATCCATACCAGGATAAAAGAACACGAAAGACACTGCAGACTACAGCAACCAGAAAAATCTGCAGTAGCTGAACATGCTCTCAAGCACACTGGACACAAAATCCTATTTGAAAACACAGAGATACTGGACAACACCAACAGCCACTATACCAGGCTATACCGGGAAGACATTGAGATTCACAAACACCAGCACAGTTTCAATAAAAAAGAGGAGAGTCTAAAAATCAACAAAACCTGGCTACCAATCCTGAAAAATACAGCCTGCAAAAGGTCAAGGAACTCAGCTCAACCACCAGGACATGTGAACAGTTCACACAATGAACTTGCTAATCACCCCCAGCAGCCCCTCGTTAACAATTCAATAGAAGAAAAAACCCTGCCTAATCCCCAGGAAGATACACACAGATTCTGACACCAAAACAAGCAGCCACTCAGTAACCCAACCCCCCCACACACCCCCAATCCCCCCCTTCCCCCCCCCTCAGATCTCTATAAATACCCACAAAAGGGTTGCATCACCCTGGGCACAGAGAGAACTGCTCCTGTCTGTGCTCCTGCACTCTGAAGATGCCGGTCACAGGTGCTGGCGAAACTTTAGGAAACAGAACTTCAAGAACACGGCCACACAGCCCGGAAGACCCACACCAGCCATCGTATGCCGGCCGTGAAAGCCTTCAACAATACTATGTAGGATTTGCTTCTTTACAAATATACCCTGAGCCAAGCAATAACACAACGCTGGAAAAGATCTCCCACTTCTCATTTTACCCTCTTCAGAGGCCTGTAATAGGGAGTATCGTCATATTGAGGCAAATCTGGAGAATTATAAAAAGCCTTGTCAAAGAGCCTGGAGGCTGTATGTGAGGATCTCTGCCATAGCCTACTGAGTGACAGTTGGAAAAACAATGATATTGCATTGCCGATTGCCTAGAATTGCCTACAAGTCTACAAGAAGCCTACAAGAAGCACTTAATATTGAGGGCCAAATCACACATGATCTTGCTCAGGAAGTCCCTGGCCTTGCAGGCAGGATAGTTCTCCACATCTAGGTTTCAAACTGGAGTGAGATCCTGTCTGCTTGCAAACCACATTGCTGAAATAAATGAATAAATAAAAAAGATTTCTCAGAAAAGAATAGCATTATTTTGGAAGCATAAATTGCAAGCATGGGGAAAACAAATCAGTGGGGACTGTACTAAGGACCAGCTTCTAAAAGCAGCATATTATTTGACATTGGAACTATGCAGTTCAGATAAGCATATCCAAGAGAGATGCTGTAAACAATAAATTAAAAAAAATATTCAGAAAATACATTAGAGAGAGCTGGAGAGTTATTCAGCTTACAACTGCACAGATTTCTGTTACACAGGCAAAGGGCAGTATTTTATGTTGTAAACTATCATTTTCAGGATAAAGGAGTTACTAGTTTTTATATTTTGAGAAGATATGTTAATATGTAGGATGTCTTCTTTCAAAATATATGAAGAATAGAAGAATTAACAACACTTCCATCTGGTGTAGCATTAATATATTGTTTATCAGTTTGTTTATACAAACATTTATATCCCACCCATGATATACACTAAAATAAACCCAATATAATAAAGCAAAAGCATCAAATAAAAAGGTAACATTTTTGCCAAATGAGAAATTGCCCAACTAGTCTCCTAAGGTAAAGTGTTCTATCATTCACATGTGGCCATTGGAAAGTTTGGAATTGTCAGTATAGGGTTTTGCAGCAATGACCAGGCTTCCACCTCTCCAGTACGTTAATGTTAAAGGCTTCCAAATCTCTTTCCAAAATTAACTCCATCCAGTTCACAAGAAAATGAACATGCATGAAGGCAGCTAAGAATTTAAATCTATATAGAGGACTTTTGCATGTAAATGTGAAAGTGTAATTTAGAGAAATAAATGTTTAAATGGAATATTTAATAATTGTCATCCAAATTTGAAATGAATTTGAAATAACCCCCCCCCCCATAAACATATAGACCTTTCTTCTAAGATATCTATTTTAAATTGATATCTTAGAAGTAAATTTGCACTTTTAGTTTCCCCAGAGAAAATATGTAGGGATTATGGTTGAAGGAAAAATATTTTCTTACTGGGTTTTCTATCTTCCCAATTTTGTGGTATACTCGTATTATTATCACTCTAAAAATAACCTTTGTTTCTATTTGGAAATGCTAGATTCAGTTAACAAAGAATTGTATTGCCCAACAGCATAGACAAAAAGTAATTCACACTGCTTTTATTTTGTCTCATTATGGCCAGTATGGGTAACTTGGGGAAGACAGAGGAGATGCACAAGGAATTAAAGAGGTCCATGAAAGGGTGACAGAAAGATTTAAAAGAAATTCTTCCAGAATTCACTGATTGGATCAATAGGTTATAGCCTCTGCAGCTTGAATCCTGCACCCTTCTTGATCACAACCTTTGTTGATCACATGCCATAGATGGTAAAACAGTGGTGATGCCTGATCAGTTATTAAAAGTGTTACTTCTTCAATGAACTTTCTAAACAACAACAACAATAACAACCTGTCACTGGCTAAGAGCAAGAAAGTTGAAGAAAGAGACAGAGGGGATAATTCTGGCTGCACAAGACCAAGCCTTAAGAACAAATGCATATCAAACCAGATCTGAGAAGACAGCAACAGTCAGCGAATGCTGCCTCTGCAAAGAAGCTGAAGAAACAACGGACCATCACTATATTTAGCTGCTGCAAGATCGAACAGACTGACTACAAACAATGGCATGAAAAAGTAGCAAAATGGTGCATTGGAATATCTGCAAGAAATACCATTTGCCTGCAAGCAAGAACTGGTGGGACCACAAAACAGACAAAATAATAGAAAATGAAGAAGCTAAAGTGCTCTGGGACTTTAGAATTCAAACAGATAAGCACCTGCCACATAACACCCTAGACTTAACAATTGTTGATAAGACAGACAAAAAAGTCTAGATAGTGGGCATTGCAATACTTGGAGACAGCAGGATAGTAGAGAAAGAACTGGAGAAAATCACAAAATATAAAGTCCTGAAATACAAGTAGTACAATGGCAAAAGAAAGCAATGATATTATCAATAGTTATAGGTGCCTTAGGTGCAATCCCAAAACATCTGGATCACCACTTGAACACCATTGGCATTGACAAAATCACCATCAGTCAATTGCAAAAGGCAGCTTTACTTGGAACAGCTTATATCCTGTGACGATACCTTTAACATCATCAAGCAACAGCATCTGCCTATCCCAGGTCCTTGGGAAGGATTCGATAGGTGGATAAAAATGCCAAATCTAGTCTAAACATCTGGCTGACTGTGTGACCAACCATAATAATTTAATTTCTGTGGTTCTTCTTTGGATGGAGATTGAACTAGCGTGCGTCTCTCTTTTTTCTAACTGGGGAAGCTGAGCTCTCCACATCCTCTGCTTCTTAATCTGTGGATCCAATGAGAGCAATGTGCATGATAGAGCTCAGGGTATACTGGATTTATTAATGTGTTTGTCATAACATTTACATTGAATTAATGTCCTCCATAAAACAATTATGTAGAAGAAGCAAGAGTTAACAGAATTTTTTATCTGAACGGCAAATGTGTGGCTTTAATACATAATGTTAAATATTATAATACATAATATATTTAAAAAAGGATTGCACTGTATCATTTTTAATACCAGAAGAGACCTCCAATAGGTCTGTTGTTTTATTTTGGTACTAGTTCCTTACTTGAGCAGGTAGAGTAGAATAGCATTGTATTGAAAGGAAGAGCGATATGCACGATCAAGGGCATTGGGCGGGGGAGGGTTGGATTAAAAAAAGTCAAGATGGCCATGATCAAAGCCCATCTTGGTATATTTCTCAGAGTTTTGTGAGGAAATTACTTAGAGAAAAAAGAGGCACTTTGTATGCCTAAGAAAGATAATACATTTTAAAAGTTTACAGTAGGTGAAGTTCCTCTTTAGGTAAAGAGCTCAGATCCTGCTGACTTAATGGAGACATTCATGCAGTTTTCTTGGCAACAGTTCACACTGCCATTTCCTTTTTCCAGAGCCTTTTTCTACTTCCAGGTCTATTGTACAGCTGGTATTTCCTGGTGCTCTTCCAGATGTAACGAGCCTTGACTCTGTTCAGTTTCTGAGTCCGGTAAGGTCAGCTAGTTTCTGCAACCTGCTGAATTTAGAAACTTAGGGGGAAAAAATGAGCAATTTTTAAAGATCTTAGAAAATCTCCTGACTTTGCTACTATCTTTGGGTTCAGGATAGATATACTTGTACCAAAACACAGCTCTGCCCAAATTCTGAATGTTTTTTTTTTATGAAGCAACAATCAAACAAGTAAGATTATTATTTTTAAAAGTTGGCCTTGTCTGCACAATGTTTATATCAGTCATTGCTAGGACTATTTATTCATCAACTAAAAGCTGGCTATTACAAAATGGGCAGAATATGACTATGTGTTTTGACATATATCTTAGCTTTTAGAAGGCCAATAACTTTTAAAGATGGGAATATAGGCATTATGGCTCCATAGAGAAATAATATAGTAAACAATTGTTAATCTGTTGCACCAGAGTGACTTGACGATAAATACAACTATTTGTTGGTATCCTACAGCATTCTGAAATCTCTAAACGAAAAGTGGTTACTTTTTAGAAGAGGAATAGCTGCCACATTTGTCTGATGTCATTCTCTTAGAGGAGATGCATATCAGGGAAATACAAGGAATGTTTACATGGAAGTATTTGTATTTAGAAAAGCCAGGGTGGATTGAGAGTTTGGAGAGTTGGGTCATGATCTGTCTAGAAGTTAATGACAACTAACTAAATTGGTTACTGAGAGGGCACTTGTTTCTGCAGGGCAGTCAAGTAGTCAGGCAGAGATTTAGCTAGGAGAGAATCCAAGGTTCAGATTACAATATCTTATGTCAACTATTCTAGTCAAAGTCCATGTTTTTCCATGAACTGTGTTAATCTTCCCCAAATGCAAATATATTTTAAAAAAACATATCTTTTCTTGGTTACCTGTTACTGTTACCTGTTCATATTTTTCTGCATTTATTGAGCCACTGGTATACAGATTATTTTCTTTTCCTTTTATTTTGAAGATAGCTGAAGAAGACCTAAGGATACTAAAGGTATTCTTGGCAGTCTTCACAAAATTCGGCCCATTCTGAGCTTTTCTGACAGCATTGCTACAATTTTCTACAATATCTGTGCACTCTCATTTAGTGATTTGTTTTTCCTTCTACCATTGATGCCATTTCTTTTCTTTTCCGATTTTCACTACATTTTTGGGCACCCACATAGTGACCAATCATAACTTATTGCGGGGGGGGGGAGGAATCACTTTTGGAAAGAGCTTGAGCAAAATGCAAAGCTGAGGAAGCTGCAAAGGAATTTCAATCCTACATGCTTGAATCAGAATCATAACCTGTAAGGATTGGAAGGGTCCAACACCTGTCCCGTGCAAGAATCCACTAGTACAGCAGGTGTCCTTTGGATGAGAGGAGGACTGAGGGTGGTGTTGGCTTAGGCACTAAAAAGAGCTTTAGTTGTATGCTTTCTATGGGCAAAGAATGGAAGGTATAGCACCCTTCTGATCTGGAAATTAACTATCATCCAACCCTCATGGCTGGAAATAGGATGGTTTCAAAGGTCAGCCAGCCCTAAGTCCTAAGTCCTAAGACAGGACGGGGCCCAGTGAGGTGATATTTTTTGTTTTTTTGTGTTAGAAAGTTTGGGTTTTTTTTTCTTTTATTCAGACATAAGTTCTGAATTTTCAGTGTTAGTTTCTAAAAAACTATATGTTCGTAAGCACTCAAAACCTGCGCCAGGATTTTGTGCTGTCTTGTACCATAAACCCTGATCTCTATCCATCACCAGTAAATATAAAACATTTTCACTTAAAAAATCAAGACTATTGGTTTTTTTCAAAAGCTGTTCCAAAGTTTTATGCTAATTAAACTAGATCAAGAGAAGTCGTTGTTCCTCTCTATTCTGCATTCATACTGCATCTATAATTTTGCATCCATTTCTGGGTATCACATTTTAGGAAAGACACTGACAAATTGAATCATGCCCAGAGGACAACAGTAGAAACAATAAGGGGCCTGGGAGGAAAAACTAATAAAGAATATCTGGGGGTGTTGTGTAAATTTAACTTGGAAAAGAGAATACGGTGGGGAGACATGATTACAATCTTCAAGTGTCTTTGAAGACTTTGTTTCTGTTCTATTCCAGAAGACAGAGAAAGAAACAATGACTTTAAATTACAAGGAAGTACAGTAGATTTCTGTTGGAGATTAGGAAAAAATTCCTAACTGAAACTGCTATTCATCAATGGAAGAGACTGCCCCTTGGAGATGGTGGATTTTCCTTCATTGGAGGTATTTATATAGAGGATGGAGGGCCATCAGTAGGGATATGCACTGGGCAGAGGACTAGATTATCTCCAAGATCCCTTCCAACCCTTACGTTGTATATTTCTCTGAATCCCACTGGACACATGAAAGTTGAAAAAATAGGAAAACACTGTTCTGACCACCCATAATATCAGCACAGAATCTATGTCCATAATGATTTGTTTGTAGAATGCTTGCTGATCCTTTAGGAACTGTGCTTTTCAGAATTTCTTATTGCATGAAAATATTAAATGTGCTAGCATCCTGTTTATGTGCAGTTGTGCATTGAATTTTTCTGCTGACCCTTTGGCTCAAGAATCCATTTCATTCTGGAAAGAGCAATAAAGCCTTTAGGAATAGCATTCCTACAAACTACAGAGGGGATAAAATATCATCATTCATACAGGCCTTCTATTAATTAGTTTAAAGCAGGCTACATGCTTAGTCCAGTAATTAAACTGAGGGCAGTTGCTGTCAGAAAACTGCTGATATGTGCCAATGCTTGCCAGAATGACCATCCAGTACATCTAGTACCTTTCCTCTAATGTAGCATAAGAACAGTAGAAGAGCTTTGCTAGATCAGGCTAAGGCCTACTCTAGACCATCATTTTGTTTCTCACAGTAGCCAATCAAATGCCTCTGTAGTGCTCAAGAGCAGGAGGTGGATATAGTCCCTCCTACTGTTATTCTTCTGCAACTGGTATATAGAGGCAATGTAAGGTTTACCCCATTTGTCTAGAGAAACTCTCGTGACACGTGTGTTCAACAAAGAAGTTTACTCAAGCGTAACGCAGCAGTTACAAACAAAGCCAGGACTGGCTTGGCACTTCTTCCCACACAATTTATAGTCGCCCCAATCCCCCACTAGCCCCATTGCTAGGTTACATATTACAAATTGCAGATTACAGATTACCCACTGTAATCCCCCCTTTTACTCAAATGTCAGGTTCAGCCCAGTTCTGTTGTTTTCCACTGGCGTGTCGTTGTCTTTGTTGGGTCTTTGCGCAAAGCCGGGAGTTTCCAATCGCACGCTGATTGCTCTTCCTTGATCCATGGCTCTCCCCTTTGTCTATAGTGCCTGTGGCCATCTGGTGTTAATACAACGCATCTGCTTGTAGTTTAGTAAAGTGGCGCCAGCTGGTCCATTAATTAGTTTGTGGTTTCGCACTTCCTCTTTCTTTGCTAGTGCTCGAGTGGTGAACTGACTAAAGCATGGTTGGGCAAGTTCCTAGCCGTGCCACGTGTCAGGTTCGGTCAGCACGGGGCTTCGGGGAAGCTCGCAGCCAGACCACACGAACTCCACCGGCGATAGCTAGCGAGGAAAAGAGGAACTGAAAGCGCCACTAATTAACGGGCCACCTGCGCCCAGCCAAACAGGAAAACCGCAGCGGAAGTTTTTAACTATACACTGATAACGGCGCGAGCCAACAATGAACGGGGCCGCAGGCAGCGAAACAAGATCGCAACGCAGCACAGAACCCTCGGGCTTGCACGTAACGGGGAGGGACCAACCCAAGCCGGAGGGGGACTGTCAATCAAGGACAATGGACCCTGACCGAACCTGCCATCATGGACAATCAAGAGAGATTATTGGGGGGCCGATAATCCGCAGCGGTAACGCGATCGCGGGGCGGAAAAAAGCGCGGGAAAGGGGGAATATAACAAGTGATGCAATTGTACCAAGCCAGTCCTGGCTTTGCTTGTGACTGCTACGTTACGCATGAGTAAACCTCTTTTGTGAACCACACGTGTCACGAGAGTTTCTCTGTCGAACGGGGCAAACCTTACACCACGCCGGCTGAACCTGACAGGCAAAATGTTCCAAACCTGGCGAAAACATCGAACCTTCGAGACTAATAGACTTTAATGTACCTGTCCACAATGCATTGATCTGATCCCCTTTTACAGACATCCTAGTTGTGCCATTCCCCTCATCTTATGATCCCAAGTATTATGTAACTCACCAGATTCTTGCAAGACCCAAAATGTTGTATCCACCATCATGGCTATTTGTAATACTGAATTATTTCAGAGATGTTTGTACTTGATCTACACTGTTATATAGATGAGAATATTCAGAAAGAATAACAGCAAGGAAGCCAGGCAGATGCTGTTGTGAAAATGAACATCTCCTTGTGTATAAAGCCAGATTCATGTGCTTTTTTCCTCAGCTGGTGCATCCTCATGAAAGAGTCAACAGTGTGAATCAGAAACTGGAATGATTTTCATATCTGGATAATTGAGGGAATTATTTTCTACATATGGCAAGTTTAAAGACCTCTTTTCAAGTTCCATATAATTATTCTCTTCTGTACAAACAAATTAAACTTGTATCTATATTTTATTTTTCTCACATTGCCACTATCATAAAGCAGAAGAAGGTAGCTCTGTGTATCACATTTTACTCATTCTCACTTCTGTCTTCTAAGGCTTCTCTTGGTCTTTCAGTCTCACCTTCTAATCTTTGTAAACAACTGAAGCTATTCTCAAGAGATGGTGAAGCAATCACTTTTCTTCTGCTTAAAGCATCTAAATGATTCTGTAATTGAAAAGCACGTACTGTTCCACATTGCTTCTGCTAGCTATAATTTTGATCTCAGAATTGTTTAATAAAAGATATAAAATAATATGTTAAAATTAATTAAATAAGAGTTGCCTAGCTGAGCAAATAAACAATTAGCCAAGCAATTGCTAATAAAGTTCTTTTTAATGTCAGTAACTGCTCTAATATAAAACAGAGAAAAAAGGATAAAAAAATGAAAATAGAGAACAAAGCAAAATAATAATATATTGTAACACACATTTTTTAAAAAACTGATTTTTAAAAAACAGAGGAGTAAACCTTGATCTCACAGAGTAATAATGATAAATATTTCTATTATGTTGAAAAAGTGCCATAAGCAGAAAGCAAACATATAATCAATCCAAAACTGGGTTGTACTGTTTTTAAATTTTAAATATATCCTAAATAAATATTTTTGGGGGGGCTACCTTTTTGCTATAATGATAGATTACAAAATTGTATTATATAGTTCAAAATCACATCCATATCTTTAAACTATATTACTCATCCCAAAACCACATTAACAAAGTTAGGAATATTAAACCAGAATGAGGACTTCCGGGGAAGAAATGGTGAACTGAAGACCAGCAGAGCTGACGACCACGGTGGAATGAAGAGCCGGCGAGTAGACCAGCTCTTCATAATTCTTCTCCAGACAAGGAGAGGACTTGAGATTGCCCACAAGTGCTCCATACAGTTGCTCCTTGTGAGGAGATCACAAGACAGTGGTCTCCGGTAGGTTTAGAGCTTTGGGAGACAAGGGAACAGCCATCTTGCTCAAACTACAGTCAGCACCTTCAAAAGGACACTGGGTTCACATACTTTATTTTCTGATCACTTTTGGAAATTATTTGTTAACTGCTTTTTAGCTGTTAGGAACCTTTGGATCAATAGGTTTTAGAGCACTGGGTGAGTTTCCCTCAATCCTTAGCAAAAGAAGTTTTAAACACAAGTTTAAGGACTTAAAAATTTTTTTTTCTTAATAAACAGCAACTAGAACTTTGATTTTGGAAAGTTACAAATGGACTAAGGGTCCAGATGGATTTGCAATAAGAGTTCAGAATTAATTATAAGAATCCTTCCCATCAGAAAATGCTTTTGTTTTGAATTCTCTTTAAAAAATAGATAGGATGAGACTTTGAAGATTGGACACCAGAGGGAACCAGAAGGAACTAAAGATTACAATTAAAGGAGAAGAACACTTAAATTTGACTTACTAATACAGAATGGAACAAAATAGTTTAACATTGGACATATTGAAGGATATTTTTAAACAATGGACCCAGAAGTTAATTTTAAGAGTGTCTAGAGCTTCTATAGATAGACTACGTTTAAAAGATGTTATGGAGGAGGAACAAGTTTTATCAGACAAGATTGAGACTGCTCTCAAAGTGGATTTTAAAATGACATTTAAAAGCATGATATGGAAAAAATGCTGCACTGGACATACAAAAGAAACTGGCTGATGACTTAATAATTAAAAGGGGTATACAAGTAACAAACCAAGAGAGTGACCTGGATAATTTTCGTATATTGGATTTACCAAAGAGGCTTGTTAAAGCTTTGAAGAATTTTGTGAGAAGAGATAAAGAAAAAATGAAAAGAAATCAAGTTCTAGGATATTGTTTGAAGAGACTAAAGATCAAGATCGTTAAAAGTAAAAGGAAGGAATATAAAGTTGGTTTATTTGATCAAGTTTAAAATAGATATGGTATCTCTGGTAACCCTTAATGGACTATTGCTGATCAGGACTGAAATGATGAGGCTTTAAGAATTTGTTTATAGATAAGAGATGGGATATGGAAAGAAGAGAGCATATGTTGTATTTTAAGAGAAGGCAATAAGTTGCTAAAATTCTTTATATTTATTGTGATGAAGGGGAAGTCATTTCTTTATAGAGTTCTTTTTTTTTTTTTTTACTATATTCTTATTTTTTCTTTCTTTTCTATTTTTCTATTTTTTCTTTTCTGCACTTTCTATTTTTTCTTTTTATTCTTTTCTTTTTTTAGTTTGTATTAGTTTTTATCTTTGTAATCGTAATTTTTAATAAAATTACTATTAAAAAAAGAAATATTAAACCAGAATGGGACAATAGTGGGGCAATTTCACTTCATTTGCATAATTTTGCTCTCTGTAGGTTTATACTTCCAGCATGATGAAGTTGACTGCCAACCCTTGAGGTGTTTAGTAAATATGAAAAAAAAAATGTACTAGCCTCCTTTTAAGAACATAAGTGCAGTTGGTATGACATCACTTTTTTGTTAATAAATGAGATGTATTAAAAATTATTGTAGATTTGAAATCATCCAAGACATATTTCAATACTGATAGCAGTTCAAGAGTTTCTGATGCTACTAAAGTGCCTGGACCAAAAATTTTCCCATTCCACAGTTTTAGACAATCGAAATTCCTTTGCAATAACTCAAATTGTTTAAAATTTTGATTATCAATAATATGATCTAAAATATTATTGCACTATTACCTGCACTTTTGAACTTAAGTGTAAGTTTATCATGTAAATAAAGTTCAAAATTACTCTTCTAACATCTTTCAGATATGTCTTGCAGCTTTTAATGCTGAAAATACTACTAATTTTTTTATTGTAAAAGTAATCAAGGCCCTGCCAAGGTATCAGAGAGATCACATAGGAGCTTTCTAATTATGCCTGCAGTGTTTTTTGGATTGCATGATGTGGAGTCCATTGAGAAAAATAAATTTAAAAATATATAAAATATAACCAGTTATAAAGCTGAAGGTCATAAAACATCTGAATGGTCTTTAGTAAGACCATAATAATTAATAAATACAATCAATTCTTAAAACAATTAATTCTCAGTATTAAAAATATCCACCTGACTCACATTTCTTGTTCCATTACAAATTTTGAAGACGTAGTAATTGAGTTTGCTACACCCTAGAAGATGTTCCATTTCCACTAATATATACTTGATCAGCCCTTCGTGTCAGAGTCTGCACACTCAATCCCAAAGTTCAGTAAATCCTCTGGAGACCAAAAAGTTCCATTACAGATTTCTTTATTTTAGGAGAAGCGCACAGCATCATAGTTTGTTGAGTCTGCCTCAACATAGCAAAGCCTTGTCTTTTTAAGCCCAACTTCCCCCCCTTCTAGGTTTCTATTCCCACTTGCAGCTCTTCGCGCCTTCCACCAGTTCTCACACATCTTGGCCTTGGATGTCTGGCTGAAGATAGAGATAACAACACCTGGCCTCCTCCTTCCCCCCCTTATGGCAGGTCAAGCAAACGGTTAGAATAACATTCCCAGCACTACTCTATTAATCTATGTTTAGCAATTAAAGCAAAAGTATAATTAGTAATTAAAACATATAAAGCAATCGAAGAATCTGGTTTGCGTAGTTTGCGCCCTCCAACAGAACGAATGTGCCTACATTCGGAAGAAAATCTGAAAAAGATGCACTGTGTTGTTGTAAGCTACTTCAGCAAAAGGAAGGAGCTCAGACCAATCATCTTGCTGATGATTTGTAAAACATCTTAAATATTGTTCCAATAAAGAGTTAATTTTCTCCGTAGATCCGTCAGTCTCCGGATGAAAACTGGAACTCAAAGCTTGATTAGATCCAAGTAATGTAAGAAATTCCTTCCAAAATTTAGAGGTGAACTGTGGGCCGCGATCTGAAATCACCCTCTTGGGGGCGCCATGGAGGCGGTAAATGTGTGCAATGAACAGTTTAGCTAATTTTTTAGCAGTCGGAATTGATGAACATGGAATAAAATGTGCTTGTTTAGAAAATAGGTCCACCACAACCCAAATCACTGTGTTGTGATTACTCAGAGGTAGGTCTACAATAAAGTCCATGGAAATTTCTTCCCAAGGTTTTTTTGGAGATGAAACAGATTGAAGAAGGCCAAGAGGTTTTCCCCTCTCTTTTTTGACATTGCACACACAGGGCATGTAGAAACATAGTCAGAAATGTCTTTTCTCATTGTCGGCCACCAAAATTGCCTGCGCAGAAGGTGTAAGGTTTTTATAAATCCAAAATGGCCTGAAGACTTGTCATCATGTCCCCTTTCTAGAATTTGTTTACGAAATGAAAGTGGCACATAAAGCTTGTCTCCCATCCACCAAGCTTGGTCCTCATGGGTTAAAATATTTTTATTATTCTGGAACCATTTATCTGAATCCAAAGCAGCATTTATGTTTTGGAGTAAGTCGGTGGTAGGTTTTTGTTTCTGGAGTTTTGTCTGAGACCTGGTTAGAGCTACTGAGCCAGGTTCTAGTTGAGGTGGTGCTTTAAGGATTACCGGGGCTACCACCTGTTCTCTTTGGCTGTTATGCTGAGGCAATCTTGACAACGCATCAGCTAAAAGTTTTTCCCTCCTGGTATGAATTTTAAAGTGAAGTTAAAGCGACTGAAAAATTGGGCCCAGCGTACTTGCTTAGGTGACAGCTTTCTTGGAGCTGTAAGAGACTCCAAATTCTTGTGGTCTGTCCATACTTCAAATGGCTGGGCTCCTCCCTCTAGGAGATGTCTCCAGGTCATAAGGGCCCAGCGTACTGCAAAGCCTCCTTTTCCCAAACAAGCCACCTCCTTTCTGTCTCAGTGAATTTGCGAGAAATATAAGCACAGGGTTTGAGTGCACCCTCTTCATCTTTTTGAAGTAACACAGCCCCAATTGCTACGTCTGAGGCATCGGCCTGTATTATAAAAGGCTTGTCAGGGTCTGGGTGTTTCAAAATTGGCTCTGCTGTAAATAAAGTTTTCAGAGCCTCAAAAGCTCTTTGGCACTCTTCTGTCCATGTTATCGGGGCCCCGGGTTTTTGAGCTTTAGCCATCACTTTGCCTTTTGTTTTTAGTAGATCTGTTAATGGCAAAGCCACTTGTGCAAAGTTTGGAATGAATTGGCGATAAAAATTGGCAAAGCCTAAGAAACTTTGCAATTGCCTTCTAGTTTTAGGTGGTTCCCAACCCAAAACATCTTTTACTTTAGCAGGGTCCATTTCAATTCCTGCCTTAGAAATGCGATACCCCAGGTAGTCTACTTGTTTTTTATGAAACTCACATTTTGACAGTTTGGCATATAATTGAGCTTTCAACAATTTTTTCAGAACAGTCCTCACCAATTTTACATGGTCTTTTAGGTTGTCAGAGTAGATCAAGATGTCATCTAAGTAAACCAGCACTCCTTGATATAAATGCTCATGTAGCACTTCATTAATTAGTTGCATAAATACCCCGGGCGCTCCCGAAAGGCCGAACGGGAGGACCTTGTATTCATAGCAGCCGAAAGGAGTTGAAAAAGCCGTGAAATGTTCGTCCCCTTTGCGAATTCTTACTCTGAAATATGCCTCCCTTAAGTCCAATTTAGTAAATATCTTTCCTTTTGAAAGTTGAGCAAGCAGATCCTTCATTAACGGGAGGGGATATTTATTTTCTTTGCAGATTGCATTGAGGCCCCTGTAATCCGTGCAGAGCCTCAAGCTTCCATCTTTCTTTTCCCTAAATAACACGGGAGCTGCCATGTTCGATTTAGCTGGTTGTATAAAGCCCCTTGCCAGGTTTGTGTCTATAAATTCCCTCA
The DNA here is from genome assembly GCF_059951505.1 of Python bivittatus. Classification (NCBI taxonomy): domain Eukaryota; kingdom Metazoa; phylum Chordata; class Lepidosauria; order Squamata; family Pythonidae; genus Python; species Python bivittatus. The sequence continues at coordinate 1,562,372 of NW_028277028.1, forward strand.
GAGCAGCAAGCTCTTTTTGGGTCATTGAATAAGTTTTCTTTTTTGGGAATTTAGCTCCTGGCTGGATCTCTATGGCACAGTCAGTGTCTCTGTGGGGAGGCAGTGTGTCTGCTTCTTTTTTGCTGAACACAGCCTGTAAATCCCTGTAGGGTTCAGGAATGTCTTTAAGGGACTCTGGGTCCAACTCTAGGGATTTGTTCATGCTGCAAGCTGTTGCTGCAGTTTCCGTTCTTCCTGACTGCTCAGGTCCCAAATAAATTCCATCTGCAAATTGCAACTGCCCCGTCTTCCAAAAAACACGAGGATCCCACTTTTTCACCCAGTTCGCTCCGAGAATCAGGGCGTAATTCCCTAGAGGAGCCACTAAGCATTTAAGAGTCTCTTTGTGGGTCCCCACTTGCAGCTCGAAAGGCTCCGTGCGATACAGCACCGCCCCTCCCTCTGCTTTGGAACCATCCAGCTGGGTGAACACTATCGGGGTCTTTATTTTTTTCACCCTTAGCTCCAACGCGTTCACCAGTATGGGACTGATCAAACAGCGTGAGCAGCCGGTATCCATTAGCGCGGTTAGCGTGGCTTTGTACTCTGTTCTGAGCGCTGAAATAGTCACTTTAAGGGTGGTAACACTCACCGAATCATCGTCATCGGAGTCGTCTTCCTCCTCCTCCGGCTCTGCCTTGGGTTCATGAGCAGGCTTGTCGATCTCGACGTTTGCCTTTTGATCTTTTCCAACGGATCCATTTTTGTAAATGACGAGGTCTGGGAACGGCGATTCTGTGCCTGCCGCAGCGGTTCCTTTTTTCCCTTTCGCGCCGGGTTTTTGCACTGCTCCAGCGGCTTTTTTCGCCTCCCCCCCCGTGCGGGTGGCGGCTTAGGGCAGGAAGGCGCCAGGTGCCCCGGGTCGCCGCAACGGAAGCAAACGCGATCGGCCGCTCTAGGATTTCTCTCGTCTCCTCCCCTCGATGGTTGTCTTCGGGACGTCGGCGCCGAGGCGCTGGGCCTCCTGCCGAAGTCCGGGTCCACTCTTTTCCACTGGGCTTCGACATTCCCCGCGTGCTGGATCCATCCGTCTAGGGAATTCGGGTCTCCCCGGGCGAACGCCAACTTCCAGAGATCGCGACGCATCCCTTGCTGGAAGCAGTCAATTTTGAACTGCTCCGGCCAATCAGGTAGCAGCCCCGCAACGCCGCGAAACTCCAGGGCGTACTCGCCGAGGCTACGTGTTCCCTGACGCATTGTGCTCAGTTGCGCCCGGGCGCGGGTGGCGACCCCGGGGTCCTCAAATCTCCTGCGAAGGGCGGTTAGGAACCCCCCCAGGTGGTTCAGTTCCGGCGCTTGTGCCGCTCGGAGCTGGATCAGCCATTCTCCCGCCTTGCCGGTAAACGCTCTGCAGATGTAGAGTACGCGCTCCCGGTCAGAGGCGAAAAGATGCCCCGTTTGCTCCATGCATATGGTGGTCTGCGCCATGAAGTTAGGTACTTCCTTCGGGTCCCCGCTAAATTTTTCGGTCAAACCCCAGCGCTTTAAGAGGGCCTCTTGCTGGGCTTGGATTGGGGCCACCCTCCGAGGTAACATCGGCACGGCCACAGGTGGCGGGACTGGGCCTGCCGGAGGACCCGGTGTTGCCTGAGCTGGGGGGGTGGCAGGTGTGGTTGGTGGGGCTATCAGCGAATCCTCTAGCCCTCCTTCTTCGGCCTCCCCCTCTGCGCCCGGGCTTTGGTACAGACCTGAACGACGGACGAGCTCGCTCATCCTCATCAGCTCCCTCCTCATCATGGCGTTTTCCGATTGCAGGATCTGCACGCAATCTTCTAGGGTCCCCCTCCGGGTGGATTCAGCTCTTCCTGTCGTCAGGGCCCAGCACTTATCAGGCTCCATGTCTAGAAATGACATTTCCCCCGTCACCTCTTCCATGGTCCACAACTTAGTTTTGCGCCGGTCAGGTTTCCGTGGCGCCGGGAGAGACGGGTAGGTGCCGGTCAGGGATTCCTCCCCCGCGGATCCACCTACAGCCCCGGTCTCGGGGCATTCCTCCTCCATTCCCGCAGCCGCGGTCGGCTTTTCGAGGGATTTCTCCACGGTGGTGTTTTCCCGGTAAAACCCTCGTAAAGTGGGAGAGAGACTCAACAAAATGTCAGAGTCTGCACACTCAATCCCAAAGTTCAGTAAATCCTCTGGAGACCAAAAAGTTCCATTACAGATTTCTTTATTTTAGGAGAAGCGCACAGCATCATAGTTTGTTGAGTCTGCCTCAACATAGCAAAGCCTTGTCTTTTTAAGCCCAACTTCCCCCCCTTCTAGGTTTCTATTCCCACTTGCAGCTCTTCGCGCCTTCCACCAGCTCTCACACGTCCTGGCCTTGGATGTCTGGCTGAAGATAGAGATAACAACACCTGGCCTCCTCCTTCCCCCCCTTATGGCAGGTCAAGCAAACGGTTAGAATAACATTCCCAGCACTACTCTATTAATCTATGTTTAGCAATTAAAGCAAAAGTATAATTAGTAATTAAAACATATAAAGCAATCGAAGAATCTGGTTTGCGTAGATCCTGACACTTCGTGTAGATAAAAGATCCTTCATGTGTGGAAGAATATGAGTTTCTTCTTAAAATGCTTTTAGGTTCTAAATTGCTCAATTTAATATAGCTCTATCTCTGCTCAGAAGGACATCCAAGGCCTTTCCATAAGATGAAGATGACATAAGGGAAAAAAATTACATAAAAATGCACTTCTGTAAGCCAAAGGAGAAAAATTTTAAAAAATCATTTAACTGAAGACATTTTAAAGAACTAATTAACAAGACATTTTTAAGAACTAAAAAAGAAAGCATGAAGAATTACAAAGAGAGGAGAAAAACAGTGAAACATTGAAAAAGTAAATTAAAAATAATAAAAGACTTGAAAAATTGGAAAAACAAAATAAAAAACTAAAAATGAAATTAAAAAACAAATTAAAAAATACTGCAGGGAGCTGTGGGTGAGACATTCAGAAAATGCAGTAGAGCCAAACCAAGGTGACCCATCTCCTCTAAGGCAAGGTTTGTAGAATGAATTGATTTCCCTGATCTATACATTATACCATGAATTTGCTCTCTCTTGAATTCCTTTCTAACCAGGATAATTTTTAAAAATCAATGTCAGACTTAGTGCATGTATAGTTTGCAAGAGCTTCTATGCATTTGTGTTTCATCACTATCACCACAACTTCACTGCCATTGAAAGAAGTACTGCATTTTCTTAATTATTCTTACCTACTTTTTTCCATTACCCTTCTTACTTTTTCTAAATATGGCCCTCATATCACACTAAAAGTTCAGGTATGATCCTCAGTTTGAAAAATCACATTTTACTGCCAAATTTCTATGTAAACCCCACCATAAATGTATTCAGAAAAAATGATCTGCATTTGAAGATGTTCAATAGTATTTTAAAAAACAGAAATTCTGTAGCAATCATATAGCAATACCTTGGTAGTCAAGTCAATGCAGAAAATATTAATTAACATTGATTTAAATATTTTAGCCTATCCTAAGATATCTATCCTTAGATAGCATCTCAACCCTTTCCCACTTCTGTTTCATCATGATTTATAGCAACATTCAAAACAAAAATTATGTGTATTGTATAATTTCAGGGTAGTAGATTAACAGTTGAATTTAGTTCTATAAAATAATATTGGCCAATTAACAGTTAGCTGAATTCTGTAAAGACATGTACAGCATCATAAGAATAACAATGAACATTTCTAATAGACATTATGAGGACAATTAATTAAATGCATATGACTACTGCTCATGTATTTAATAATCACCTTTCTGTTATCAGTAGTAACTTTTGGATAGGCTCTAGGGGCTGCCTACAGTTCTGGGATCTCGGTTTAGGTATTCCTAAGCTTGATTATCTATACTGAGAGAGAGATAGGGAAGTGTGATCTTGTTGGTCTTTCCCTAATTCACTCAATAATTTTTGACAGCCATCTTCAGCATCATTTGTAAGCAGAAAGACAGGTGATAATTCCATAAGACAAGAAACAAATACTATTGAATGCTGTATTTTTTTGGGTTAGTTGTCTGGATGCATCGTTTTCTTATTTGTCCCTATGTGCATGGTTAATTTAAAAATATGGTATTGGGGCATCAGTGCTCAACTGCTTGATGTCTGAGCCACAGAATTCCACAGAATCATAGAATCATAGTTGGAAGGGACCTAAGAGGTCATCAAGTTCAACTACCTGCACACGGCACAATTCACTATACCATCTTCAATAGATGTCTATCCAGCCTCTGTTTGAAAACCTCCAGTGAAGGGGAAGAAACCACTCCATGCAGTAACCTATTCCATTGGTTGACAGCTCTTGCTGTCAAGAGGTTAGGCTGAGTTCAGGGCGAAGTCTTCCTTTCTTCTGCCAGCTATTTGTAGGGCACAATTTAGATCATTTGCCTTGGCAGGATGAACAATTTTGTTCAATTGACTCTCAGTAAATTTTGCAAAAGATTCTTTTAGAGAATCTACTTTGTTTTTAATTGTAGTCAGCAAGTCGAAGATTGAAAGAACGGTCTGTGCTGTCAGTAGACTAGTTATAAAATCTAATATATTTACTTCTTTCAAGGATTTAAAATTAGAGCTCTCATCTCTCTCCTGTATGAGCTGTTTAGTGGCTGAGCAAACAGCAACAGTCTGTGGGAAAGGACATCCTCTATCAGAGAGGAGAAAAGCTGTATAAGTTGCTGACAATCTCAGCCTGTAGGTCCCACTTTAGAGGGTCATACCTATCGGATGAATGAAGTGGGGTGTTGTTATTTACAGGAGATGCTGGCTTGCTTGTGATGTATCTGTCAACTTTCTGTTGTTTCAGAGGCTTAGATGAAGTCTGTGTTGCAGAAGGTGTCCGCTGGCTCTTCTTCCTTTTCCCCATGACAGTAGTGCAAATATTCTTTCTATAAAAAGGACTGACCCAATAATAGCAATAATAAAAAGTTGGTAAAATAATAAAAGATGAGGTTAAGGGAGAATAAAATGATCTGAAAATAATAGTAATAGAATAAGAAGGCTTTTAGGAGGAACTTTATAAGGATTGTAACCATCTTGCCATTTTTCTTCCTCCCTCTACTATCAAGAAGTTCTTTCTCATGTCTAATCTGTATCTATATCCTTGAAATGTCATCCCATTAATTCTAGTCTTACCCTCTGGAGCAAGTTAGAATTAAGTCCAACCCCCCTACAATCTGACTGTAGAGGAAAGATGGAATGGCCTTGAGGAACAAGAGGAAGAGCCACTACCAAGGCAATGGTCAAATAAAAGGGACCTGAGTCTGGGGCAAGAATGTAACACTAGTAATCATCTCAGACAAGCCCCTCCCTAGTTCACAAGAAGATAAAGGAAGGGAGGGGGGAAGTGCATTCAGACTTGCAAGATTCTATTACTATAGCTTTACAATAAAAATAATATTGACCTACATGGCATTTGTTTCCTAGTCTGATCTACCTTGAAAGGCTGACAGATATCTGAAGACAGCTATCATGTCCCCTCTCAACCTTCTCTTCTGCAAGTGAAACATATCTAGGTCTTTGAACCATTCCTCATAAGACTTGGTTTCCAGTTCTTTCACTATCTTGGTAGTTCTCTTTTCCAGTTTATCAATGCCTTTTTAAAATTGGGATGTGCAGAACTGACAACAATACTCCAAGTGAGGCCTGATCAAGCCAGAATAGCAAGATAATTACTTCCCACAATCTTGACTCTACACTTCTCTTGATGCTCGTCAAAATGTTGTTGGCCTTCCTTGCAGCTGCATTACACTGTTGTGACATTTTGAGCTTGTGATCCACTAGTATACCCAAGTCCTTCTCACATGTGTTGCTTTTGAGCCAAATTTTCCCCATTCTGTATATCTTTCTTCCACTTTTCTTACTTAGATGCATGACTTCACATTTCACCCTGTTAAATTTCATTCTATTTGTTTCTGCCCACTGTCTAAGCCTTTTTGAATTTTTCCCTCTCCTCCCATGTATTAACCACTCCTTCTAGCTTTGTATTGTCTGCAAATTTGGTAAGCATTCCCTCAATGCCCTCATTCATATCATTTATAAAACTGTTGAACGGCACCTGGCACCTGTGGCACCCCATTTGAGATGTCTCTCCAGATAGTATGACACCATTTATAACTACCCTTTGATATAATCCTTGAGCCAACTGTGGATCCACCTAATGGTTGAGTTGTCAAACCCATATTTGACCATACACAGAGTTTAATCTTGTCCTCCTGCTCTTTAATATCTACATGAAAATACTTACAGTAGCACATTCTTATGGAGATTTGGAATGAGATGATCATCACCAAGATCATAGATATACAACTTTCTCTAGCACAAGGTGCTCTAGGCATTATGAGGCATGTTAAAGGTCACACCACAGAACTGGTTAATAGAAATATTAGAGGGTCACACATAGCCTATGGAATTTGAATAATCATCAATTGCCTGCATGATAACTATTTCAGCTTGTGATGTTGCAGAACTGCTACACTGATTCTTGAGCATGGTAATGGATTGGGTGTGGGAGAAAATAGCTGTGCTGATGAAGGGTGTTCAAATACAATCCTGCTGTAAATTTACTGAAATAACAGTTAAACTAGAGGTGCAAAATAAATTCCCCGCATAGTATACCTAATTTTTAACTGGTTTAGACTAATTTATCATCTATGTCTTACTTGGAAAGAGATAGGTAAGTTGTCAACAAGAAAGAAGGTGTTAACATTCATATTATGCCAATACTTTGTCAGCTATACTAGTTTTCCACTTACAGATTCAGTTTAAATAAGGTAGTTGATTTTGACCTTCAATGCTTTTAATCTATTTAGTTTGTTATGTTTAAATTTTTGTTAAAAACTATGATATTTTGATTGAAAGGTGGGACAGAAATCTTTTGAAATTCCTGCTTTTATATAAAATCTTAGTATAATCAAATCCTTCTAGCTAGAGAGAATTAGAATGTAGCACAAATCAGTTGACCTATGGCTGAAAATCTTTGTTGCAGGTAGTAAAGTCAAGACACAGCATTCTGAATTCCCTAACCTTAACCCTAAAGTTAAATCTAGATTACTTGGCAGAAAACTTTATATCATACAGGGGACAGCCTTCCAACATTGTAAAGTTTTTAGCTTGTCAGTTAACTCACAGCGGAGCATTTAAAAACAGTTAAAACTTTTCCAGATCCCCATAATAGCTACTGTCAGTCCTGGCATCATTTATATAAGAATGAATGGTTAATCACTAAGTCAGATTATTGTTTTAAAGGGCAATTTTGAAATATTAAATGTATGACCTAGTCAAAAGAGTTTAGTTGACTCTTGTAGGTTTTCTGGGTGATATCTGTGAGATCAGAGGTTGCGGCAGCATCCTGACTGAGAGTCACTGGGCTACAGCATCTCTCTTCAACAAGCAGCCTCCTATGTTCATGACGAGACAGAAATCCAGGATCTTGCTTTGGCTCTGATGCATCCTCCTTATCATCAACAGTCATGCGTCCTATATTAAGTTTTTGAAGAAGAGTTGTCCAGCTGCTCTATGATACCTCTGCTGGCTGAAAATACTTATGGCTTGTCTGGTTTTAAGATCAGATTTGCCAGCAGAATTTTTTGGCAGAAGATCTAAAAAATGAAAGCACTAAATTATATCACATCCCAAACCCAGCTAGATTATGGAGATGCTCACAATGCTGGCATGAAGTTGGACTGAATTGAGGGTAGCCCCAAATAATGTGTAACCTTGAATTCAATGGAAGGACAAAAAGCCATCTTGTTCTGAGTTAGGAACAGGTTGGATTGAGCCGGCTTAATGGCAGCTTAGCTCTTCACCTTTTTAGTGCTTAGTATTGGTTATATTTTCATCATTTTAGTGCTTTGTATTGGTTGACTTAGACAGTAACATTGTCAGATAAGATTCAGTGTTTTTTGATATCTCTTGCCTTACTTGACAACTGCTTAATTATATTAATTAGAACTGCAAATTTGAATATACTTTTCATTTCAGGTATATAAAATTTTCTGTTAATTTGTTCCAAATATCACTTAAGTACAAAAAGAAAATCTATCAACCTTAATTTTCTCCCATAGTGATGTCTGGAATGGAATCTGAGAAGAAAGTTGGAACATCTATCTTTAAAGTTATAGTGGAGGACTTAAAATCTATTAAAACCTTTTGTCAGAATCTTTGCAATCAATCACTTGCACTGCTAGTTCACTTGCTTCATTTCTGCCATTACAGTAGAGAGGGAGGAAAGGAGAGAAGGTTGGAATGTTAACCGTTAGGTGCAGATGGGCCATTATCTGGCTCTCAGGAATGTCCAAGGTCATACCAACATGGGAACCTGAGAACATCTTCAACATGTACAAGAGAGATTCAAAGACAGAAGTGGGGGGTGAAATGGTGGGAGTGAGGTAAAACTAAGTTTTTGCGCGTGTGGGACTCAGTTCCAGCTAAGTTTCTAGAGCTGTTCACTACTTTCCAATAAATGAACTTTCCTTTGAACCTGCATTGGTTTCAATGAGAGTTGTTTTCATTGGCAACTGAGTACCGTTGTTCTTACACCATTATTGTTCTCTTCAGATATCTACTGATGATATTTGAGGGATGGAACCAAGAGTTGGATATCTCAAGAAGTATATCATAGGGGCTCTGTTACAAGACTTATTCTTGCCATCTCGCTTACATCTTCTTGGAATTCAAAAACATTTGAACATTGTCATCCAATCTCTTATAAAAATTAATACATGAGAAATTAATTTTGCCAGAAAGCTATCAATTGGATAGGGATAATGTTTGTCATAACATTTCTCAGGTTTATAGCTGAGAAAGATCTTTCATAGGATGCTTGAGATAGAAGAGAATTTAAACAAAGTTGAGGATCAATCATGTATAAATGATCTTTCTGTATTACACTATGGAGGTGGCTGAAAAATGTGGAATTTTCTCCAGAGTCAGGAGTTGACAAGGGAGAAGAATCTAAAATATTTCAGTTCCTGCAATTTGTACAACACTGACAAATGATAAGTAGGTTCCCATGGCAAAGGAAAGGAGCTCAAGGTGGGTAGAAGTTCCTAATGAAGATAATATTAAAAGCATAATTGCTAACAGTTCCAAAGAAGAGGAAAATGGAAGACATCAAAAGAAGCCAATCTGGCCAAACACAAAAAACTTGGTGAAGATCTAGGAAGAAAAAAAGTCAGGTACAGGAAATGGACAGAAGGCCAGGTCACACAGTCTAGGCACATAGCCTAGAATGGTAAAGCTGGTGTAAGGAAAGTGAAAATGCAGAATGAGCTGAGGTTAGCAAAAGCTGCTAAAAATAATAAAAAGGGCTTCTTTAGATATGATTTAAAAAAAGGCAAAAAATCAGTTTACCAACTCCACCAGAAAATTATGAACACCAGGATGAGAGCATAACTGAAGCTTGAATTGATAAGATATGTGGTCAGAAAATACATTTACTTTAAATTATTTTAAATTTTCAGGATCAAATTAATTGCATCTTATATCTTTCCTGAATTATACAGATATCTTATTTGACCTTATTTCATTTAATAAAATGGCATTTTTGCTTCATTATACTAGACAAAATAACAACAATAGTCTTGCCTTTCTTCTTCTGGATGCTCAAGGGAACAGAGATAGGAAATTTTCCTAACTTTATTCTCACAACAAAACTGTTGTGAGTTACACTGGGCTAACAGATTTGACTGACTCCGTGAGCTTCATATTTCATTGGGGTACTTGAATCTTGGTCTTCCTGGTCACAATCTCCTAGTTACATTGTTCTAGTTCTCAAAATACTGAGAAAGAGATGGAAAATCT